>NC_134568.1:125739640-126054640 GCF_050947875.1 Dermacentor variabilis | reverse complement strand
CAAGTTACCGCATCGCCTTTTCTTGTTTCCGAGTAAATTATGCGCAAAGTGGGGGGGGGGGGGATTTCTAGTTACTTATTGTTTTTCGTGCCTTCGATGTCAAGTCATATATATATATATATATATATATATATATATATATATATATATATATATATATATATATATATATATATACAGACGTGTAAGATACGCAATGACCCCAACAAGGTGCCCCTATCTATATATGCTGCCAAGCCACCGCGGTACGTGGCTCAGTGGCTATTACGCGTTCGACTGCTGAGCACTAGGTCGCGGGATCAATCACAAGCCACGGAGGCCGCAATTCGATGAACTTGAAATGCAAAAAAACGCTCGTGTACCTAAATTCAGGTGCAAAAACCACGGGTGGCCCAAAGTAATACGGAGCCCTCCACTACAGCGTCCTTCACTGAGCAAATTTCAAGACTCTACGTGTCACATCGGAAGACGCAGGCTTCTACGCTGGCAGTCACTGGAAAGAAAGCACTGTCAGGAGGTACTATTTCGCACCCAATACGTGAACACACAGTACCAACAACAACTACAAGGGCTGTTATGGACTACTTGAAGAGCACCGGCGGCCTAGACTCAAGACTTTAAAGAAAGCACTATGTTTATATACATAAACATAGTGGACACATGTATAAACATTATATATATATATATATATATATATATATATATATATATATATATATATATATATATATATATATATATATATGAAGCACTATTTACCTTCTTCCTGTCCTTATCCATCATCTTTCATCATCCTTTTTTATCCACTTTGCTCCTTCCCGTGTGCAATGTAGCCAGGCCAGACCATACTCGCTCAGGCCGTCCTCTTTTGCCTTTCCTCTAACAAATTATCTCTCTCTTTCTCTCTTTAACTACACAAAGTTCGCTCTCTGATCCACACCGCTCTCTTCGTCTCTGTTAGCCTTTGGCCTTATATTTTTCGTTCCATCGTTTGTTTGAGTAGTCTCTAACTTAGTCTCAAGCTTTACTGTTAACCTCCAAGTGTCTGCCCCATAACATAGTACTTGAGGAATGGAATGATTGTACACTTATTTTTTCAACGACAACGGTCTGTGTATGTGTTTGTTGTGTGTATTTGCGGGTGCGTGCGTGGGGGGGAGGGTGTTCATATTACAATTTTTCTGTTCGTTCGTGCGGTGTATTTTATTTCACAGTATCACTCTTGTTCAAGCAGTCCACATAATTTTTGTATCAATGGCGATGCTTGACTTTATTCACCGTTTTCTTTTTTTGTATGTCATAGAAAGGACATTCATTTCATAGGCAGGACTGCCATCCACGGAAAGATACGTTGGTTCACACCGTAGGTGAGAAAATGAGCAAGACCGTGGGCACAGACACCACGTCGCTTCGACTTAGTGCTGAACTAAAACTATGAGCTATAGAAAAGAAGGCTCATGCTAACAACACGGAAGACGGCAACGAATTACTCAACAGCAACACGTTTTGATGACTAGAATCGTTTAGGCGTTTTTTTTTTCATTGTTTCATCTTGCATGGAGAATTATAGCCTCAAAGCGTTGCAAAAAGTAATCAGCAGCCCTATGAGCAAGAGAAAGCTTTAACTAGAAAACAAAAACACGATAGAAGGGGTCAATACACTTCAATGACAACCTTAACGGTTGTCGGAGACGGACATTATACTTTTGCCTGCAAACACCCAAAAGAGTGTCATGACGAGTATGAAAATTCAGACTATTTCGCGCACACAGAAACATAGTCCATCAGACATTAGGCAGAAGTTCGACGCACAGGATTAATATTGCTGGCTTCCACAGCAGCGCAAGCCTAATACAATTATGCACTGAAGCAGATCAGTGCACTTTGAGATGACAAATCAGAGCACGCCTCGAAGATAAAAGCACGCGCCATGCTCGGCTATGATCATTTGTGGCCTCTGGCCAATCAGCCGCAGCAGCGCGTCCCAACGCTTACCCGCGTCAGCTCGAGCAGCGCAGATAGACATAATTGTGTTCGTATGACTGCTACACCCCTATCGCAGAAATTTCTCTTAAGTCGTCGTCTGCGACTGCTTGTTAGGTTTTGTGAATTGACTTACGCTTACTATTGGCGGAAGTACTCAAGTTCGCACCTGTGCTACTTTACATATGCGCCTTTTTTGGACTACAGCGTTCGTCTTTGCAGCGGCGGGTATCGCAAGCTTGCTGATCTTACGAACAGTTTTAACTTCGTGAATACGCTTTTTTTGTAAGATTTTTCTTAGGCCAAAATTTGTTCGTAAGTTCGCTTAGTGAATTCCGCCTCTGCTCTTTATCACCATGTATCAACCAACGCAGTTGAGCGTGCTGTTAGATTTAGGTATGTCCTCAATGTATATCAGAAAGACGAGCTTAGCGACTGTGCCTTCGGGCCCTCAGGAAGAATGAGAACAAAGAGAGGAAGCGTAATCATTAACTGTCACAAATATTTTGTCGATCGTACGAGATTTTACCTAAGCAAGGCACATTAGGATCAACACGTTTAACTAATTTCAAAGAAGGCTGCTGAGAGACAAGATCAAAAGCTTTGTAACAGTACATATCATTATACAGTCAGTGCGAAATTCAATCTCAAAGGTTACGTAAAGTTCATTAGTGAATAAAATTAAAGGTGCCTCACAGGGAACTTTTGTGCGAACGAAATGTGAAGGAGGAATTCTAACCGAGAAAGTTTACGGCGCGAAAAGTCAATAATGCGCTCAAGAATACTGCTGGGAACAGAACACTGGTTGGAGATATATGTTTAGCGAAGAGGGAGCGCAGCCGGATTTAAAGAGACAAATCATCGTGCCAACTTTCCAATCGCCATGTAAGAAAACTTAAAAAAAGATGCCAGTTTTGCCGGAAGCGGAAACATTGAAAGCGGCAACAAGGTGTAGCGTTGCGCTCAAGCCTTTATGGCAAGATGTTCTAACAATACGCGGAGGCGAGATGGCACGACGTCGCAGCGTGCGAAACAGCTGCGGCTGCATGCGCAGCAGGAACAGCACCCTGTCATTTGAACCTGCTTTTCGCGACACTGGGACGACGAGGAACGCCGGAAGCGACGTAGTCACAGGCGTCGCAGACCAACAGGAACCCGTGGGCGTTTGTCAGCGTCAAATGAAAGGGTTAAACCATAGGGTTCCATATTACTATAACTCGATGGAAATCTGGCGCTTCGATCGTTCAACTATCATGAGAATGATGGGAAGTACAGGCTACGGATTGATATTCTGTAGACTGGCGAACTAGTTTAGAGGTATTTTTTGGCAGTTTTGGTTTCGCTCAAAGCGCAAGTGCTATAACCCGGAGTGGGACAGTGCGACGTTAAGCTCTCTGCCTTTGTTCTGTTGCTTGAAGTGGCGATAGCGCGCTGGGCCAGTGGCTGGGCCGATGTTTGTGTCGCGGTGTGGTGTCGAAGCCCTGAAGAGAAAGCGACGGCATCGTAAACGTTGAAAGAACGTGTTTTGACCTTTTTGACCTTGGTTTGTTAAGTGTGTTAGCTTGGCGCTGTAGCGTTACGTGCTTTATGAGACTTCAGAAGAGCAAAAAGAAGGCACTACTCATGCAAGACAGACAGTTGTAATTCTAGTGACTTGACAATTAAATTTGATTGAGGGCTTCATTACAAGCATTGCTCGTTTATGTGCTCATTGAAATGTGTGTTTTAGGACATTCGAAAACAAGAACTTACTTGTGGTAGGAAAGATTGCTGCTTCCTGGCTGTAGTCTGCTGTCGCAAAATGGGTAAGTACAAAGCCATGCCATAACAGCTGCTGGCGCACGCTTCAGGAGCGGTACATCAATATAATATATAATGAAGCATACTCGTAGGAGACCACAAGCGTCTGCTTAAAAGCATTTGAAGACGTTCAGCAATCGTGACAGCCGACGCAGCCTTTCGAAAGAGCGAGAGAGTTCGCAAGGTCCTGTCATGTGCGGGAAAAGTCTCACGTTCACAGCGAGCAGGAGTCGTAGCAAACGACACTTGTAGCAATCCTCTCAAAGGCACAAAACTTTCTTCCACTACAAATTTTTTACTTCCATAAATACTTGATGTATATTTATATATAAGTACATGTACGGTTGTTATTGTTGTTGTAAAAACAAATAAATAATTATTCCCTGGCGCTCAATCGGGAACAGAATTGCAGAAGAATACATACCCTGATGTGCCCTGGTGGTAAACCGTGCTTCAATTTGAACCTGTAGTTGCACAATCTCACATCGTCCTCTTGTCCCTGCGAAGGTTATAGAGGCGCCTTTGTTGTGCGCAGCGCGCAGGTGGAGCTATAAGCCAGGAACTACAAGAATGCCGGAGCTGAAAGCACAAGTCGTGACGCAAGCGTGCAGGAGGCCTTCAGAGAGAGTCCGTCAGACGAGTACCGGTTGTAGACACAAAGGACATTACGTAAGTCTCCTGAAACAATGCACGTCGGGCATACCGGTGTTTCTGACTGCGTAACTCTAGTACAGTAAGCAATTACGGTATAGACGATATACACTGCGATCATGTAAATGCATGCTTTGTCTCTCTCGATGTCGTCGCGGTTCGTGTGAAAGTGACAATTCGAGCAACTTTTAGAAAGGATCTCTCCTGTTCTTCGTTCTACAAGACAGAACGCTACCGACGTGATGTGACAGGACCAAGAACCGCCGCATTCCTTCGAAAAGTAAAATTCGAATTGACGTAGATGTCGAAAAAATTCGCTTTCTTTAGACGACCTATATGATATATCCATCTTCCAAGAAATCCTTGAAATCTGTTGGTCCTTGTGATATACTTGTGATCTGCTTAAAAATAAAGCTCATGTTTTCCATTTTTTTAGACTACGCACTCCCCCATACCTTTAGCGTTCAGCTAAATATAGGTGCGTGGTGGAACTCTTTAAAGCTCAAAGAGCAGCTGCGACAACTATGCGTCTTCCTTTATAATGTTCGCGTGTATGTAAAACTTCAAGCAGTACTACTGCGATGTATAATTATTGGTTCTTTGCGTCCTAAAGGTGTACCTATGAGGAGAAGTTCGCTCTGAAAGAGAAGAGATTGCATTAATCAATGAAAAAAAAAAACTGAAACGTCGCCATTTGATGATGGAGAACATCCGCTTCAAAGACAGCGTATAAACGGCTGCATAACCACAGACCCCCCAACACTCAGGAATGGCAGAGTTGTGGCCCAGTGTAGCTATATTGTTGTTGTTTCTTCTCCTTAGGTCCGCATTCGCAGAAGCTCCCGACTTTAGTCATCCGCAGTTCTACAATGTGTGTTCGCGATATCCTAAAGATGCTGGTTTCTCCAGCGCAGAGGTCGTGTTTTTGTCAGCGGGCGTTCTAATGCCTGCCGTCTTTTAAAAGCAATGTCTTTCTTGTCGAGTGACACCCACATTTACGTATTGAATACGTTTCTAGCCTCTTTCGTGGGCCGATTCCGGAGATAGTGCGGTTTAAACATGTGCGCTGATCCCGATGATACAACTGGGACCGATAGTACTGGTCGTATATGCACCGATGGTAACAGCGATGTTGGTACCCGTGGCAACGGTGGTAAGGACAGCGTTCTCTCATTCTTTCCTCGTGACAGCTAGCGTTTCGAGACGCTATCGTTGAGACGCTACGTCTCTGGCCGAAGACGCAGATATTGTCCTTTGAAAAGCTGCGGGCTTCAGAATAAATTTGATGGTTCGAACACCCCCTTCTCACCTCCAACTCGCTCAGGAAGAGATTATCTTTCATCGACTTCAACTGGAAGTTGAATCGCCTTCCAACTTTTTTACATTATTCGTTGTGTCGAATATGATGTTTCTGCCTGTAGGCAGCGCCACCGACTAGTCTTCCAGCATTGATAAATGTGCGCAAGACGGTGAAAATATTGCAAGCAAAAATGAGAAATTATACACTGACATTAATGCTGAACAACGCACACACAAACGCATACAGATAGAGCAAGAATATATTCCTGGCAGTTCATGAAATACGAACGTTACTACGCAGGTGCAACTGACCGTGCACTGAAGTTTTCTTTTTTCTTTAAGGAAATCGGTCTCGTATCATTTGAAAAGACAGACCTGCATCCTCGGCAACCTCATTTCAAGACACTACACTCGTGAACACCATAACAAGGGCCGCGCAAACACGGAAATGAAAGGAAACGCGGCAATAAGAACATTCATAATGGTAACAGCGCGAACAAGACTACGACGAAGTGAAAGGACACAGGACGAGCGCTATCCTGTGACCTTTCACTTTGTCGTCATCTCGTTCTCGCTCTTACCATTATGAATGTATACTAACTCGCCCGACTTTCCACTACAATAAGAACGTGTACGATTCCAGAGAAAAAAGTACTTCCACAAGTACAGCGTTTTAGATAGATGAAAGGTAGCTCGGATTTGGTAATGTTTTAGATATTCCTAATTCCTTCAGGTACCATGCTAAGGCGCGTGCAACACTGTGCTGATTTTGTTCTCCTGACTATGCACCGAAGGTTTTTTCTAAGGATGCTGGCCTCGCGTCAAATGTATAGACAGCTGGTCAAGGGCTGCATTCTTAAACTGCGCAGTTAAAGATAGGACGAGCGTAAGGCAGACAGACAAGGGCGAGCTCTCGTCCTTGCGTCGTTTTACACTCGGCCCACCTTTAAGTGCGCAGTTTACGAGAATGACCCTCATGTTCAAGGTATGTAGCTTCGTCGAGAGCAGCCTACATTGAGTATATTTTTTATGTGTAAGAGATGACCTATGCCTTTAACAGCGTCTTCGTAAGAGCACACAGAGCAGTCAGTCTTTCCTACCTTGTGCAGGAGGCATTTAGCATAGGATGTGCAAATGCCAACTGTATACCATAAATTATTTCAGCAAAGTGGATGACTTTCATCGCTATAGTAAGCTGCATGTTAGGGTCTGTGTAATCTGGAGCTTTCCGCGCAATTTAGGAACTAAGGGCGGAGTTGACAAAGCGAACTTGCGAACAATTTTTGGCGTAAAAAATTCTTACAAAGAAACTTATTCACGAAGGTAAAAACGCTCGTAAGATCAGAAAGATTGCGATCCCCACCACTGCAAAGTCGAGCGCTGTGGTCAAAAAGGTGTGTATGTAATGGTAGCACCGGTGCGAACTTCATTACTTGCGCCACAAGTAAGCCTAAGTCGTAAGCGTAAACAAAACAGCTGTCACAGATACCGACGTAAGAAGGAATTGTATAACAGGGGGCTTGCATTCTTGCCAAGATAATTTATGTGTATCTGCGCCGCTCGAGCTGTCACGGGTAAGCCCGAGGAACGCGATGTTGCGACAGTTTTGCCAACTTATAGCTGAGTATGGCGCGTGCATTCATATTTCGGGCGCGCTCTGGTTGGTCATATCAAAGTGCCTTGAGCATTCTTAGTGTACAATGGTACTTAGCATGCGCCGCTGTGGTTGGCAGCAGCTTTACTGCTGCGCTGTCATCTCGTGCAGAATGCCTGATAGGCTGTGTTTCTATATGCGCGCAATTGCCTTACCTTTCATACTCATGACCCTCTAGTCAATGGTAACAGATAGAAGTGTGATGTCCGTCCACGACAACCATGGAGCTTGCCATTTACGTGTTTTGAGCAGTTCTATCATTTCTTTTTTTTTTTGTATTGATCTTCGCCCTCACTTATAGGGGCATGAATTATTATTATTTCAGACGCTTTTGAGGCTATAATTATCCATGCAGAATGAAACAGCGAGAAAACACCTAAACATCTCTAATTATCAAAACTTGTTGCTGTTGTCTTTTTCACGCGCTGTAAGCCTGATTCTGTTGAACAGTTTGCTGTCGTCTTGGGTGTTGTTAGCCTCAGCGTCCTATTGTATTGCTTATAGTTTCAATCGCACTTCGATGGGGGCGAAATGCGAAAACACCCATGTACTTAGAGTTAGGTGCACGTTAAAGAACCCCAAGTGGTCAAAATCTCCGGAGTCCCCCACTACGACCTGCCTCATAACCGGAAAGTGGTTTCGGCACGTAAAACCCCATAATTAATTAAAAATAGTTTCAATCGAGCACTAAGTCGAAGCGCCGTAGTGTCTGTGCCCATGGTTTTGCTCATTCTCCAGCTTATGGTTTGAGCAAACGTATGCGTACGACGGGCGACAATTCTATGATACGAAGCGGGTCGTCAATACGATGACATATAAAAAAGGGCAGTTAAAACTATGTAACACCATTGATGCTAAAATTAAATTATGGTGTTTTTCGTGCCAAAACCACTTTCTGATTATGGCCGTAGTGGAGGACTGCGGAAATTTCGACCACCTGGGCTTCTTTAACCTGCACCTAAATCTAAGTACACGGGTGTTTTCGCCCCCATCGAAACGCGGCCGCCGTGGCCAGGATTCGATTCCGCGACCTCGTGTTCAGCAGCCGAACACCATAGCCACTGAGCAACCAGGGCGGGTAATGCTAAAATTACGTGAATTGACCGAACAAGCGTGATGCTGTCAAATAAGATACAACTCATGAAGGAGTGAATAATCGTCGCATGAGTCATGTTGTAGCTAGTCATGTTAAAAGAAAGCATACGAATACTCTTCTGAGTAGGTACCAATGTTTGAGCGGGCAATATTAACACCTGTCGCATTGGTCTATGCCTCCCGATTCTAAAGGCCCATGTCGACATGAAGCATCGGTTAATAGGTCAGCAGGCTTGTCATAAAGTGGCCTGCGATCCAACATATAGCATGTGACGTGACGCCAGCCCTTCATTGCTAAAATCAGTTATCGTGCTGTTCGAGGTAAAAAAAACTGCACCCGGTAGTGTACCACCTCATATCACGGCACTTATGCGTGCTTGCCAGATACGTACAATATTTCTGTATTTTTAAATCGTTATTTACTTAGCAATGCACCGAAAATGGGCACTTAAGGTAATTAACTATGTACAGATATGTTATATTCATTTAGTGATGCTTCCGTTTCGTCGAGTGCATAGTCTACAGGAACACACACACACATCAACATTTAGAAAGATAACCACAATAACGCGTATCGCTGGAGACACGCCGTTTTTTGGAAAAAAATGCGCAGCATAACGCTCATAAAAACGCCACTACTTATTGTTTTGCATGCGCGAAGCCAGTAACGTGCAACAGGCCATAGGACGACCAGACGACACAAGAAAAGCGACATCGGATGACAGGCATTGTCGTCTCATGATTGGCTGGCGGTGTTTATTCTGATCCCCAAGCTAACATCAGTCTTGGGCAAAATGACACCAGCCCCGTTTGTCAATAGCTTCGTGCAATGTTCTTTCGATCTTTTCCTCATCTCATTTTAAGGGGCACCAAAGGCAAACAGTAAGACAAGCTAAAGTGATAGAGTAGAGCTCGAGAATATCTAAGGCGTCAATATTGCCGCGAACAGAACCTGAGTAATCGAGAAATTTAGGTAAATGCAGGACACGATTAGAGGCTGCCCCGGAACATTCAAGTGCATGCACAATAACGAAGGCATTCCTCTTTTAAATTATGTCACTAGTACTCAACCACTCGTTATAAATACATTATTGCATTGCGTCATAAGACGTAAGAAAATACTGCTTGTCCAGTTTTATTTTATTTTTCGAAAAAGGAAATCATTGACGTTGCGCTTGACAACAACGGACATGCTCAAAAGGTCTCATTTTCGCTCGACTCTGCGCCACTCGCGTTTTCGCGTTTCAATAGTTCGACAATCGCGCAGTGCTGCGCTGGTTTTGCTAGCTTGCAAAACTCCCACAAAGTGCAAGTTGCAGAGAATTCCTCTTCCGTGTGATGTCGTGGGACGCCCGAACGGTCCACGCCACTTGATCAAAAGCAGCTGCAGCCGCAAATCCACCACTGCCTTGACTCGGTTTCTCCATGGCCGCGCGTTTGCATTTTTGCAAAAAAAAAAAAAACCATGCTGCCGTTTGTCGGTTGCCGTTTTACTCACCTACGGCAACAAAGGGCAGTGATGGCGTATGCAACGTCACCCCTCCCCGGTTGCGTGGCGAGAGTTCCGATAAAAGTATTCGGACCCTTCAGATGTAGTTTTCTCGTAAACTAAGTCTTTTCTTGGCACGAAACGAGAGTTTCGAGGTTTCTCCAATGGCATTTAAACAGCACGTCGACTTAGCATTTGTCTTAAGTGTAACTGTAAGACAGCCTTCATAGGCGTTGGTGAATTCTGCGCAAGAATTTTCTTCCAGCCAGCTACTGTCTTACGGTTCTCCGCGGCTGCTGCGCAATAGTGAAGTCAATACGACGACGCGAAAAAGCCGGCCACAGTGGCCCGGTATATGGAAGTGAACAATGTGAAGCTTGCATAACGCTGAGCGTGGTCACCAAATCGCGCCGTATCAGCAAAATCAGCATTTGCGTCACTGGTATTATGCTTTATTTTCAGCTCTCGTAGCGAGCCACAATTCGACCACTTAATTCAGTGTCTTTGGACAAAGCTACGACATATGTGCGTATTTAGCGGGCTAAGTGTATATCGCATGGATTGTACTGAAGGCTTGAACGAATTTCGCATCAAGGTCGTGGTGCTTTTATCATTCGGCAGACAATTCAACAATTGTTTCACTTATATGTAACTGCCATATTTAGGGTAGTAGAAGTGACAATAAAGGTGTTGCAAAACACCTTTACGAAGTTTTCCTAGGTTTGCGATGTATACTGTGAATCGAAATAAGAAGCTTTTGTTTGTTACTTGTTTGTTATGTTCAGCCGCATCGCGCGTATCTGCAAGCTCTCAGACAAGCTTTCACCCTGCCTGAGTTTCGGCTTCACAAGTTTCGACTTCACACGTTTGATTCTCTACAACAAAAGTGGAAAAATACCTATCAAGAAAGGAGTAAGATAAGGAGACACAATCTCTCCAATGATAATCACTGACGCATGCTTAGAAGTATTCACGCTATTAGACTAAGAATTAGGAGCGAGGATCAACAGCGAATATCTCAACAATCTTCTGTTGGAAGGTGACACTGTCCTCTTCCGCAACGCTGGGCACGCATTGCAACAATCGATTGAGGAACTTATCCGAAAAGAGTAAGAGTAGGCTTGAATATTAATATGCAAAAGACAAAGGTAATCTTGAATAGCCTGTCACGCAAACAACAGTTCGTTATCGGCAGTCAGCCCCTAGAATAAGCGCAGGAGTACGTTTATTTAGGTCAACTACACACAAGTGACCAAAGAAAATTGGCAGAAGAATAAAAATGCGTTGAAGCGCGTACATCAGGAATTATCAAAACATGACCGGGAGCTTACCGCTATCATTGAAAAGTTAAGTCTACAATCGTTGCATTCTACCGGTACCAACATATGAGGAAGAAACATGGAGGTTAACAAAGAACCTTGAGAACAAGTTAGGGACCTCGCAACGAGCGATGAAAGGAAAAGTGTTAGGCGTAACGTTGTGACATGAAGAGAGCGATGTAGATTAGAGAGCAAATGGGGTTGTCAATATTCTAGCTGACATTAGGAGGAAAAAATGGAGCTGGGCAGGCCATGTAATGCGTGGGACAGATAACCGGTAAACCCTTACAGTTAAAGAGTGGGTGCCGAGCGAAATTAAGCGCAGTCAAGGACGGCAGTAAATTAGGTGGGTCGCTGGGAGAGGCCTTCGCCCTGCAGTCGACCTTATACTAGGCTACTTATGTTCTGCAACACGAAAAATCCGCTCGGAACCTTCCCGCACTGTTTCTGTTGAGCCGCAGTTAGCTTCATACTGCGATGCCGCATTCGCATGTATGCAGAACGGCGTCTGCCGCCGCGTGGATGCCACCACCCCCACCTTGGCTTTGTACTATATGTGCAGCGACAGCTCCGAACAAAGTGTGTCAGTGTCGCAAGGTCGACGACTTGAACCGATTTGATCCGAAACTAGCTCGAATGTTGAACCGTTGTGGCTTTGCGTGTGGTGCTGCGCACTATTCTGAGGAGCACTTGAACGTACGTTCTTATAAAGCTGGTAAACTTATAGAAACGTTGGTGTTGGTAATAGTGGTGATGCTGATTGATTAGCCTTTACTCCTATGAGGTGCCACTTGGGCTATGACAGATACTGTAGTTAGGGACTCCAGGCCTTGACCTCACCAACCTGTGATTTACGCGTATATTACAGAGTTACAAAATTGTGGTGTACGCGACTTTGTGCATTTCTCCTCTATCGAAAGATGCGACCGCCTGAACTTGCAAAACGAGCTCTTTCACATGGTGCGAAGCATCATCGTGTTTTGTCAGATGAGGAGAAGCCAAGGAGAAGGGATAAACGCTGATACGACGTCAACGTATGTTAGGCAGCGAAACTTGCGCGTACGGATGTTGCATAGCAAAGTTTTCTATAATAAATTTGGCAGTGTCGGTAGTGTTGCGATCCGGCTTGGGCGTTCGTAGTTCGGACTGGCGAGTCACTTAGAGAGTCGCTTGCTTTCACCGCCGGAGCGCCTAAAACATTGTAGCTGGCCTGCGCTTACCGGGGCATTCCACTATACAGAGTGTCCCAGCTAACTTTAGCCACTGCTTAAAAATATGAAAATGCCACGTGGCTGGACAGAACAAATGTAATGTTGTTTGCCGTCGCTTGGAGATACTTAAACTACTTTTTTCATTCTGCTTAATTAGATAATTAGTCTTAATTAATTAATCAACTTCTAGAATATTATAATTATAGGAAAAGTGTCAATGAGAACATTGTAGAGCGACATGAAAAGCTCCCGATACAGCTTTCTGTTGCTCAATACGTGCTACATAAAAGTGTTTTTTCGAGCGTAAAAGAAGCCCGCGTATACACGCAAAGTGCCTCGAGCGGCCAGTCACGCGACAATTTTGCGTGCATTTGCGGAATTCTTTCACGCTCGGAAGACCACTTTTATGTAGCACGTGTTGAGCAACAGAAAGCTGTATCGGGCGCTTTTCATGTCGCTCTGTAATTTTCACATTGACACTGTTCATCTAATTAGAACATTTGAGAAGTTGATTAATTAATTACGACTAATCTATTTAGGCGGGATGAAAAAGTAGTTTGCGTATGTGCAAGCGACGGCAAACAACATCACCTTTGTTCTGTCCAGCTACGTGGCATTCGTATATTTTTAAGCACTGGCTAAAATTAGCTGGGACACCCTGTATAAGCTGATTAAGAGGACCCACGCCGTAGTCCGTCTCTATCACCGAGAGTTGCTTATCGTGAGAGGAAAAGGTCAGGGGGTTGACGGAAATTAGAAACGTGCTTGTTTTGCGTATTTGCAATTTAGACAATTCACAACGTTCTGTGGATGTGGAAGCACACTCCATGTCGGAGCATTTTACATGTCTGCTCTCACTACATGTCTGAGCACCCACATGTTACCACATACACTGCACCAAAGATGTCCACTTTTAAAACTAGTCGTTTTCCCTAGCTAACTATACGAGCGAATTTCATCACTGTGTCGCGGCCAATCAACGGCTCGAACTGTTCACAAAATCCCAGCCATAACATCGCACCATTCCGGCGAACTCCGCCTCCGATGTTCCATGATCTCCCCGCATACGACGCAACCGCGCGGAATTTGGGAATCTGAAGTCAACGCTGTTCCCAAGAAACTAGCCGACGTTGGCCGCTTGCATCAATTAGTGGGTTCTTCGTGACCGCCAGCTGGTATGGATGTGAGAAGCCTGGCCTCGACGGTCGTTACCGCTTCTACATAATGCGGCGTTTGCTTTCACTTCGAAGGGAGCGTCTTTGTTGACCCGTCAATACTCGGCGCCGAGTTCCATCTCCGTCTAGGTGGGCGCTGGTCAAGTGGTCGCTTCGTGGAAAGCACCCAAAGGATGATCATTGCCATTTTGAGATGTAACAGTATCCACTTCTGCTTTCTGCATTTGCCTTTCATGACGGCTGTCATAGGTCTTCGTGCCCTCGACAGGGGTCCTATGAAAAAGGGAGAGTGCGTATCGTCGACGCTTAGCGCTCGACGACATCGTCGGCCAGCACGTTAGACGGTACTGACTGCCGAGGGAGCAGATATTGAACCGCACCTGCAACCGTGTGCAGCGCAGTCACATACTATCCCGATGGATGTGCGGGTGCGGCTGTCCTTGCCTTGAGGCTATATAGGGAACTACATATTGTGTTAAACCCCATAATTTATTTTTTTAACTACTTGTTATGCAGTTTTCTCTTTTTTTTGTTTCCTTAGTTGGTATCGAAATAAAGAGATTTAGTTACTTTGTGATATGGGCACTGCCCTTGTTTTGATGATGCGGTTAACGGGCGAGCGCGGTTGCTCTTGTCGGCTTGTCGACGCTGTGGCAAACGCCCGTAAATGGAAACTGTCGAAGAGGGGTCGGCAGCCATTTGCCGTGAGAATATAGCCTCAACTACATATGCATGATGTGCAATCATGCTATCAGTTTACCGCGCTTCTTTCTTTCCTTGTCGTTTAATAAAAGCTTTGTTTCCTTCCCGCTCCCATACAGCGTTGTAAGTTAAGTGCTCTTCCACTTAGTATCTTAGCGTAAGAACATTTTCGCTAAGAAATTCCTTCCGAACGGCATAGGTTAGTGAATTCCGCCCCATGTTTCCCTGTAGATTCGGCCACAGTGTGTTTTTTTTTTAATTAACGCGATCTTTTCAGTCCGTGTAACCAATGGGTGCAGAAGAAATAGATTATTGTTATGACCTAGTTTCCTGTAAACACTACACGCAACAGCTGTTGAAGGTGATCATAATCATTCAGTTCCTGCAATTACTAGATGGACTTCTGGCGCTGCGATTGGTCAGCCACGATGGGAATGATGGGTGTACATGGATTTGTCTGCTCTTCGTGCTTGGGGCTCCAGACGTTCTTGTGGTTTAATTTTTTACGCTTTATCCGGGCCTAAAGTGGCCTAAATTTCAAAGCAATGTGTATTTTTGTTAATGCATTAAAAAAATCTGCACCGCCATTCGCATTCGGGGCAGTTGTATCAGGCTACTACAACTTCAGCGGCATTTCTTTTTTCTGACCCCATTGCCCGTGTCTGTCCAGCAAGTCATTCGCACGCCCAAGCATACTTGCACTTAGGACGTGTAGGACTAGACCTTTCGTCACCTGGAATAAGTAATATTTACACTGTAAATAGACGGATGACAAAGACACAGTGTGCAGGATAGGCGCTAACGAATAAATTTTTACCGCCTGTCGTGCGCCGTTTTTGTCTTTTTGCGCTGCGATTTTTACTTCTTCGTTTCGAACGAACTCGCCCTAGAAATCGTTTTTCCTTGTCATCATCTTCGAGATCACACAACGTCCAAAAGCTCGTATAGTGCTCTGGTGGATAAGCGCAAACTCTGACCTGCGGGTGACATTAAAACGAGCTGGACGACCAACCAGACGGGGAAAGTGGGGGAGCCTGCCGGCAGCAGCGTGGTCACCGGTAAAACGGTGTGCGGCGAATGTACGCAACCGTCGGTCACTGCTGCCAGCCCGCGCACCTTTTCACGCACTGTCGCTGGCCATCATCACTCCTCTAGCGCGCGATGTGTTATTGATGGCACGAAGCGAAACCGGCGCTCCTCCAGGCCGGGTGCTGGGGCGGTGAGCGCGCGTCCATAAGGCATGACTCAGGACGACCACGGCGCATATGCATAATACAGCGAGCACGCCGGCTCCTAAACGAAGCAGATGGATTAATTGGCCTCACCCCACCACCATCCTCTAACGTTTGCAACCGCGCCTCTGCTTCTGTCCCGGCACGTGTAAACGTATGAACGGCTGCATTCCAGACAACGCCACATGGAACCGTTCCTGAGTATAACCCAAGGCACAGAAGCGTGAGCGAGTCTTTCGGACTGATTCGAGACAGACAGACAGACAGACAGACAGACAGACAGACAGACAGACAGACAGACAGACAGACAGACAGACAGACAGACAGACAGACAGACAGACAGAGACAGACAGACAGACAGACAGACAGACAGACAGACAGACAGACAGACAGACAGACAGACAGACAGACAGACAGACAGACAGACAGACAGACAGACAGACAGACAGACAGACAGACGTCTAGACAGACAGACAGACAGACAGACAGACAGACAGACAGACAGACAGACAGACAGACAGACAGACAGACAGACAGACGTTCAAGTAGACTAAATAATGCCAGAAGGGTACTGGTTAGGGGTAGTTGGCTATAATTCATGATCAATGTTATTAGCGCACCACTTGGAACGATGACAGGGAAAGGACAGACAAGCACTTTTATGCTTGTGTCTGTCGTCCCCCACTCCCCGTTCCAAGTGGTGCGCAAACAATAATGATCATAATACTATTAATCTCATTAAAATAACATGCCAAAAAATATCATACTGCAGCAGTACCTAATTACATTCGTAATAACATCATTGCTGCCGTGAACCTGGCGAGAGAAAATGTCTATATTTCGCCCATGCTGGGATACTACTGGCTGCCAGTAGTCGGTGGACTGTCACACTAAAAGAAGAATAAGTCCATTGCATTTACTGAGTGGAAAGTGTTACGCGTTTGCTTTGCGGTCGCGAACGCGGTATCTAGCTCAATAGCCGTAGCAAACGTTCCAGAGCTCCCAGTGATGTTGCTTGGGCTGAGAAGAGCATCGCAAATTGTTTTCGCATACTTACACAGCCCAAACGTGATTCGCTTTCAGAAGTGTTGTCACTTAGAAATTCACGCTTCAATTCGCAACTGACCAAGTATCAACACGTCCTCCCTCTTCATAATCTTCGTAATGAGATACGACTCCTTTGGCAGTTTTATGATCTACAGGTATTTTAGCAAATATACTATATATGTAATGAAGAAAAACAGCGAAGTTCTTCCATTCTTTGCCTGACAGCGTATAATGTGGCGAAAGTGCGTTAAGGACGCTGAGAAGACGTGATATTACACGGAAGGCCTTGTGTAGTCAGTATAACTTTGTGTGTCCATTTGTCATCCCCGTATTAGAAGGGTTGCGCTGCTAAGACCGAGGGCGCGCGGGATCACATCCCGGCCGCGGCGGCCGCATTTCGATGGAGGCGAAATACAAAAATTCCCGTGCATCGTGCATTGGATGCACGTTCAAGAACCCCAGTTGGTCTAAATTAATCCGCAGTCAACCACAACGGCGTTCCTCATAATATTATGGTGGTTTTGGCGCGTAAAACCCCTAGATTCAATTTTAAAATATTAGAAGGACGTCGTGTGTTCAGGCTTTGTCAGAAGCGTAACATCCGAAGCTAGTTAATTGCTACCAGACAAGCATCTAATAAGTGGACTGAGTGTTCATATTTAAAGTCTGTGCATGACGTACGGCGAATTATTCAGGAGAAAATCACAAGTGTCATAAACGTTGTCAAAATTATTCAGTGGGAGGCAGGTAATGGGGGGGGCGGCAATTTGTCAATTCTTACCCACCTACCCAGCCATCCTCACCCTGTCCAGACTACCGGCACATAGCCCACTGAAATTTAATCACCTGTAATGACTGGCATCTGTGTCTTCGTGTAACGAATGCACAGATATATAAATCGTTCGTTCTTTCGTTCGTTCGTTCGTTCGTTCGTTCGTTCGTTCGTTCGTTCGTTCGTTCGTTCGTTCGTTCGTTCGTTCGTTCGTTCGTTCGTTCGTTCGTCCGTCCGTCCGTCCGTCCGTCCGTCCGTCCGTCCGTCCGTCCGTCCGTCCGTTTCTGTTTCCGCTATGCATGCCAGTGGTGGTATGTAAGAAGGATTTCTTTCTTTTTCTTGAAAAGTTATATGGGGCAACGGAAGCATGTTCTTACCAACTGCTTAATATCCTGTTTAACGTAATATGTTTCCCTTTTCAATGTAAATTAAATAATACAGACTTCATTAGGCCTTCCGTTTCTGTCAACTATAGCAATTTAATGTGGCCATGTATCACAAATAACTGACCCCTCACTGGGGATTCGAGATGTTAACTAGGCGTGAAGGACCGCAAGCTATTCCAAACGAAGCAAGTTACAGTCATTACAAAAACGATAAGCGCTCATAAAGACGTGTATACGGTTCTGGATGAAGTATGCGAACATGGAACTGTTGAAAGATCATCGAAGAGGAAGAAGGTCAGAAGCGCTGCCATTGCACGAATGCAGCTTTCGCAAGAACCTCTCGTAGAGCAAAAGGCGCGAGTCACCCAGCGGAGCCGCCACGTGAAATATTCCAGGGTGCGGAAGCGCCAGTGCGTGCACGAGTGAAATTCTGTGTCCGTACCCCGCTTGTATCGATGGCGTGTTCGCGCAATGAATTTTTAATATTACTTCCGCATGCACTGTGGACGCGGAGCCCGTGAAGGTCGCTCTTGTCTAGGCCATGTGGCATGTGAAATTCCTATATGAGGTCAAGAAAACTGAAAGTACGCTCCACGTCGCGCCAGAGAGGACGCTGTGAACCTCACGCAAGAGTGGACACAAGAGCCACCAAGTCTTCTTCGCATGAAACTATAGTGTCCTGAAGCCCCCGTGGTGGCGTAGTGGTTATGGTGGTGCGACGGTAAGGTCGAGGGCGCGGGATCAAATCTCAGCCGCGGCGGCCGGATTTGGATGGGGGCGCATTGCGAAAACGCCCCTGTACCGTACATTGAGTGCACGTTAAAGAACCTCGAATGGCCAACGTTAATCCGCAGTCCCCCCCACTACGGGCGTGCCTCATAATCATATCGTGGTTTTGGCACATAAAGCCCCAGAATTTAACTTTTAATAGTGCCACGACCTTAAATATGTCGTTGAGCACATGTCCTGGTTATCACGCACCGCGTTGATCTATATACGCCGCAGTAACTGAGAAACCATGGCTGCGACAAAATGACAAGAATACGAGCGTTCGTGCAAGATAATTTACGGGAGCCTGAAACAGCTGCGCTCAGAAGTGCATGTTCTTTGTCTTGGCTTATACTCTGGCGTCGTTAGCACAGGCGCAGGAGAGGTTGCGGTGCGGAACGTGTAAAGCCATCGGTGGTTGAGCGCTCATGCATAAACATGCTGCAAACTGTTGTTGTTGTTGTTGTTGTTGTTGTTGTTGTTGTTGTTGTTGTTGTTGTTGTTGTTGTTGTTGTTGTTGTTGTTGTTGTTGTTGTTGTTGTTGTTGTTGTTGTTGTTGTTGTTGTTGTTGTTGTTGTTGTTGTTGTTGTTGTTGTTGTTGTTGTTGTTGTTGTTGTTGTTGTTGTTGTTGTTGTAAATCCACGCTTTCTTTCAGAATGGTCCTGGATTTTTCTTACCGTGACTGCTCCCTTGTCGACTAACTCATACTGACGGTATCGTAGTTGGAATATGTAAAAAGAACAACTCTAAGTTGTACAGCTTCAATAGCAAGAAATAAAGTGACCTTAATTATGACTCGCCACACTAAATTTAACCGTCAGAGTTAGCGCCTTTGTTGTTTAGAACCTCTGTCAGATCTAACTACGTCATCGACCGGGGCGTAGCCGGAATGGAAAGGGGGGGCCTTATGGGGCCTCAGCACTCCCCCAAATTTTTTTCGTGCTGTCATGCGCCGCCGACCAAAACAACCCCCGGCGCCGAAAATCATTCTGGATTTTGTGTAGAGTGGGGGGGGGGGGGGGGGGAGGGCTTTTTCACGCTCGAAAAAACATTTCGGCGCGAACATTGCGAAATCAGGCTCGATTTCGCGGCAACGCACATGCGCCATGAGTAACATAACGCCAAGGAGCCCCATCCGAGCACAAAGTTTCAAGGGCCTCTGATGGCGAATGGGCTCGTCGCGGCATCTACCGAAGGTCGCAGAATCTACGGAGCGCATGGATTTCAATTCTTAAACTTTATGGGTATAAAGTTCTCATAAAGTTTTGATGTGAAAGTTGCACTAACATTAACAAAGTCGTGCTTTAGATTTTCAATTCCGGAACTTTGCGGGTTTAATGTTGTTATAAACATTTGATGCCAAAGGTGCATTGACTTTTCTAAAGTCGTACATCGGACAGTACAACTTGACAAGCCAAATCAACACACTATCAGACAAGTTGACAAAGCACGCAGCGAGGTCCGATGAGATGAAGCTTTGTGGTGGTTCATTTTTGCCGTCATGTCAGAAAATAATATCAACATTTTTTTTTCACCTGCACCAAACCATCCATGTCAAGACACTAAAGCCAGGAAAAGTAACTACGTTCTTATTTATTTTTCTACTTAGTCTTTTATTAGCAAGGACACATTGAGCCTCTTTTTTGTTGTTGTTGTTGTTGTTGTTGTTCTCGCTACCCGCGGGCTGCCGAAGCCAGCCAGAGCGCATGCGTTTTTCCCGTGTTGTCCCGACCCCCGCGCGGCGCACTTCGATGCGCGTTCGCTTTTCTCTGGCTTAGTGGATTTTCGCCTGGCAGAGTTCTGGACGTTTTATGGCTAGCAGGCGAGAAAGAGAAACGACGCGTAGTCGCTCGCCGCCATCACTGCGGGGGATTCGACGGATTGCAACGCGTTCGCTCGAGCGCAACTTCGGAAATTTTTGTCTCGTCGGTGTAGCATACCGAGAGCAGTATGCGCATGGTTTTCTGTGCACCAAGCGTCTCACGGTTTCTTCGATATTCTTTCAGTAGCCACAGCAGGTGCCCAAAGTAGGCATTAGATTGTGGCCAACATGCTTTCCTTTGCGTTTTTTTTTTTTCATTTCCCTGCCCCCGCCCCACAAAAGAAAAAAAAAAAGACATTGTTGCTGCGCAGCAAATTGTCGCATGGTGAAAGTTCGATTTTGTTACTTCTTCCATTGCGGAAAGTAATGGGCCAAGGGACACTTCACTTACTGGATACTCTTATTATATTATTGCGATAGCAATCATATGGGCACTTAAGGCGCATTCCTGCCGTCGCCTTCATATTCCGTATAAAGTCCAAGGGCGATAACTGCGTGACCGCGCGCTGCATGCTGTATGTGCGAGTGAAAACGTGTTGGGGCGGGGGGGGGGGGGGGGGGGGGCATGGGTGAGCCAACGATGGTGGCTCAATCTTGTATGCGCAAGGGAGAAAAAGGGGGAGGAAGCGTGCCGCCTCCTGTCGCGCGCGATACATCACGGGGTGGAGCGAGGGGGTGCTGTGATCTGTGAATCTGTGGTTGGGCAACATATATTCGCATTGGCTCACTTTAATGTGACTCACCCTCGTATATTTTGCACAACTCTCGATTTTTATATGCATGTGCTCTCTGTTGCGACTATAATTTCGGTGCAATTACTCACAATACACGACCTGTGACAGCTGCGCTTCTGCGCAATACATTGGAACAAAGGACAGCGTCATTTAGATTTTTCCCTGGCCGTTGCATATGTACAAAAATGTAAACAAGGTTCTTGAATAACAAAGTTTCACTAAAATATTTGTCCTGAACTTGTTCATTTCATGGCCTTTACATTTTTCATATCAACGGCATGCACTGCTTTGCTGGTTTCAAACTGATATAGTTCTGAAGCTCGTGTGATATTTTCTTTACTTATTAAATAGACAGAAAACATGGAAGCATTGGTATCAGTTATTTCTGGCACAATTTCTGAGACATACGAGTGTATTGTTTTATGAAAAAATACATATTTTACTTGTCTTGACAGTACGTAGCACTCAAGAAATCGTTTGCAGCATATTTGGTCATGGCAATGCAGTTATTATTCATGCATTTAATCTCTCGACCAATTCTATAAGAAGAAGGCCGAGTTGCAACTTAACACCCCCCCACCCACCAGACAAAATTTCTGGCTACGCCACTGGTCATCGAGTATGTGGCTCACGTTGCATGAGCAGCGCGCTACAGCTGCCTTTAAAGAACCTGAACTTCTCTGAAGAGTGAGTATAGAGTCAGGTATTCACTGCCTAACAACGTACACCTATAGGTAGTCTGGTTGTGCCATCAGAATACGTTGTCGTCTGTCATGCCCTTTGTCCCCATGCGCAGTTGTTAATGACTGAAATGCATTCGTCACCCATTTTCACACGTTATGATAATGGTCACTGATGGGACCAAACAGCGGAGGTGCAAATGATGGCGCCAATGAATGCCGCAGGACCCTAAGTCTGTTATTACAGATTCCGCGCTCCATAATGGAATAACCACGGTAGCGATGGGCCAAGTATCAACCGTACTCTAGAGGGACATGGAATCGCACGAGGTTATACGACGGAATTGCGAACGGCGCCCACCGATGAGCTAGCGAAGCTGCTAGCATGCGTTTTCTTTCACTTCGCCCTCACGGTGCGTCTCCTTCCACGCGCCAGACAGAAGCATTTAATACTAGATTTTCGTTCCACAATCGGGCGCGTGGCAGTGCTGCAACTACTGCACGACCGAATTTCTCAGTCGATACTCAACGGTCCAAGCGAACACTGCCATAACGAAAGTCCGTACTGCGGCACTTATATGGAGATGACGCGCGCGGCGCGTCTAACCACCCCTTCCGTTCTGCAGGTATACGCAGCATCCGTGCGACTCGCAGACCTCCTGGCCCGTGGGCCAAGTTTCACCTGCGCAGCTGTTGTACGCTGCCTAGCGACACAGCGGAAGCAATCATATGCCCGGCCCGGGCAGGGCAGAACCTATGCCCCTATGCAAACCTATGCCCGGCCAGGGCAGAATTCGGGCAACCGAGCATACGTTATGCTCCGAGCAGAGGCGGCAGGCACCGCCATTTCGATGGAGATGCCCCGCGCAATGCGGCCCCCACCTCCGCGGGCGTTTCTTAACGCCCAGAAGCTTCCGCGCCGATTTTATTGTGCGCGTCGCCTTCGGGAAAGAGCAGTAATTGGCTCGTAACTGCCATTGCCGGAATAATAAAATATAAGGCGTTCGAGGCCCATCGTTACGAGTGCCCCGCGGCCGCGCCAAATTACCGCGCAGTCAGAGCGAAGGCGCCCAGCGGATGCGCCGACTGTCGCGCATATTTCACACGCGCCGCAGAGCGAGCGAGAGCGGCCGGCGGCGGCCACCGAGCCTCTGCCCTCTCGGCGGCTGGATACACGAGCGCGGTCAGAGGATGCACCTTTAGCCGTGGCGGTGCAGGAAGATGCGGCCGCGCCGTCCCTGACCCAAATGGCCGGACGAGAGAGCAAGCGTGGCATATATACGGTCCGGCGCAAGGTGACAGTGAATACGGGGCGGTAACCATTACCGGGCATCGATGACGCGGGATGCTCTGGCCGTGAGATGGCGGTAATTCAAGTCCTTTCGCTGCATCTCGCCTATAATGGTGGTATTTTTTTTTCGGACCGGTGAAGCGAAATAGTCGCTCTAGAGTGCGCATAATTTGGCACTGCGAACATTGGTACCTACTACAACGAAGACGGTTAAGTAGGCGATAGCTTTATTACCTTTAGCGCAACACCGTCTCGTGCATTGAGCGACGCCACGAAGTAAGCAGATATTTTTCAGGCAGTGGGCATTATCAAAACACACGAGCGTATACACATATACACAGAGTAAGGAATGCAGTAGGCGCCAAAGTTCACGCTTGTGAGTGGGCAACGCACAACAGGAGATAGCTGAACATTGAGGGAAACGCTATCGAAAACAGCGTGACGGCTGTCTGGTAAAGAAGCAAAAACAGTAAATGATACCGAAGACGATTACTTAATGAAAAGGAAATGATCTGTCCGGAAAAACTTGGTTTTATCGCCATATGGTACACATCCACAACTGTCTTTACTCTGGCAAAGTTAACTCTGTTCATAAAAATAAAATTTGCCCATTGTAGTTTTCTAGGACATCAAAAAAAAAAAACCATTTCTTATGGTCTCGCATTCCATATTACTAAAAAAGTTAGAATTAAGAGCTTTTACTAACAATAGACTTGTGGTTCTTTTCCAGCTGTCTTACAAGTAGGAAACAATGTGTTGCACTTGATCATCTAAGTTCTCAATATAAAAATATTACCTGTAGGATACCTCAAGGAACAGTACTAGGTGCTATATTATTCTTTTTGTATATAAATGACTTTCCATGTGCTCTGTTTTTTGCAAAAATCTAATGTACGCAGACGACGCCACGTTAATATTTCAAGCTAACCACCTCTCGATACTATAAAAACAAATTACGACAGAGTTAGCACCAATTACCACGTGGTTCTCTCGTACCCGCCGTGTCTGCTCAGTGGCTAAGGTGTTGGGCCGCTGAGCACGAGGTCGCGGGATCGAATCCCGGTCACGACGGCCGCATTTCGATGGAGGCGAAATGCGAAAACACCCGTGTACTTAGATTTAGGTGCACGTTAAAGAACCCCGAGTGGTCGAAATTTCCGGAGTCCCCTACTACGGCTTGCCTCATAACCAGAAAGTGGTTCCGGCACGTAAAACCCCATAATTTAATTTTAATTTGGCTCTCTCGTAACAAACTAACACTAAATACTGATAAAACTAAAGTTATTTTTCATTCCAGCTGGAGAACATGCCTAGATTATAGTTTGCTGAACTTGTATGTTGATAACGGACCCATTGAGCCTGCTTGCAAGTTCAAACGCGTGGGTGTCGTAATGGAGGCAAACTTGCATTTGAAAGAACAGGTTGACCATTCATCTGAAAATACTCTTTTCGGTGGTTTACGATTGTTAAATCCAGAAGTTACTTTGAATATAACGTACTTCGTTCTTTATATATTTTTTATTTCACTCACACTTGTGTCATTGTTGCGAAATAGCGGGATTTACTTACATAAGGTACATAGCACCAGTTGTACGATTACAAAAACTCGCTCACTGTCCAAGCGCCGAATTGTTTGCAAATGCTCAGATATTCCCAGTCGCATGTCAGCGATATTATAAGACTGCGGTTTTGGCAAATGCTATACTAAACACTAATTTTTCATTATCATTAAGTTTCTTTTGTTTACCAAACCGCAATACAAGGCAAGCAACCAATGGCAACTTTAATCTCTCCACCGGCAGAAACGTGTTACACGGTGAAAAGGTAATTCAATCCAATGGCGCTAAAAATTTAGAATTCTATTGTGCTCGAAATAAAACTCGCACACAACGTTAAACTCTCATATATCGTTTCTGGTGAAGTAGTGCACTTGTAAAAGAAGACATTAACACAAACATGAATCATGAGGAGATATACAGGCGCTATTCTGTCTCACTAATCAGCGCCTGTGTATGTCCACATCATAGATGTTTGCGTGAACGTCTTTTTTCCAAGAGCGCTTCTTCACCAAAATCATGAATCACCAACTAGCCCGTCAATACATATCATATCATAGGTACATTTTTTTAATCGCTCGTGTAGCAATTAAACTAGAATATGAATACTTAGTCTGTGTCCTTCATCTCGTATTTCCAGCACGTTGCTAAAGTACGTGTTTCCCACTGGGAAAGTTTGTAGTGTCGAATGTATATGCACTTTGTAGCTTCCCCTGTATGTCTGACAGTTTTTTATGTGTTAGTCGTTTCTGTTCTGTTTAAACACAAATATTTTGTAATTTTGTATTTCTAGCGATGTTCATTTATGATTGTCTCGAATGTGATTTGTATTTTCTATGTGATTTTCAAGCTACAATATTATGTTTAAGCACGCTTAAGTATATCCTGTTCATTACAGCTCAGCTCATCAACCTGGTTTGACGTAAGCATGCGCATTAGATTGGACCATTAACTAGCCATATAGGCTAACGGTGCGAATATTTTTGTAAATAATCTGTGTTTTTTTTTTACAATAAACTCCCCTTTGATTTGGCTTGAAGTTATTGATAACCTTAAATTCGTCTCCAGCGTGAGGATATTGTGCGGGTGTTTACTCACGGCTCACCGATATCGCCAACACAAAGCGATCACAGCCAACCACGACTACGATATAGAGCCACACAAGCTACGGCACCAGTACAACATCCAGCAAAATCCACTTTAGCGAGAACATGGAGAGTTGGAGAGAAAACTCACAAAGGCGAAAACAGTGATGCGTACAGCGATACCGCTGAGATATGGCCGATGCCTTTCGTTTCGGTAGTATTTTTAGTTCCGTTTACCCAGAGTTGGAAAAAAAGTAGTTCCGTTAAAAGAAACTTTTTTTTTTTGCATTGTCTCATTGCAAAACCAACCAATCGCAAGGCTAGTCCGATTAGGTGGCAATTTCGCCGTCGCCAGCTAACGGCGACCACTCCTGTATTTAATTATATTAGAAAAAAACAAGAAAAAGAGGAAGGCGAGCTGTATGCAGTTCTTGGAACGCATTATGCCTCCACACACAATAAACAGAATGAAGGAAGCAAGAGAAGAGAAAGCCACAGGAGCATGCTGACTACAAAGAGGCAACAACAACTAGAAAGCCGAGTTGCAGTGATGCGCGAGTCTCGCCTGTTTAAATGCGAGAACCGCGTATGACTCGAGCCGTATGACTCAAGAATGTTTAAACTCTCCAAGAGCTTAGAGATTTTAGATAGCTTAGACCAGCATTAGCTCATAATAAGGCAGTACTGTCAATGGAAAAGAAAGTTCGCTAGTTTTGCATTAGTAATTTTACACCTTCATAAACGCTTACAGCTCACACCTCATCAGCTCCTACGCCAAGGAAAACTAGCGACAAACTGGTTACTCGGTTACTCATACTTCTTATTACTACAGCTCCGACTTAAGCTAGCTGTATGAAGGCAGAAAACAGACCTCGTATTGGAAAAGCAGCGTGGCTTTGACTATAATAAATACAGTTGTTCAAAAGCTAGAGCACCAAGAAAACTGAATCTCGTCGGAACGTACACAAACGCTAACGCAAGGGAGGTGCACGGATGCTAAAACTTGAATTCGCGTTGATTTATAGAGCACGTGTTCAAGAAAGCGGTTTTATAATCAGCGAAGTACGAGCGGTGGACACTTTTATTTTGCTTTGCATTCATTCTCGCGAGCCAGAGGTCAGCAATAATGTTCATACAGAGCCTATTATCGTTTATGCAATGTTGCTCTCAATCCCTCGTGTACTTTTCGCCCACTGGCCACCCAGTATACGCGACTTTGAGTAGGTTTCGAGCGCGGCGCTGGCCGCATCCGTGTTTCAGGGGGCCAAGTATCTAGCATTTACTCGGGACACAGCCATCATCAGAAGTAAAAATTGCACTAGAACCACCGGCGTACGGAAGCCTACGTCACCCGATAGCCCCCTGATAGACCTGCTACTGAGATATGCTGCTGGGGACATTTATTGATTAGCTGTATTGGCTAAATGATATGAGGCGTGTGGATGCTGTCAAGTCGCAATGTCTACAGGATCGGCCCGCGTTGCAAGGCAGATCAAAACTCTTGCGAGCATGCACGTCACGCACTGGTATCGGGATCGGCTTACCAAGCCGCCACCTCTAATTAGAGTATCTCCGGAATTGGCACAGTTTACCCAGCCGGGCAGCAGACCCCCCCCCCCCCTTTCTGACTATATGAAGTAAGAAAGAACGAGCAACCAATGCTGACTGAGATGGCGTAGGTTCCTGCGTCGGGTCTCTCTCTTCCCCTGCCTTTGTCTTAATTGCCGCCACAGATTATACATTGCCTGTGGTACAGCTTCTCTAGCCTAACATTTTCAACATCATCTCACTTATGTTTTGATAAATGAAACGTCTAGCAAATACCAATGCTTCGATAGGTGCGGACGGCCACTATAGGCCTATCTTACTCCTGTCTGAATGGCGAAGCATACCCTTGACACAATTACATGCCGTGTTAAATTGAGCCAGTAAGTGCCGGGAGAAAACGGTCGCGTACCAAATCGGCAAGAAAGACGTCGTGCTACCGAGTCTCTTAATTTCTGCGGTGTTGTCGTTGTCAAGGCTGGACGGGGCCAGTACGCGTCGCCTAGGGAATGCCCCGATCTTCCTCGCGTTGGCCCTATTACCTTGAGCAAATAGTATAGCTTGGTACATCGGGATAGTTGTTGTAGGAAATAAAATTTCCTGTTCATCTATCTGTCTCACTTTTAAAGCAAAACAATAAGTGTGTTTCACTTAAATCAACAACTCGCATAGCTTTATAGTTTACGTGTGTAGAATTTTTATAATTAAACCTAAAGGGCACAGATATAGAGAGAACGAGAGAGAGAGAGAGAGAGAGAGGGGGGGGGAGAGAAAGAGAGAGATAGTCAGTGGAAGGGGTTAAACGGGAACTTTAATGAACGCATCGCTTCCGCTTCAAACGGAAGAAGTACTGGATGATAAAAAAAAGCTTATCGCCATGGAAACTACACGTACATTGAACAAAGGACACCCTATCGCCAAAAACGTCCGCAAAAACCTCACCCTAATCCTACATCGTCATCTTCCTCTGAAAAGGGCAGGTATGTTTACGCCATACATCAGTTCCTCCGCTATTCTTGCTTGCTACCTTTTTTTTCTATCTTCTTTATTTTTCCACACTTAAAGCGAAGTCTTCTTTGCCTACTCCCTTAATTTTGCGTTCGTCGTCTCTTCGTCGCTGGATATATATATATATATATATATATATATATATATATATATATATATATATATATATATATATATATATATATATATAGAGAGAGAGAGAGAGAGAGAGAGAGAGAGAGTACGACGTACGTTGAATAAGCACAGTATATTTGACTGACGTTTCGGCTGGTGGACCAGCCTTTGTCAAACCATCCTTTGTCCACCAGCGGAAACGTCAGTCATCAAATATACTGTGCTTATTCAACGTACGTCGTACTCTTATTCGTCATTTTACTACCGGGACCAGCGTGATTTCCTCAGCAATATATATATATATATATATATATATATATATATATATATATATATATATATATATATATATATATATATATATATATATATATATATATATATATATATATATATATATATATATATATTATATAAACGAGAACAAAGGGGGTTAACCGGGGGGCCCGATTTTTATTAGTCATATCATAAGAAGCCAACAAACACTGCCACCAAGGACAACATAGGGGAAATTACTTGTGCTTAATAAATGAAATGAACAAACGATAAATTAATGGAAATTAAAGTGGATGAAAAAACCATTTGCGGCAGGTGGGAACCTGACCCACAACCTTCGCACATGCCTTCATTTAGCATGTGTGGGTTTATTGACCAGTTGCCTTCACCCAAAAAGATCACGTTCTCGTGACGCCTGCGGCAACAAGGACGTTCCACATCCGCCGCCAAGGTCTGTGAGTGGTGGCGCTAGCTAACACTCCCAGGGTTCTACGAGGACATATAAATACCCAGGAAAGTGTATTGGGAAACGACGCCGCGGTAGCTCAATTGCTAGAGCATCGCACGCGAAATGCGAAGGTTGTGGGTTTGGTTCGCATCTGCGGCAAGTTGTTTTTTCATCCACTTTAATTTCCATTAATTTATCGTTTCTTCATTTCATTTATTAAGCACAAGTAATTTCCCCTATGTTGTCCTTGGTGTCAGTGTTTGTTTGCTTCTTATGATATGACTATATATATATATATATATATATATATATATATATATAGTCATATCATAAGAAGCAAACAAACACTGACACCAAGGACATATATATATATATATATATATATATATATATATATATATATATATATATATATATATATACGCAGGAAAGAGACGACGAACTTTTTGGGAGACTTCTTTTACTTAACGTTTTCGGCTGGTGGACCAGCCTTCGTCAGGTACTCTGACGAAGGCTGGTCCACCAGCCGAAAACGTTAAGTAAAAGAAGTCTCCCAAAAAGTTCGTCGTCTCTTTCCTGCGTATTTTACGTCGGGTCCTGCGTGCTGAACTTTGAAGAAAACCCCTATATATATATATATATATATATATATATATATATATATATATATATATATATATATATATATATATATATATATATATATATATATATATATATATATATATGGCTACACATAGACAACTCTGGCCACTTCATATGTGCCGATATCGTCCTGAACTGGCAACTTCGGCACTGGGCATGTGTTCATTCGTGGCCAATATTCCCTGAATACATGTGTCACTATGTGATACAAGGGGCATGAAGCGTTAAATCATTTTATCATTTTTATCATTATTCACTACAGATAGCCGGCTTACTTCCCTCCCAACACTTTTCTTCTGAAAGTATTGATTCATTAAACATTACCGATGATGGGGTTGTTAATTTATTGGCTAACCTGGACATCAAGAAAGGCTAATGGGCCATATAGTAAGCCGAATGAGCTTTTAAAAAGGAAGAATGGTGTAGCTAATACTTCGCCATTATATACCGCGCATCTCTTCAAGCGCACAACTAACCGATGACTGGAAAAAAAAAACGAAGGCGGTTCCTATACATAAATCCAGCGAAATCAACGAACCTTCTACCTAGAGGCCACTCTCACTTATCAGTGCATTTTGTAAAATATTAGAACATATTTTTTTCCATAAGATCACGGTATTTCTAGAGCAGAATCATATATTAACAAATAGCCTCTCAACGGTTACACAACTAAGCGAAGTGGTGCATAACCTCGCACTGAACCTAAACAACCAAAACCAGACAAACGTGATGTTTCTCTACTTCAGTAAAGCATTTGATTGTATAAAGGGCGTTAAATTAGTTGCAAAACTCGAGGCTTCGATGGGGGGTGATCATAGTACTGCATGGATCAAAAACTTCTTATTGCATCGAACACAGTGTCTTATAGCTGATAGCATTCCTTCCAGGTCTGTAGCCGTCACCTAAGGTGTTTCTCAAGGATCCGTGATGGCCCCATTCATATTTTTAATCATTATTACCGACAATACTGCTAACATTGAATGTGACATAAAGCCTTTCGCGGATCATTGTATTATTTATAAAGAAATCGGAAGTTACGAAGACCACTTAGTATTAAACAGAACACTCTACTTGTTGTCGATTTGGTGCAATGAATGTCAAATGTCTAATAAGACTACTAAATCGATATGTCCTTTGCAACAAAAAAGAAGTACTCGGAATTTTCTAACGCTGTCGGTGGAATTTGCCTGAATATATCACCACAAATACCTACGTTTGACATTCATTTCCGACCTTTCATGGAACTTACACATCAATGACATTGCCTCAGTAGTTCTTACGCAAGCCTTTTTTTTTTCTTCTTAGACGATCTTTACGCCTTCAACTGAAGCACACCAGATTATTAGATAATACAGCTTTCGTTCGCGCCATCTTAGAATGCGCTAACGTCATCTCATTTCCCAAAACATCAGCTAACATATTAATACCATAAAAATGCAAAGAGAAGTTGCGCGGGTGAACTTTATTAAGTACAGGCCCTATGACTCCCCTTGGCTGATACACTTGGCTGATGCAGGCCGTGAAGCGCTATCCGTTAGAGCCAGACAAGCTCGTTTAAAATTTACCTACCAGCTAGTACACAACAGCCTTAAGATAGACCGGGCTAAGTACACTGCTTTGTCGACATCATGTCTATGGCGAAATAAACGCCCATTCACATTAAACTAGTACAACGTTTACAATGACACGTTCACGTTATCACTTTTCCAACGTGGGGTCAAAGAAGGGAATATTCTCAACTCAGAAACAGTTTTCTCTCGGTAACTTTCAAACAAACATCAAACAAAGCAGGCGCTACTTAAGACACCTGCATTTCTTCGCTGTAATGCTAGCGTTCCTTGGGCATAATTGTTATGCATCTCAAACAACAACTATGGTCACGTGCATGCTGTTGCCTGTATAAACTTCTGTAATATTATGTACGTCATTTATTGGCAATTATTTGTATAATTTTAGAGAGAGAGAGAGCAAAGAGAGGAAAGGCAGGGAGGTCAACCAGACGAGCGTCCTGTTTGCTACCCTACACTGAGGAAAGGAAAAGGGGGAAAAGAAAGAGGAAAGTGGGATAGAGGGAACACTTGTGAGCACGCAGCAAAGCAGCTGGAAATCAGTCCAGTCCAAGCAAGTGCTCCGCCGATACGTTAGGCTGCCGTCATTCTGCTGTCTGAAGCTAATCTTGGTGCTTCCCCACAGCTGGTGATGCACGTTGAAGTCACCAGTGAAGACCAAGAAGCCGGTGGTCGTCAGTAGCACGTTGCAGTACGTGGCAGTATATCGTTAAGCTAAACCCCAGCCTTTTTTACTTCAGTGCGAATAAAATGATGAGGGTGAGCCATGATGCTTACTCAAGAGTTGCAAGTACTGAATTGAGAGCACCCAGCACTTGCATTACACTTCGCACTGACGGAGTGTGCATGTTATTCAAGAGCATTAGAAGAGTATTCGTCAGAGACCGGAGCATCATAACCACTTGCCAGTCTTCTTCGGGCAATTTGTCAGGAACCCGCGCTGTGCACTCTGCAGCCGTGCGCAGCTGTATCACTTCACATGGCTCCGGTTTCGGCTGTGTCATCGGCTGTGGCATTGGCTGTCGCATCGGCTGCGGCTTCGGTAGTGATTTCCGCTGTTGTTCTGGCTTTGGCTGTAGCTTTAGTAGTGCGGACCAAGTTGCATTTTTCTCCGTCATGACCTTGTCAAATTTAGATTGAATTGCGCCAGGCCTAGGGGGCAGAGGAGGAGGTGTTGTCGGATGGGGCGTACTTTTCATGGAGGAATCAGCGCTCTTTGAAGTCCGACGGCGTCGGGAGCGTCGCTTTCTTACGGCCGCAACAGCTCCCCGACGAGACGAGCGGTCTCTCGCCATCTGCTTCAAGATCGTCTTTTCCTTCTTCATTTTGGGGCAGTCCTTCGAGGAAGCGTCATGGGACTCAAGGCAATTGGTGCATTTAAGAACCGTGGCTGCACAAGAGTCTGCAGCGTGGGGCTCGCTGCAGTGTGAGCAAACTCTCGTGTTCTCGCACACGGCGCTCACGTGTCCCAGCCTCATACAATTGCGGCATCGCAGTGGCCTTGGGATGACTGGTCGCACAGGGTGTCTAAAGTGGCCCACCTTGACGTGCGAAGGGATTTCAGTAATACTATATTTGTTACTGACTAATGTTGTTATGTTAACCAAGATATTGCACTTCCAATTGTCACTGTGATTTTTGCAATACTTAATGTTCATTTTTTCTACTGTACCGTGCAGCATGAGCTGTTTCTTTGTTTGTTTGTTTGTTTGTTTGTTTGTTTGTTTGTTTGTTTGTTTGTTTGTTTGTTTAAAACAGTGGAATACAATGCCCACCTGCTTTGGTGTCGCTCCGGCTCACAGTATCGCAAATAAATATAAATGAAACATATATTGTACTTCTCTGTGCCTACACCTCTCGTCAGCTTTCTTCCCTCGACAAGCAACAGACATCGCACACGTCCTCTTGAAGGAAACAGCCACAGGCGACGAGGCTGTAGCTGTTAGCTGTCTCCTTCACGAGCTACTGCTGCTGCCCCGCTAAGTGAAACAAACTTCGCGTCATTTAGATTCCAACACCGCGTTGGATCTGCGCGTTTCGTTAATCAGTGGCGTTTATTTTTTATCATTGGGAGAGCCAGCCGTTCGGTGACCTATATCATCAGTTATTAAGCAACCATTAGTGATAAGAGCAATAACGAGATAGACGTCGGCATGAAAGGAATGTATAGGCACTCCGTCCCGTTCGCCAAATTTATGACGAGGAAAGCTTGAAGGGACGCGAAAAGGAGGGCCACCCATGTGCCTTCACAAAGCGCGACGATGTCGCACCTTCGAGGCTCGTTTGGGCTCGAAAAAAAGTGAGACGGAAACGGCGCGCGGTCCGCCAGATGTGACGTCCGCTGGTAGCGGTATTGTCGTGTATGTCACCACCCGACTACAAGACGGCACATATACGTATATAGCGTTGATGCTCCTCTTAAGTTTCACGCTGCCGGGCTCGACGCGGGCTTCTGGCCGCCGCACGCAGCGCACGAAGTGCGGCAGCTCGCTCAGCAATGAGACTGGCGTGCGTGCACGAGGCGCCTCACGAACCAATACCCGCGTCCCGAAGCCGCCGCTCTACTGGACGACCGCCATGCGCAGCGCGCCATCGTGACCGAGGCATCGCGAAGACCTTGGCCGGTATACCCCGCGCGCCCGCGGAAGAAACGGAGCGCTACATGCGGCGGCAGACTGCGCCCGCCAACAGGCCGGACAGGCGAGCCGGACGAAGGCTGAAGCTCGCCGGTTACTCGGAGCGGCGCTGAGCCTCCGTGACGACTCCGTGATTCTCGCCGCTTGTCGGCAGCGTGGTGGGAACGCAGTCGTCGCCATGTACTGTAGACGCGTACGGCGCGCCGTTTCGCATCGTGCTCTGTGCGCTGATGACGTGCGACGTGCGCTGCCGTTGTGCACGCTGTAGCGGCGGCAAGGTTGAGGCGGCGTTTTGTGCGTGGAAGCGACAAGTCGGACGGCGTAACTGAAACGCAGTCCTAGAACGAGTGAAAGTTGAGCAAGTTGTGAGAATTCTTGCTACGGCAGGCAGGCGTGCAAACGCGGACGTAGTATAGAACGTAAGAACGTATAGAAGTATAGATTCTACGAAAAGGACAACAGAAACGCCGGCGTAGCATTGGCTTTACGTTCTACCTGCATCCGTGTTCGCACGCCTGCTCTTCAGTAAGATGAAACGCAATCTGCCCATAATCAACACCTCAGGAATGCTACGCTCAGTTGCAGATTACATATACAGTCAAACTTCCCTGATTAAGGAGCGTTTCAAGTCCCCATACTGTTCTCGCCAGAGAGTGGCATCGAGCTAAAGAATGTGGCTGCAGGCAATTCGCTTGTGAGTACGTGGAACAGATGCATGATGAACTGTTTGAATAACGTGTCTGAATTATATTTCTATTCATTGTCAGAGTGGTCTGAGAAGCGAAATTAATCCCTGCGCTTTCCCATAGCTAAAATATTGCATGATTACAGAAGACACGTGCCGGAACTGCCTTTGTGCTCAATAGTGTGCTTTGGGAAGGAAAAACGACCCCCGCAGATAATATTCACCTGGGATGTGCTGTATAGGTTAGCCCGGAAGCGTTTTCATTCGTTCAAGTATTGAGGAACTAAACGCAAACAGAGCCGGCTATTGTTCCGTCCCCGGGGTTGGTCTAACGGGGCTGGCGGTGCGAGTGAGCGAACTAATATCGCAATGCCAGAGTCATTCAAAAGGTATTGAAGGATTTAATACCGTGATTCAGTTTTGCAGAGTGTACATCTGCTTACAGGCAGCCTCGGCGACACGGATGGTGTTGCGGTTAACACCCCGGGCAAAAATGATGCTCGAAAGACCCTGCCCAACCGAAACGGAGGATGGATTCCTAATGTTCTATGATTGTCTCGAGTGATTGCCGGTTTGGCAGGCGCCCCGCAGTGATGACAGGCCCCTTTGTGTGTGCGACCAAGGCGAGAACCCTTTCCACGAACTGTCCAACTCTAGGGGAGAACGCTTTCCGCGAACCAAACAGGAACCGTGGGTTGCAGCCAGAGGAGGCAAGCCCGTGCAAACTCACCTGGGAAAAGGGATCAGCCGCCTATCCCTGACCAGACTCAGTGCATATCACGTGACGTTGACATGAACCAGTTCCTGCCTACAATTTTAATGGGCTTATTTAAGGGGCCCGCAATGTACTTTTTTCAATTCATTCATTCTCTTCTTCTTATCCTTCACCAACCATTGAATAAACAGTGCAAGTTTCGCACTAGAAATCGTCTCGTCCCTGCCTGGTCGCCATGGTCTACCGGACGCCTGCAGCCCGCCGACAACGCCACGCTACCCAATAGTAACGCCGGTCGAGGTTCGAGAAATGGTGTCGCAACAACGGTTTAGTTGTGGATGCAGCGTTAGAGAGCCCAGCGCATTAACGAACTCCATTTCTGCCAACACTTGCAGCTTCATCATCAACAGCAGCAGCCTGGCTACGCCCACTGCAGAGCAAAGGCCTCTCCCATACTTCTTCAACTACCCCGGTCATGTGCTAATTGTGGCCATGTTCTCCCTGCAAACTTCTTAATCTGATCCGCCCGCCTAACTTTCTGTCGCCCCTGCTACGCTTCCCTTATCTTGGAATCCATTCTGTAAACCTTAATGACCATCGATTATCTTCCCTCCTCATTACATGTCCTGCCCATGCCCCCCCCCATTTCTTTTTCTTGATTTCAACTGAGATGACATTAACACGCGTTTGTTCCTTCACCCCAATCTGCTCTTTTCTTATCCCTAAACGTTACACCCATCATTCTTCTTTCCATAGCTCGTTGCGTCGTCCTCAATTTCAGCAGAACCCTTTTCGTAAGCCTCCAGGTTTCTGCCCCGTAGGTGAGTACATATTATTACTTTACTGCTGTTATACACTTTTCTCTAGAGTGATAATGGCAACCTGCTGTTCATGATCTGAGAACGCCTGCCAGATGCACCCCAGCCCATTCTTATTCTTCTGATTATTTCCGTCTCATGATCCGGATCCGCCGTCACTACCTGCCCTAAGTAGATGTATTCCCTTACCACTTCCAGTGCCTCGCTACCTATCGTAAGCAGCTGTTCTCTTCCGAGACTGTTAAGCATTACTTTAGTTTTCTGCAGATTAATTTTTAGACCCATCCTCCGGCTTTCCCTCTCCAGGTCAGTGAGCATGCATTGCAGTTGATGCCCTGAGTTACTAAGCAAGGCAATATCATCAGCGAATCGCAAGTTACTAAGGTATTCTCCATTAACTCTTATCCCCATTTCTTCCCAATCCAGGTCTCTGAATACATCCTGTAAACACGCTGTGAATAGCATTGGAGAGATCGTATCTCCGTGCCTGACGCCTTTCTTTATTGGGATTTTGTTGCTTTCTTAATGGAGGACTACGGTGGCTGTGGAGCCGCTATAGATATCTTTCAGTATTTTTACGTATGGCTCGTCTACACCCCGATTCCGTAATGCCTGCATGACTGCTGAGGTTTCGACTGAATCAAACGCTTTCTCGTAATCAATGAAATCTATATATAAGGATTGGTTATATTCCGCATATTTCCCTATCACCTGATTGATAATGTGAATATGGTCTATTGTTGAGTAGCCTTTACAAAAGCCTACCTGGTCCTTTGGTTGACAGAAGCATAAGGTGTTCCTGACTATATTTGCGATTACCTTAGTAAATATTTTGTAGACAACGGACAGTAAGCTGATCGGTCTATAATTTTGCAAGTCTTCGGCGTCCCTTTCCTTATCATACATCTGTAGTCATTAGTCATGAAGGCACGCAGCTTTCAGCTGTGTGCCTTCATGACTGCGTTGTCACCATCCATGATTGCGTCGATTGCAGCTGCGGTTTCGTATAATGCGGTTGCGGCAGTAGTTCCGTTTTGACTCGGTGCGCGCTTCGGCTGTGCGCCTGCGATTACCTTAGTAAATACTTTGTAGGCAACGGACAGTAAGCTGATCGGTCTATGATTTTTCAAGTCTTTGGCGTCCCCTTTCTTATGCATTAAGATTATGTTGGCGTTCTTCGAAGATTCCGGTACGCTCGAAGTCATGAGGCATTGCGTATACAGAATGACCAGTTTTTCGAGAACACTCTGCCCACCATCCTTCAACAAATCTGCTGTTATCTGACCCTCCCCAGCTGCCTACCCCTTTTGCATAGCTCCCAAGGCTTTCTTTACTTCTTCCGGTGTTACTTGTGGGATGTCGAATTCGTCTATACTATTCTCTCTTCCATTATCGTCGTGGGTGCCACTGGCACTGTATAAATATCTATAGAACTCCTGAGCCACTTCAACTATGTCATCCATATTAGTAATGGTATAGCCGGCTTTGTCTCTTAACGCATACATCTGTTTCTTGCCTATTCCTAATTTCTTCTTCACTGCATTTAGGCTTCCCCCGTTCCTGAGAGCACGCTCAATTCTATCCATATACTTCCTTGTGTCAGCTGCCTTACGCTTGTTGATTAACTTAAAAAGGTTCTGCCAGTTCTATTCTAGCTGTAGCGTTAGAGGCATTCATGCATTGGCATTTCTTAATCAGATCTTTCGTATCCTGCGATAGCTTACCGGTATCCTATCTAACGAAGTTACCACCGACTTCTATTGCACACTCCTTAATGATGCCCATAAGATTGTCGTTCATTGCTTGCACATTAAAGTCCTCTTCTTGAGTTAAAGCCAAATACCTATTCTGTAGCTTGATCCGGAATCCCTCTATGTTCCCTCTTACCGCTAACTCATTGATCGGCTTCTTATCTAACAGTTTCCTCCGTTCCCTTCTTAAGTCTAGGCTAATTCGAGTTCTTACCATCCTATGGTCACTGCAGCGCACCTTGCCGAGCACGTCCACATCTTGAATGGTGTGAATGGTGTTTTTATTTCTTTTTCACATTGAAAAAGAGGAGACAGGACTAAAAGCTGGGGTACAGCTTGACGAGGGTCCTGCCCCGTTATACGTTTGACAGCAGAGCACTGCAGAAACATCACAAAAGATGCAACACTTGCAACAAAGTAATATTGGAAACAAATGCACTTTTAACAAAAAAAAACCTAGTCTAAAATTACACAAAATACATACATACTCATATACACATACAATTTCGCATTTATGCATATATACACACATTCAGATACATGCTATATGCACAAGCAGTGCACACAGATCTATATACACATATGGACAGGTGTGCTAACATGCACTCATGACTGTAACATGTGAATAAAATATTATGACATTCTAGTCTATTTGGCATAACTGACAAAATAGTCTTGTTTCATTATTGTAGTTGCATAAAGGATCAAAGTCTTCTTGTGCGAGTTGATTAAGTAGAATGGGTACTGTAAGTGTTAATGACTGTTTATCGTAATTGGTCCGAGGTGTGCGTATTCCTCTTTATGCCTAGTATCACGGATGCTACGGTTAGTTTTTAAATCAGCCATGGTAAACACAATAGAGTTATTAGACTTCAAGTATGACCTGTAGTTCAAAATTAAACGATAGTTGTATAAAGAAAATACAGGCAAGATTTCAAACTTTGAGAACAGATTTGCCGTAGAAAATAAACGAGGGACATTGGCAATGTATCGCACGGCTCTTTTCTGGAGCAAATGCGATTTCGTAAGGTTTTTCTTGCTAGTAGTGCCCCAAACAAGGTTACAATATTGCATAACTGAAAATACTAAAGTATTATAAAGTAAAATTTTAATTTTAACAGGAAGAAAAGATTTCAATCGACCTATTATACCGACAACAGAAGATAGCTTTTTACTTACATTTTCCACGTGATCATTCCAACTTAAGTCTTTAGCGAATGTTGCGCCTAAGACAGAGACCGTGTTAACAATTTCTAATTGATCCGTATCTATTTTCATGCTTATTGTGCTTCGTAACTTTTTGCCTCTTTGCATATAGACAACAACTTTTGTCTTGCTGGCATTTATTTGCAAACAGTTTCCATCGGCCCAATCTTTAAATTCTCTTAACGCTCTGTTCCCCTGAAGCTGTAGTTCAGTTTCTGACGTAGCAGTGGTAAACATTGCTGTATCATCAGCATAAGAAATAAATTTGGCCCGTTTTGAACTTTGTGGCATATCGTTTACAAACATTATGAACAGGAGTGGTCCAAGGATGCTTCCCTGAGGCACTCCAGCTCCTACAGCCTGAAGACTGGACTTTTCCCTTTCCAACTCTACATATTGTACTCGATGCGATAAATAAGATTCAAAGAGCTCCAAAGCGATACCACGGATACCATAAGCTAGCAGCTTAGAAAGTAAGATTTTATGATTTACAAGATCGAATGCTTTGGAAAAATCTATATATATATTCCCACAAGTAATATTGTATTGTTGAACGCTTGTAGAATGGTTTCTTTATGAATTAAAAGAGCTGTTTCGGTGGAGCGATGCTTCCTAAAGCCATGTTGGAAATCGCCTAACAAATTATTTTTGTCAAGATATGATGATATTTTAGCCTGAATTATTTTTTCAATGCCTTTCGAGAATACTGGTAGGATCGAAATTGGACAATAATTGCCTAGCAAATTTTTGTCACCTTCTTTAACACAGGTTGCACTCGAGCAATTTGCATGTCTTTCGGAAATTTGCCAGACGATAGAATCAAGTTGTAAATGTGAGTAAGAACAGGACAAATGATGTCAAGGACAGGCTTTATAGGTCCAATTTGAATACCATCTGTGTCCTGCGATTTACTATTTTTAACAGAGCTTATGAAAGAAAAAACCTCAGCACAATTCGTAGGAGTGGAGAAAAATGATTTTGCACTCATGTTTTTAATGGGCAGGGAATCATAATGACTACTCTGTAAATAACTACAGAGGTTAACTTGTTGGATAAAGAAATTGTTAAACGCATCTGCTAGTGCTTTTGTTCAAGTACGCGCCTGTCCAGCATTTATACCCGCGGGTGAAAACCGATGATATCGCTTGACTACTGTATGCAAGCGCAAGAGCGCGCGTTCAGCAGTCTAAAGTAAGCAGAAAGAAAGAAACAAAAAGCGAACGCACGATGACATTTTCTTTCTTTCCCCTTTTTTCCTTCTCTCTCATTAAGTCACATAAAAAATGTGCAGGGCGCTTAAGCTTCGCCTTTAAGAGTGGAACGCGATAGCATTCAAAGACCCCTGGTAGCTTTTCATTCTTCCCGGCAACTGCAGCTTGCGTAACCGCAACCTTAACCGGGAAACGCTGGTGGCGAATGATACGCACGAAGGCAAGCTTTCTGGTAGAAACGCAGCCTCTTACGGGAGTCGATCTCCTGTTTATTGTTTTGCACTTTTAATATTTCACTCTGAGAAGAGCTAACATAAAGGACATGCGCTGTCGGCGGTTTTTTCCACTACATTTGTTTGTGCGCTGCCGGTCTCAAAATTCTGAGGAATACTTTGTGAAGAATGGAAGACAAGGCATGAGCAACTTTGGTCGTAGGTGGCTGGGTATGCTTGGTTGGTAATTTGTTTCGACATTCTTTTTGACGATGCGACGTACGACGCGGGACGTCGACGCCGCGTTTTCTGCGACAGGGGGCCTAATAATAAAAAAATAATAATTCAGGAGCCATTCGACTTTGTGAAGGCGGATGACCAGCGAAGCGGTATAGCACATCACGCAGGGTTAGAAAAGGGCACATGTATTAATTTTCACCATTTCGCAATGGTAGTAATGATAGCTACGTGATTACTGTGATATACACTGATTGGTTCGGTTACAACTTTAGACAGGTTCTTGGCCAAAGATATATGCATACACAACCGTTATTGAGTAGTTGAGTGACTTGGAATGGTGTGGCACTTCAAACCAAGCTCTTCTAGCATAAACTGAGTGAGCCATTTCTTGTCTGGTTTTGAAATGTCCACATTGAAGTCTCGAACTATGATCTCAGGGGTAGTGTCATCACGGCTAACCTATGCAAAGCGCGTGATCATGATATTCTTGATATCATCACTTGGGTGTGCCTGGAGATATGCGCACAGTGGATATCACAACTACGTCGTTTGTATGGCACCGGGAGAGAATAGGATGCATAGAAAGGCAGGGAGGTTAAGCAGAGGTAGTTCCGATAGGTAGTTCCTGCATGGTGGCATTGAATTCTTGCGAGTGAAGAGTGTGTGGACGTACATGCACTTTGTTATTCGCGTAGATGGCAACGCCTCTCGCTCGTGAGTCCACGCGCTGTGCACAAACGATTGCAGTATACTCATCGACTTGAAACAATGCGTCTTTATTTATTATTATTATTATTATTATTATTATTATTATTATTATTATTATTATTATTATTATTATTATTATTATTATTATTATTATTATTATTATTAGACCAAGTGTACGATAGTTTTTGTGAGTGTCTAGCACATTTCGAATGGTACTGCACATTGTTCAGGAATAAAAAGTGCAGGAAACGCTATTCATGGAATAATTCCGATATTATGCAAGCCATATGTCAAAGATATTGGCATTGGAAAAAAACTAAACGCACCCCTAACAATAAAGACCTACGATTAGAATGTAAGATTGCAAGAAATAAGGTAGTTGATCTTCTCCGCGCTGAAAAACGTCGCTTTTTTTTACACAAATTTAACCAATCGTTCAACAGTGCTAGCAAAACTTGGGAGCTGACAAACCATCTCAGAGGGAAATCCGAGGCTGTTAAATCTGTGATAGAACATTTTCCTGGAAACCATGTCGAAACAGCTGACTTGTTCAATCATTTCTTCAGTCAGGCTTCAACAGAGGCGTTATCTAAGCCTCGGCAAGATGCGACGCTTGGTGATTCTTTGACAGCATCTGCATTTTTACCGCGGCTTTCGAAATCTCACCTTGCCCGGATTATTTTCAGTTTTCGAACGAATAAACCACCGGGAGTAGATGGAATATCTGCAAGCTTACTGAGAAGAAACTTTGATGCGCTTTGATATATTGTGCTTTTCATGTTGAATGGCTTCCTAGATACTGAAACTATGCCACAAATCTAAACACTGCTTTAGTTAGACCACTCCATAGGGCAGGAAAGAAATCTATTATTGAAAACGACCGGCCTATATCCATTTTTCCCGCATTATCTTAGGTTATAGAAACATTTTTGCTTGAGGTTATGACTTCTTTCAGTCAAAAGTTTTCAATTTTTTCTGACGGACAATTTGGTTTCGTCCAAGGCCGGGGTACAATTTCGCTCCTGGAAGAATTTGCTGATGATTTGTATTCTGCTTTTGAAAACAATCTCTTTAGTTGTGCTTTGTTTCTAGACGTATCCAAAGCCTTTGACTCAGTTTGCCATGACATATTACTTCGCAAATTATATCTTAGTGGTTTTAGGGGCCCTTTCTATACTCTACTTCAAAATTATCTCACCGACAGGTGTGAAATGTTTGTTATAGGTACCAAATACTATAGCAGCAAATTATCCCTTGGAGTTGGTGTCCCTCAAGGGTCAATTTTATCGCCTCTTCTCGTTAACATATTTGTGAACGATTTCATTTCAGTAATCCCAAATGGTAAAGTGTATCAGTATGCGGACGATATCGTCCTTCTAACAAAGCATGTTAATTACAAAAGGGCTGTTGAATATCTGCACAATCGGTGCATGAAGCTATGGTCTGGCTTTTTAAAACAAACTTACCGTGAATAAAAAAAACAAAAAAAGTTATATGCTTCAAGAATCCCCTGAAGATTGGAACCACGGTCATTCCAGTGTATCTTCATAACCAAGACTGCTTATCCTGTAAGTTTACTCCTGTCGAAAATACAAACTCAATTAAATATCTCGGCATTCATTTCGATAGTGACTTGTGGCATAATCATGGGGCGCACGTATGCTCCAAACTAAGATCTATTGCATGTTTACTCTTTAACATTAAAAGTTAGGTGCCGTTTCAGACTTAAAAAATGATAGTACATTCCCTTGCATACAGCACTTTAAGGTATAGTATAACGGTTTTCACTTTCTGCCCCCAACGTTGGCAGGACAGATTCGATAACCTCTTAAAAAATACATTTAAAAGTGTGGCGTATAATCGCGTGACACCATCAAACAAAGATATTTTTCATCATCTCTGTTTCCCGCCCTTTCAATCTTTATTCATTTCTACGGTTGTGCTGCGCCATTTCTGGACAGATGAATTTAAGCATACGCACGCCTCCACGCGACCGCTGCGCAAAGAAAAGCGCTTCGTTGTACCGCGCGTATCTACTAGATACAGAGCAGCAAGACGCTGGGTGTATGTCCCCAACATATTGGAGAAGAAGAAGAAGTTTGCTTCGACACAGTCGCACTGCTGTCTCGCTCCCTAGTGTTTTTGCATTTTTTTTCGACGTTTTGTCAAATAGATTCGTCGAAGACGTCGGACGACTCGCCAAGGTACCTTCCCTACCGAAGGCCGGGGGGGCCTTGTCCTTCGCCTTCGGTAGGAGCCTGCAGAAGAGCCCGATCTGGTAGCAGCGAGAGCTCCGTCATGACTACGCCTGACCTGACACCGGGCCAGAGGCCACCGACTGACCCTAAGAGCAACCGTGACTGTAAGCGATACAAGGCTACAGAAACAGACGACGAGTCTACGCTTATTAACGATTGTGACATAGCTGACATCACAGATCTGGACGATGAAGGCTTCAGGCTTGTGCGTCACCACAAGAAGAGGACCGTCGGAATCCCAGTGATTATTACCCCTGCCACAAAAGGAGCCGACCTGAAAAAAGTAAATCCCATTGTTCTGTCTACAGAAATTGAAAAATTCTTGGCGCATCGCGAGTTAGGAGCCGATTTACTGCTCAGGGAGCCCTGCTTCTAGATGTACAGACAGAAGAGAATGTGAATTCCCTTCTCAGCTGCAAGTCAATCTCAGGGACTGCAATCTCAGCACGAGTGCCCAATTCGTACCTGCAAAACACGTGCGTTATTAGAGGAGTACCGAAGTGGTACATTGACGAGTAACTGTTGGTATATTTAAAGCCACAAGGTGTTTACCATGCAAGGAGAGTCACGCGACGCATTCAAATTTCCGAATCCGATTGGGAGTCCAGGCGAACCAGCTCCGTGGTTCTTACGTTCGCTCCAAATACAGACCGTCCAGAGAAGATCAACTTGGGCTTCACAAGACACGAGACCATTGACTACCTTGAGACACCACTTCGGTGCTTCAAGTGTCAGCGCTATGGACATGTGGCCAAGTACTGCCGTGGTGAGCAGCGGTGTGAGAGATGTGGAGGACCGCACAATTTCAAAACATGCGCGTGCAGCGAGAACTTTCTATGTGCAAACTGTAGTGGTGGTCATCCAGCTAGTTATAGCAAGTGTCCTACGCGGGCAGCAGCAATAAAGCGTAAGAAAACGTTTATCTTGGGGCCAACAGGAAAGGATGAGAAAAATACGACGAAAAAGAAGACAGAAAGTCACAGAGAGTCAGACGAAATCAAATGGAACTCAAAGAGTGAAACTGATTTTCCAAGCCTGAAGCCTTCTCCAGGAATCCAGGACACAGTGGTGCCATCGCGCAGCGGACCGGCTTAAGCAGTCAAATCAATGAACAGAGGCCCCGTAAACGAGAAGACTGCTGAACAACCGGAACAGCGAAGTTATGTGTCTGCACTGCAGCGACCCCAATCGCGTTGCGATGAAAAAACACCACAGGAGGACTGTCAACAAGTGCTACGTGCTCTTTTCAAGGCCTTGCGATCACACATAGAGAAGATGCCGGCGAGCTCGATGAAGGAAATGCTCGAAGTAGCCCTGGCTCTCGAGTCAGTGATTCTAAGCTCTGCCTCTGTTGAAAGCACCTAGCAATATGGATGCGGTCAGGACACAATGTTCACCATCTCGTCCACAGGTGCCACTTATTATGCAATGGAACTGTACGGGTCTTGCGTGCCATTTACCTGAACTGTCGCTTTTCTTACTCAACATGCCTGTGCCAATATTGGCCCTGTCCGAGGCTGGTCTTCCAAGTTCCAGATCAATTACTGGTTATGGTGCACAAACCAAAGTATTCCGACATTTCCGAACGGAAGCGCCATGCTGTATGTGAGACGTGAAATACCACATTACGTTCTAGCAGTTCAAGACCTTTGCAGTAGTGCTTTGGAAGTCACTGCTGTACAAGTGCGGCTGGGAAACCAAAGCCTCAGCGTGGCCTCCGTATATGTGAGCTCTCGCCTGAAGGTCTCGATGGGAGAAATTGTAAGAGACCTCTGCAGCCGCTGCCCAGCTCCGAGGATTATATGCGGGGACTTTAACGCGCACCATACTCTCTGGGGCGACAAGGCGACTGATGCACGTGGAAAGCAAATTGTTAGTGCTTTAAACACCGAGGGACTCTGCGTGGCAAATGACAAACAGCCAATGTTTTTTTGACCACCGGCCTCTTACAGTGTCATTGACTTGACGTTACATTCAACGGACATCCTCGCATCGTCAACGACTAGCAAAAATAGAATGGGCAGTGATCATTTTCCTGTCTTCGCCAACGGCCGAAGATCCTGTCCTGTAACGCATTGGAACACGTACAGGGACGGCCTAAGCGAATCATCTGGAGACCTGTTCGCGGACATGGTACGTAGCAAGAGATTGGCTACCGCTGAGCTGAAGCTACCCGACCACTTCCCCGCTCCGGATCTAAAGCTCAAAAATCATGTGCTGCCCGTAGAAGAGCGGAACGGAGGCTGATGAGGACGAAGGGCGACGCACCAATGAAGACTATATATAACAGGATTAACGCAGTGATTCGACGTTATACAAGGAAACTAAGAAGAGATCAATGGGCATCATTTTGTGCAAGCCTATCGGTCTTCCCGCCAGTTCCAAGGATATGGTGGGTCGTTAATAACCTTGCTAGAAACTTTCGACCAAACAAGCCATTTGAAGCCCTAGCATTGAAGTCAGGCAAGACACTCGCTTGTCTTGCGAATGCCTTCGCTGAAGTATACTCTTCCGGCAGGTCAGCCGGCACAACCAACCCGCCTCCGCCGCTATCGTCGTCTCTAATGGATGCTCCTTTCACACTTAAAGAGCTGGAACTAGCTATGAGCAGCCTCCGACGTCGCTGTGCGGTGGGACCTGTCCTTATCAGTAATCAGATGCTGACTAACCTATCGGTTGAAAGACGACGTGATTTGCTGGCATTTTTTGACCAAGTCTGGGCCAGTGGGGATATCCCACATTTATGGAAGGTAGCATGGGTGGTACCGGTTTTGAAGCCTGGAAGAATCCTGCAGCTCTGGACTCATACAGACCGGTATCACTGACCTCGTGTGCAGCGAAGCTAATGGAGAAGATGGCGTGCACAAGACTCACTTGGTATGTCGAGCAGGGTCGAAAACTACCATCGTGCATGACTGTGTTTCGGCAGCGTCTAAGCGCTGCCGAAACCATCCAGGCCATCCGCACTGTAATGTTCTATGTGCTAAGCCACATAGAACATTACAGTGCGGATGGCCTGTCGACACTTGCTGTTTTCATGGATGTTTCTAAGGCTTACGACTACGTGTCTCAAAGAGCCATCATCAGCCAGTTACAAGTTATAGGCGTCACGGGTCATCTCTTGCACTTCATACATACGTTCCTCAATGATCGTCGCATCAGAGTTCGTCTTGGCAACATTTTGAGCGATGAAATACGTATATTTTGCGGCGTGCCACAGGGGAGTGTTTTATCTCTCTTATTATTTAACGTTACCATGAGTACCCTCCCAAGAGTACTAAACCATCGAACACCAGTGAAGATATCTATATATGCCGATGATATCTGCATATGGGTCTCCGGCTACCAGCATCGCCGCCTCGCACGAATAGCCCAGGGAGCAGTAAAAGCCATTCAGGGCCACTTGGCAACGATTGAATTATCACTATCAGCAGAGAAATCATCATTCGTTCTATTTCCTGGAGTGAAAAGAAAATCTACACGCTTGACGCTGAATTTGGACGGATACCAGATTCGACAAGTCACCAACGTCCGATTTCTGGGCGTTACCTTAGACCACAGGCTACTCTGGCGCCGCGGTGTTGACCACGTTCTGGCGTCATCATCACCCAGGCTACATGTGCTCAAGCGAGTCACTGGCATACGCTGGGGCATACACCCGACGTCGATGTTACGGCAACATACAGCGTTGGTTACCAGTCGAATCCTGTATCAGCTACCTCTGATGTCACCCTCAGACAGTCAACACGAGCGCTTAGAAGCCATCCACAGAAAAGGTATCCGACTTTGCCTTGAAGTCCCTCAGCCAGCGTCAAACAAGAAAGTGCTCTACGAAGCTGAGTCACCTCCTCTACGACTTCAGGCTTTCCAGGCTCTCATGATCCAGCTACTACGATTGAGTGAGTCTACGCCCGGTAGAGCCCTCTTACGACGTATAGGTAACAGGCCACGCTCACATTTTTATGCAGCATTGAACACGTTTCGCGTATTAGGATTGCGCTCCTCGAGACAGAGGGAAAGGATAGAACCACCCTGGACATTCGAGGACATCACATGCAACTTAAGTGTACCACGATTGCAATCAAAGAGGTGCATTCTATCTGCAGAAGCCAAGTCATTAGTCCTGGAACACCTGAACACGACTTACCCGAATCACCTACAAGTATACACAGATGGTTCTGTCAAGGCAGACGAAGACCGCTGCGTAGCTGCATCCTATATTCCCTCTCTAAGATATACGTGGTCTGGCCGTCTGGACTGTATAACCTCGTCGACAGTTGTGGAAGGCGTAGCAATAGCTTCTGCTCTGCGCAAACTAAAGACTTGCCTTCCCAGGATGTGGTTGTCCTTACGGACTCAAAGGCCGCATTACAACAAGTATACCGTGGTTTGCCATTCCTCAAGTTCCCACGCAAATCACTAGCCATCGTGATAGAACTCAACAACAAAGGCTTCACAGTAAAGTTTCAGTGGATTCCCTCCCACATTGGTATCTCAGGAAACGAAAAAGCTGATGCGCTTGCATACGCAGCGCTCTATTATCCTCCCAAAATCAAGGCTCCAAAGAGTAATCAAGTGCAAAAATCTGACATTCGAAATCACTTTGCGTCGCTTTGGGTTCCACCGCATATGCCCTGCTTAACCAAGAGATTGCACCGAGAGGAAGCCTCACTTCTATATCGAATAAGGACAGGCTCTGCTAATACACCGGCCTTGTTATTTAAAACGGAGCGAATCAATTCTCCGAACTGTACGGCATGCAACGAGACAGGAGACATTGAGCACTTTTTGTGGTCCTGCCAGCAATTCCAAGATGAAAGAGACACGCTCCTGAAGAATCTGAAAAACAAGGACCTTCCGCATGCGCGCCTTCAACAACTTATATTTCCCGAGGAATCAGTTATAGCCCGCAAAGAAACTTCACGTCTCCTCATCGAATTTTAAAGAGAGACTGGTTTGATGGACATATGGTGAAACCCTTCAGCGGTATTGTGCGAGACGCTCGGGCGGAGCAATTGCCGGCCTTGATCGCTAGGCTAAACCCGCCTGTTGCTACAATTCACCACCACCACCTTAAGATATTTAATTTGTCAGACTACTATTTTTCTGTAAACTCTCGGTGTAAATTGAAGCGTCTATTGCACATGTTGTAATGCAGATGTATGTACTTATTTTCCTTTAGTTTGTCGCAGTTTAATTTTGATTACTCTATGCTTTTTTTTTGATGCCTTGGAAACCAGGTCTACGTTTAACACTCTCATTTGTTTCCCTTTTTCTTTGTCGGTTCTAAACTTGTGCATGTATACTTCAACCACATCGCTTAGCTGACGATGCCGGGCCACGTCACACAAGTCCCCATTGGCTCAGATGGGCCCGTTTTGCTGTACTAATTTTCCTGGGTGCTTAATAAAGATTATTATTATTATTATTATTATTATTATTATTATTATTATTATTATTATTATTATTATTATTATTATTATTATTATTATTATTATTATTATTATTATTATTATTATTATTATTATTATTATTGGCGGAGTGCTTGAAGCCTGCTTCATCTCAGACCACGCTCACCATTTTAGCTGATGACGACAAACACAAAAAATATATGGAACCCTAGCCATAAACAGCTTCGTTGTAAAATAAGGAGTACCCGCCGTGATTGCTCAGTGGCTATGGTGTTGGGCTGCTGAGGACGAGGTCGCGGGATCGAATCCCGGCCACGGCGGCCGCATTTCGATGGGGGCGAAATGCGAAAAGACCCGTGTAGTTAGATTTAGCTGCACGTTAAAGAACCCCAGGTGGTCGAAATTTCCGGAGTCCTCCACTACGGCGTGCCTCATAATCACAAAGTGGTTTTGGCACGTTAAAGCCCATAAATAATAAAATAAAGAATGCGATTCAGCGGTTGTTGACATCAAAGAAAGACAAAGTCTTCTTGTGCGCATTAGTGTACACCTACTGTAGTCTTAACGTGGCAGGTTATTTACAACATTGCTAGATAACGGTGGTTTACTTAATTATTGATTTTTGTGTGCTCTCTTTCCGGTTTCTTTTCACAGCTGTAATTTCAAAAATTACGATGTCGAAACATTTATATAGTGCACGGAATTGTGGATGTTCTTTTTTTGTGCGATTTTAATGTTACTTTAGAAGAAAGCTTGTTGTCGTCTCAGGTGCACTGTTTGTCACCACGAGGAGGATAGGCCTCGTCAGGCATATACAGCCTTTAGCCTCCCTCCTGATGTGGCGTTGAATGTTTGGATGCTGTATGACATTGCAAAAGAGAGAATAAACTTTACTTTACTTTACTTTACCTTGTCGTCAAAATAGATACAAAACCTTCACAATTTTGTTCTACGAAAGGCCGGGCGCCGGTCGAAACGTCGACATAAGAAACTTCTTTTTCGAGGAGCGTAGCAAGAACTCTTCACGTATAACCCTGTGGCACTAGGAGATCTATGTACCTTCAAACAACTATCTTCAGAGACGCATGCACACGAAAACAAGAACGTTTAAGTTGTCCACTCGGCCAGGGAAGTAAGGGAAAGACCAGTGATTCAGGTATGCCTATGGGGCATGTAACGAGCAACCAGGAATTCCCCCCGTCGCTAAATATTTCTCAAGAGGCCGGCCTTGCACGTTACAAGCTTGATGCCAAAATATCCATATATAAATGGTATGTATGGATAGAGTTTGTAGACGTCAACTAAATACAAGGCGTGTGCGACCGGACATCACCATCACACGAATCGATAATAGAAACGTACGTAGGCGAAGTAGAGACAAAACACTACAGTTCATACGGAAGCACAATTTAATACCCTAACGAGCTACCAATATCAGACATTTCGAGCGGCTTAGGTTGTCCGGAAAGCCTAGAGCCTGCTTAATAGAAGCCTTACAAAATGCGCAGTGCCAACCTGGCTTCGCAGAAAGTTTACGACGTTTCTTCACCGGTTTGCATTTATATGGACTTCTCACATCGTGTCCCCAATCGCCTTTTCAAGAAGGAAAACGCAAACAAGCACACGGTTGAACAGATGCCCAAAATAAGTCTCGCTGGAGTGTATAATTTGCTCGTGGTTTCCTTCATCAGCCATCGCTGCAGGCTAATTAAACACGCGCAGCTCACGCAGAGAAGTGCGACTACATACCGTGCGCACGGCTGCCTACCAGTACATACACCTAGGCATACCACGCACCTGCGAAACTAGAATTGGAAGCTGGGTCAATCTATGGTAAGGCGCCCGCGAGGTCAGAAAACTGCATGCACAAGTAACGTCGTGTTCTCGCTCTACGCGTCAGAAGAAGGAGAGAGAAGCTCAACTTATTTGCGGCCCTGTACGCTGCCTGCCAGGAGGCCTCCTTCCTGTTACAAGGGTGGATGTATGTCGTGTTACAGAACTAAATTGCTGGCACTGAATAACTCAGTCGCTGTGAAATATTTCTAATCGTAGTTTTACGAGCACGCACCAAAGAGAACGAATATTTTGGCACGATATTTAGTAACGCTGCGTACCGACTTTAAAGGGACCCAATAAGAGCAACAGCGAATCACTTCAGAGTGGTGAAGCGTTATTTCAAGGCATTGTGATAACTGGCGGAAACAGCTCGGTTACTAGCGGAGAAAATGAAAGCAAATGTTTCCCTCATTGAACTTCGCGCCCAAGGTGCAGCACCCGTACGACAATGTGACGTCACGGAGTCGCACTTACATATGAAGGAACGAAACCTTTTCGCCTGTTTTGGGTCGCTTTCGTTTCAATAAAAATTTGCAAAACTTCCAAGATTCGGCTTTTCGGTAAGCTAAAGATGCAATGTAAGCTCTCTCTCTCTTTCTCTGCCTTTTCTTTTTCTTCTTTATCGACAAACAATAAACTCGATTCCAAACAGGCTTTGTCAAAGTCCACGAATCCCCGTGCAGCTAGTGCCGCAACTTAAAGGTGGACGCAACCAGCTGGCTCTCGTTTCGCGTGTTTTCTAGCTAAGCACGCCAGCGCTCATGGTAAGGCTGACTCTTTTGGAGTTCCCCATGAGCCCAGCTTACAAAACCAGCTCAACTTAACTTTCCCGTTTACTGTCCCTTTCGGCGTCATACGTTTGTGCGTAAATAAAGTGGAGGTGTTTATTACACCTAAATATCTTCTTATACACGCATAATTAGAAAATATTTTTGGCACGCTTTTAAACGTTCCCAAGTTACGTAAAAGGCTGCTTTGACACACAATTTTCCGCTATATCCTACGCTGCCCGTAAATGCATTAGTAATCGGCGAGTGGCCTCAACAAGCAGTGCGTACTCTCAGCGCGCTTCGAAAGAACGGGCTCCGGCTAATCATGATAGAGGACATAGTCAGCGAAGATGGCCGACCGCATTTTGCATCCTCGGGAGAGATAGATGCAGAGGCAAGGTGGAGAGGTTAACCCTATGAGTTTTCGGTTTGCTAGCCGGTCAGTGCGGCGAACGGCGAACTGCATTACATAACATAGTCGACAGTCGCTACATCCAGGTAATGTTTTTGATGTGTTGGTTCGGTAGATTTTAAAAGTGGCGTACACATCGGAATGCGGTATGAAGAAGACAGCCCAACGAGAACAATGGAGAAGATCTGCGATATGATGACGGTTTCACGACAGCGATGACGACGGTACGACAACGATGACACCGGCGTTGATGACATCGAGGGCACGATGAGGAGGAGTCCCATCATTCACTTGCCGAACCATGGAGGCACATATGGACACATACGCGGCGCAGCTCACCCTACACGCACACATGTCAGTTGGCGATTGCTGTGTGGACTCGGGCTCACTCACGTAACAATAAAGTGTTTCTTAAATGTGATTCGCGTTCGCCAGGTCATTCGGAGCTCTCCGGTGGGCCGTCGAGAAGTTACTCGAGAATTCTAACAAGGGGATAACAAACTATTGTGGCATCGCCGTGGGCAAGATGCGACTCAGAGTTTGACACCTGTTCGTGACAATATCTCCGATGGCTGAAACCCATCTCCACTTTGAGAAGCTCTGCTCTAGCAAATGAGTTCACTTTCGTCACTCGAAAGAGTTAGCGAGTAAGGACAATCTCAAGTATCTCTCAAAGATGAGAGGGCAAGGCAAGCCTCCACGCGGAGCCAACAATTCGGCAAAGGGATTCGCCTTTTGTCAAGGCCACCCTGTACCCTTGTCGGAGCGTTTGCTACCAGCCGTAGTGGCTCAGTAGATGTGCGGCGTTTTGCTGCTGAGCACCAGGTCATGGGTGCGATTTCCGGCCGAGGCGACCTCATTTAGATGTAGGCGAAATACAAAAAACGTTCATGTACTGACATTCAGGTGTACGCAAAAAAAAATCCCAGTTGGACAAAATTAATCGGGGAGTCCGCACAAGAAGTCCGCGAAGACACCGCACAATGTCTCCATAATCCACTCTGCATGCAATTTTGAGACATTACACACTACAAGTTCTTTTCTTTTTTTTTAAACGTTGGCTCAGAGGCCTCCCTTATTCGCCCACTGAGAATAAAGTCTTCAGCTTCACCTTCCTGTCAATTTGTTTGTAATTAAAATATTGCTGTGACTTATACACAGTGAAAAGTGTGTAACATTTTGAAGAGTTAGAAATTGGGAGTGGGGAGCATGGGGACGCCGGCATACCATACTTAACGCTTTCGGTTTCGGTGATGGTCTAGCAGTTCCAAAAACTTTGATGTACAAGATCCGACAAGTGGAGCTGTCGGCTTAAAGCTATATAAGCCACCCGTGATAGCAATTTTCTAGCTGCAAACTTCTGAAAAAAGTGACAAGGCCACTAATACATTTTACCGGATTCAGCAGCAGCTCTTGAAAAAAACGGCATAAGAGGAAACTGCATCGACATTTCGAATTAAATGGCAGCGTGCGAGGTCAACCTCTTCAAATTAAAGTTTAACTTCTTTTTCGCTAATGTCAAATTTCATACAACCCGTCCGTAGATATATATGTATATATATATATATATTTTCCCGTGGGGTCCTCGCTCAAGGACCCCACGGGACGACTCGCTCGCTGGGCGTTACGCCTGCAAGAATATACCTTCTCCGTGGTATACAAGACGGGACGCTTGCACCAGGATGCCGATTGTTTGTCCCGCTACCCCGTCGACGACCCGGCTGATGCGGACGCCATCACTTGCGTTTTCTCTGTGTCCAAGTTGCTCGAAATCGGCAATGAGCAACGCCGCGATCCTTCCTTACGAGCCCTCATCGACCATCTGGAGTCAACGCCTGGCGACGCCTCTCTCCGGATGTTTCTCCTTAAGGAAGGGACACTATACCGCCGCAATCTCGATCCACACGGCCGTGACCTTCTGCTCGTAATTCCATCCCACTTGCGGTCGACTGTCCTCCAACAACTTCACGACGCTCCCGTGGCTGGACACTTGGGCGTCTCGCGCACATACGACCGTGTACGCCGTCGCTTCTTTTGGCCGGGTCTCGCTCGCTCCGTGCGGCGCTACGTTGCCGCTTGTGAGCCCTGTCAGCGCCGGAAGAAGCCCTCCACACCTCCAGCTGGATGTCTTCAGCCGATCGACATCCCACCGGAACCCTTTTTCCGTGTTGGTCTAGACCTTCTTGGACCGTTCCCTCTCTCGGGCTCCGGAAATAAATGGGTCGCCGTCGCTACTGATTATGCTACGCGGTACGCAATCACCAGAGCCCTCCCGACAAGTTGTGCTACTGACGTTGCTGACTTTCTGCTCTATGACATCATTTTAGTGCACGGTGCCCCGCGCCAATTACTCACTGACCGTGGCCGCAGCTTTCTGTCGGCAGTCGTCGAGGACATCCTCCGCTCCTGCTCGACTAAGCACAAGTTCAGCACGTCCTACCACCCACAAACCAACGGCCTCACGGAGCGCCTCAACCGGACCATCACCGAGATGCTATCCAAGTACGTCGCGACCGACCACCACGACTGGGATCTTCACTTACCATATGTGACGTTCGCGTATAATTCATCGCGTCACGACACCGCCGGCTATTCGCCATTCTATCTCCTATATGGCCGAGAACCCGCGTTGCCCTTGGACACATTGTTGCCCTCGGCCACACGTTCAGCCACTGACTACGCCCGCGACGCGATCGCACACGCCGACCACGCGCGCCAGCTCGCCCGCACCCGTCTCGAGGCCTCGCAGGAGCATCAGAGACGCCTCTATGATTGCCACCATCGCGACGTACAATTTACTCCGGGTTCTCTGGTGCTTCTCTGGTCCCCCATTCGACGTGTGGGCCTTTCCGAAAAGCTGCTGTCCCGCTACACTGGCCCATACCGTGTGGTGCGACAAGTGACCGATGTCACGTATGAAGTCATCCCCGCCAGCCTCTCAGCGTCATCGTCGGCTGCAAGTGACATCGTTCACGTGGCGAGACTAAAGCCATATCAAACACCTTTCGCCGCGGATGTGTAGATTAAGCACCGGGACGGCGCTTCTACTGCCGGGGGTGATGCTACGGAACAGCCGCCACTGTGTGGCTGCACTGAGGAGAAGGAAGACGACGTGGCCACCGCTTGATATAGCGTCGCCATCATTGCCACCGCTTGTCTACGTGTAAATATATTGTAGACTCGTACGTCAGCTACACGTAACAATATATATGTATATATATATATATATATATATATATATATATATATATATATATATATATATATATATATATATATCCCCTCTTTCTCTTTCTTTTGGAAAGTTCATGTTACGTTAGCAACTTTCGCCGAAATAGCTTTGATATTACATCAATCGGGTTAAAGTTAGAAGATAAATTATTGAACTAAATCCGAAGAACACATGCTGAAATGTCAAGCATAAAGTACACCTCAGAGCGCCGCGCATTTCCTCCACTAATGCATCGCCAGTGAAATGGAGGCTGCACTACCCGCCAATGCATCGAAGATAAAAGTTCAATATTGCTCACACCGGTTACAGAAGTTTTATAGGGCCTCGCCCCACCACAATTCTTTCTTTCTATTTCTTTCTCACACGAAACGTGAACGAGTGCAAGAGAACGATCTCATTTATTCCAGTTTAATCTTTGTGTTCTGTTCGCGCCCACCTACACTCTTCGAATGGAGTCCGAATTACTGTCGCCAGTAAAGTTTACCAGTGTTCCGTTCGCATGCATTTCTCCCTGCTTCTCTAAACTTTCCTTTAATTCAGAAAGAAAGAAAGAAAGAAAGAAAGAAAGAAAGAAAGAAAGAAAGAAAGAAAGAAAGAAAGAAAGAAAGAAAGAAAGAAAACGAAGCGACTGGCATCCGGCTTGGAAGGTCGAGCCGCTCTTCGCATTAAGCGCTGCTTTAAAACGATGGGATAACGAATAAAAAGTGAGAGGTACACTGAGCGCGGAATACGCTGATCTCGGTTACTTCTTGGCGCGCTTTGCTGGCGAGCCGCCTGTCTGTCAAGCAGACGGAGATGCGCCGTCTCTCCGTCTGCCTCGCTGGGAAAAGATACGGCGCGTCTTTCACAATGTCCGCCGCTCACACGGGGGCCCAGTTCCGGCTCTCGCGGGACCCACACGTTGACGGGGCGGCGAGAAGGCGCAGTGGCGGCGCAGTGCACACGCAAAGCAGGTCTTGCCGAAGGTTTATGTCCATTCTTCATCCGTTTCGCGTGGCCTAGTTTTTCCCGGGAAACATCGCCGCGCAGAAGTCGGAGGCGGCTGTTCTTCTCCGGCCGGTCAAAAGGTCCGCGCAGGCATCTGCAGGTTCCACCGGCTTGCTTCACATCACGTTCTCCTCCGACTAACCACATAACCTTCAACCCTTGCAGCTTGCGGCACGCTTGCGCCATGCTAGTTTGGTATGGTACAGAACGAGCGCGCGTGTGTAATGCAAACTTGCATTTACCCAACATCCTGTGGATGGAATATGCCCAGTATAGGACGTCCGCGCGGGCGTGCCGTATGTGACAGACCGGCTATACGACGCTTGCTAAAGAGCGGTGGCAAAGGGCGCGTCTTGAACAATCGCTTCGCGCATATAGTTACTCATTCACTAAGCTGTGATTACATGAAAAAAAAAGCAAGTCCACTGCACCAAAATAGATAGAATCTATTGACAGGAAAGACGGAGAGGTCGACCTGAGCTAGTGCGCTCTAGTCTGCTGCTCAGCACTGGGGAAGAGGGAAGGGGAGTGAAAGTACTGGGATGGGTGGTGATGATAAGAGAAGTGGTGAGTGCTTATGTATATTAGACAGTGGCCCTATACTGGAGCCACTCATCTAGCTTGGTGTCCTGCAGAAACTTCAACAGCGCTTTAGTTGCCCGCATTGAAGTTGCAGTGTCAGGCTATGCGCCGAGAATAGCGTCCCCCGACAGTGGTTGCCTGCCAACGCTGGCTAGGAAACTGTCCAACGTCCTTCGCTCCAGCGTATCTGCTGGCCAATCAAGCAATATGTGTACCAGCGTTTCAGGCGTCTAGCAGTGTTCACAATCAAGGCTGTTCGACTGGCCGATGAGGTGTGCGTAGCGACAAAAGAAACATGAAGCACTGTGGAAAAACGACAGTGCGATGTGCCTCAGCTGCTGCGCGTCTCCCCTTCAGTCTCCGATCCGAATACAGGTTATAAGAGGATCAATCAGTTTGCTAACATAAAAGAAAAAGGATGAGGGGGGGCAGCACTTCCCGTCGTTTAGGAAATCACCGCGCTAGTTTTGTGGATATTTCGAGTTAATGACGAAGAGATTTGCGCAAACGTACTATGTATCGTAAACGAACGCAAACATGCAGCAAAGTAAACTTAAAAAAGAAGGTTAATCTTTTCGGAGGGTTTTCGTTTATGAATGCTGAAGGAGCTTGCTTGACGAACGGGTCGTTATCTTTGCCTGATGTACTTGAATTTTGAGTCGAGGTAGCCTAACATCAAGTTTAGTATAGTGGCTAGTCGTGCTTGTTGGTACGAACACATTCTTTAGCAAACAGCGCGAATAACAGGACACAGAGAAGAGGCACACGACACAGGCGCTGACGAATTCCAACAAGTATGTTCATTGCGCGAGTCCCGTTATTCGCGCTGTTTGCTGACATAAAGGGAAGCAAACTTTAAAACTTTACGTTTATGCGGGCTTGTCGTTTGCGAACGTTCAGAGAACGTGCTTCAGGAAAAAGTCGTCAGCATTACGCACGGTATGTGAACGTTTAGCCGAAGTAGGGGTTCCCTTTGGGATGGGGAGTGAAGAATTCAAAAAAAATTTTAAATTTCTGCTTGCAGATGAAAACGCCGAGACCCACGGGCCCGTATTCAAGCCTGAGTTTGGTTCTGCGCGACTGCAACGAACCGAAACATTTCATGTGGTCCTTTGAAACTAAACACAGCAGGTGTTCAAGTTCTCTTCGTTGGATTTCTTACTGCTTTTAAGGCGTCCTTTGTGCTGAGGATTGAAGAAGCTGATGAAATGTTTTAGTTCGTGTTAACACATGAAACCTCCGAGACCCATAGACTCGTGTTCACAAAAATGTTCTTACGGTTTAACTTTTCGTGACAGGAGATGTCAGCCAATCGTAATGTTGGACATACTGTTAGCGAAGGCAGCCAAGCAATATCAATAACTTACGAAAGAAAATCTTCGTGATTTCGGCCTCATGCTCCGTCTCAGCTTGCAAAGTCATGAATAACAGTTTATTCTACCAATACTAACCTATGGCGCTAGGATAACAACACGCCAATAGCGACATTGGAAAACATTCTAAAAAAAATTATATATATATATATATATATATATATATACAGAGAGAGAGAGAGAGAGAGAGAGCTTAAAGAGGCAGAAATCAACTTGACGGGGACAACGCGCCGGATAGTTGGCCGAAATGATAAGATTTGTAGGCTGTTGATGATCATGACGACAACGGCGTTCTAGAAAAACCGGTGTAAGATTGTGTAATATTGCGCGTGAAAACACAGATAAAAAAAAGGACACAGTTACCCACACGGAGCACAAAATATCAGCATTTTATTGCCGAGGATGTGTAGATGTGTTCCTTCTTTTCTCTGTGCTTTTTTACGTGCAATAATACACGTTCATAATTAAAAATGAAAGTGGAAACCTTATCGAAAACCCATATGCCCCATATCCAGTAATTCCTTATGAACATTTGGGAATCTGCTATGAAGACCCGTAGAGAGAGAGAGAGAGAGAGACAGAGAGAGATGTTCCCATATATCATATAGGACATGTCCCATGTTATTATACATAATGACATTAATTTATAAATAATCACGCGTACATAATTTGGGACATGCCACGTATTATATATGAGAACATACGGTTTTCTATATTATTCTGTATATTACATGCCCCATATGTTCATAGTGAATTGTTAGATATGCGGCATATGTATTCTCTTGTTTCGTTTTTTCGAAATGAGGTTATTCCGGTTAACCTTTAATATTACCAAAGCAGGGTGGGTATAAAGAGGTTTATAAGGGTTATTCCGTCGTACAATTGAGCAACAGCATGCCTAAAAGATAAAGCGTCCATACACTTGACGTGGTTGGGGCGTCGGCTGGATCATTCAAAGGGTACATGAGCAAGAGCCAAGGCGCTTCTCCAACGCCCTAGTTCAACCGTTCAACGCCATCGATGGACAAAGAAAAGGCTGTGGCAGCTAAACGATTATCTCCACTCAAATCCCGCACAACAGTTACAGTTCTCATCTCGACTGACACACGTTTCTACGCATCAGACGACGTCAGTTTGTGATTAGCAAACCTTCGGAACATTCGCGCATGTCTCGCGTAAGTTGGTTAGATAGACATAGCGGCTAGCGCAAGATACAGTGACGCGTCACGCGCCGCAAACACGCAGGGCCGACAGGAGCGGTGTTTGCCAACAAGCCCGCGAGGCCCGCTTGCCTCATCCAAGGTTCTCTCATAGTTGATAGCTCACGAGGGAGCTTTTTGCCGCCGGAAGTAAATCACTGCACGGCCCAACAAGCCTAGCGTAGAGGAGCGCAAGCACTGTCCCCTACTGTACTGCACAATATACAAGAGAAACGGCTATTCCAGACGAGCGGGAGATACGGCGCAGAGTCAACAGACGCCGCTCAACTCTGCGCGTTCACGGACAGGAGGGCACGGTGTCGCTGGAATGGCATCGCAGGACCGCCGTCGTCGCCATCTCTCAGGGGCAGCGCGCGCATTCGCGGGTGTCAGATATTTCACACCGCTGTCCGTCGCGATCATGAGACCTCTGTGTTTGGCTGCAGCGAGGGCTCGCCGCGCGGGCCCGCGCGGGAAACCCGCTGTCACCTTGCCCCGCAACACAGGCTGGCGCAGCGCCAGTGTGGGTACCTTAATAGGCCGCCTGTTGCGCAGCTCCTTCTTCTATGCACTGGGAAGAAGAGGCCGAGAGAAAAGGCGCGCGCCCCGTGTCTCGCCGCCGTCGTTGTCCGTTCCTGCGGCGGCGGCGCACACACGACAATGAACGCGGGCCGTGCTCAAGGACGGCTGGTCGCCCTCGAGGGTGACTGCCAGAGGACCATAGGTCAGCCGCCGGTTTGCCTTGGTAGCGGCGGCGCTAACCCTCCGCGGGGCTGCTACATCACTTGCCGCAATGCGCCACGTGTACGCAGCGCCAACTCGGGATGCGCTCTTCCTTCCACCCCGCGTGCCATCGACACTTTGGCACTGCGGGGGGCACCGGTGTTGCCAAACGGGCCGCGAACAGTTTGTCTTGCCGCACGGTGGCCCCGCTCAGCCGCCCACGGGGGCTGTACCTATAGCTGCGAGGCAGAGGCTACTGCATAACCCCTCCTCACTTCCTGCCTCAACGGCCCCAAGCAACAACCCTCACTCACTTCTTGGAACCCTCGGTTTCGGTGGTGGACAGCTGCCTTGCTCCATTACGCAAAGTATGCTACCAGCTCAGTTTGACAAATAGCCCGAATATTATCGCGCAGTAGCGGGAAGACAACGTTCGCTGCATATAGGCCTGAGGGCATTGCACTGCTTCCTTCTTTTTCACTAATCTCTAGTAGCCACGAAAGCAGAGGCATTTATAACACGCCACAATGTCGTAAACGGGGCGAAAAAGATTTAAGAAACAGACTGACACAAGCAGGCAAGTTTTGCTTTCAGCATTCTGAAGAAATCGTTATAGCAACGGTTTCGGCTTCCTTTGCCGTCAGACCTGCGCAAGGCTACTCGTATCGATGTCACGCAAGTATCGGATGCCTTCTTCACATTGAGTCGTGTTCTTCTTTTCCGTAAGACAACGCCGGTGCGCGATAATTTTGTCTCACGCGGTTAAGGTATCAGGGTATATGAGGGAACACAGTAAACCCGAGGGTGTGTGAGTGCAAACACGCGAAGCTTAAGCCCCATAAACTGTGTCGAACAAGACGAAGCATCTCGGTAGTTGGGACAGTAAGACACTGTTCCCTACTGATGACCCGCCCCGGTTGCTTAGTGGCTATGGTGTTGGGCTGCTGAGCACGAGGTTGCGGGATCGAATCGCGGGCCCACAGCAGCCGCATTTCGATGGGGGCGAAAGCACCCGTGTACTTAGATTTCGGTGCACGTTAAAGATCCCCAGGTGGTCCAAATTTCCGGAGCCCTCACTACAGCGTGCCTTATAATCAGATCGTGTTTTTGGCACCTAAAACACTATAATTTATTGCCTTTTTTCCCCCTACTGATGGGCGGGGGATCACCGACGAGCCGTAGAATCGAAGCGGTCGCGCATCCTAGCGCCATAGATGTCACAAGCAAAATCACGATCGAAAGACAAGCTGCAACATGTCTGACTACCTATTTTGTTCCAACAAATACGCTCGCTCACCGCAATAATCTGAGATGGAAGGCGTGGGGGCGTAGACAACGCAACGGTATCGTCGCGCGTAAAGGCCTAAGGTCGCCAGTTTGTGAGTGAATTGCGCGGCGGCAGGCATGCAGCGAAAGTGCATCGCGTAGGCTCCAGCGAGGCTGCGCTACGCGGACCATGAGCGATTACTGCGCGTCCAGACAATGAGAGCAGGCGGCCCACGCGAGACGAGGGGTGCATCGTTCCCACCATTGTTTTGCCCCAGCGCCGTCGGCACGCTATAAGGGTCAAGGTAATTATCAAAAGTCTGGGTAAGCAGCAGCACATTTTCGGAACGGCATGCGCAGCAGCGCCCGCAAGCTTTCTGCTCAGCTGTTCCAGCAGTTGCGTAACGCTAAGTACGAGGCGCTTTATCAGAAGGTGCATTACGCGCGTTGAAAGCCGCGGCGCCTCCCCCCAAGTGCACATATGTGAATTTCACTCTCTTCAGAAATAGAAAGTATTTGTTCCTTAATGTGGTCTCCTGCCTCCCCTATTGGTGGACAAAAGAGAACGAATATTTCTGATATGTTGTCATTTACGTATTCAGTGTGCTACAGTTTCGCTGGCTTTGATGTACATGTCTCTACCACGTAAACACGTCAACCCTATACGAGAGCGAACATACCTGTCTCAAGAAATCGCGCGGGCAGAGAGAGAGAGGGGGGAGGGGAGAGAGAAGTCATATGGCAAAAGTAGAGAAGTTAACCAGGCTGAGCCCGGTAGGCTACCCTAGTATTCCGGTATATGCTCCCGCAGGGAGCAGAGTTGCGCATAGGTTCGCCGTTGTGTTCCAGCTCTGCAGTGAAGCCACTCCTCGCGCGCGCAGGAGGCAAATGCCGCGCGGTGTTCCATTTGCTCTTCTGTCTGCTGGTCGTGAGCTACATGCGGCAATTGTTCGCAAGCGCTAAGCAAGATGACACTTTTTTATACAGGCTACGCTAGAACAACTGGCGTAGCCGGAGGGGTACCAGCCCCCCGAAATTTTTAGTTTGTATGTACATATATACACGCGCATATACAAACACGCATAAACACACATATAAGGAGTAGGACTCTTCGATCCCTCGAAATAAAATCCTGACTACACCCGTGGCAGCGTGTACAGGAGTGTTGGTCGAGATAAATGCTGCTTTAGTGTAAACAAGCCGAACTCACCTCGCATATCCTGGTCCCTTTCGAAGCTGGCCGGTCTCGTCCGTCCGCACGGCACCGCGTAAGAAGCTTTGCAACCTTCCGTGCGATTTGTGCAGCTTGGTGCGCTGCACCCCGTCATACTGGAATACAAGTTTCAAAATTATGTGTTTCGTACCACTTCACCAATGTTATTAACTTAATATCGTTGAACACCGTACCTGCATCCCCTCGAGCCGATGGGTGCAACGCACGCTCGACGGTCCATTGATTGCAATTTCGATGGCACTGACAGAAACGAGTCGGCGTCGGGCCCATAAAGTTGGCTTCGCAGCGGCGCAGTTGAACATTTGACGTCATTTTTGTACCACGTGATAGCGCTCGACGAATAGCGGTGTGAGCGGCGCAGGAGAAGTTATGCGCAACACTGCTCCCTGCGGGAGCATACACAGGAACACTAGGCTACCCTGCACTGGGGAAGGGGGAAAAGGGATTGAAAAAGGAGAAGGAAGAAAGAAGTTCACAGTTCGCACTGTTACACCCGCAACCGTTCATCACTGAGTCACTTACAGGCGGGCATACAGGCTAGTGTATTTCAAGAGACGCACCAGCGCCTTTGTGGCCTTGCACATAGCAGACACAGGGCAAGGTTTTCGACGCAGTTATGCACTGCAAATTACGATGGTCATAACCATTCCACGTTGAAATTACGCAATCCTGAAAGGCTACAACACTTAGCAAACGGTTGCGCAAAGGAATCGAGTATACCCTTCTAATCGGAGTCTTACTCCATATCATTAAGTGTTGGTCACAAATGCGAAGATTGTTGATTGACGTGGTTTCATATCCCACGGCAACGCTGGGGCTAGGAGAGCTGCGGATTAATTTTGACCACCTGAGGTTCTTTAACGTGCAGCAAAGGTATCGTACAGGTGCATTTTACAGCGAAGCTATATATGGCTAGGGTTCCATGCATTTATGTTCTCCGTGACCAAAAGCTATCATCATCAATGGTTCATACCCCCGTATGCATTCATGCTCCCATAAGCAAGCATAAAATGCAATGACTCATAGCCCCGTAAGGCAGAGGCTACAATCACTCAGCAAAGTGAAGCGAACAGTGCCTAAATTATTTCTAATCACGCATACAACATACAAAACACCATGTCGAAAACTGCCATCATCAATGGCTCACACCCCCGTAAGCAAGCAAAAAACGCAATGACTCGTAGTCCCGTAAGCTTCATGGCTACTCACTTTGCGTGAATTAGCTGCAATGACACTGCCCCTGTTGTCGTTGTCGGTGATTTCAATGTGGATGTGTTGGTACCGAAAAGGGAGCGGTTTACGCGTTCAGTGTAGCAGACATATCCCTTGCGATGCCACACCGATTTGGCCCAACCGACCACCCAGCGACGTACGTGCATAGATTTGACATTATCAAAGAACCTGCTTGCAGTTTCGAGTGACATAGTGACCACCGATCTAGACAATAAATGAGGGTGCGTACCTTTCGTCACGATGATCATCCATCAAGACAATAAGTGAGTTCGTACCTGTGTTCAAAATTATGTGTCACCTCCGTGTCATGTGCTAAACAGCTTCGCGGGTCAACCACCTTCACAGAGTGGAATGGCTCATGATTTTTGCACTTTCTTCTTTCTTTCTTTCCTTCTTTCTTTCTTTCTTTCTTTCTTTCTTTCTTTCTTTCTTTCTTTCTTTCTTTCCTTCCTTCCTTCCTTTTTTCTTTCTTTCTTTCTTTCTTTCTTTTGTGGTATTTATTAAAATGAGTGAAAAATGTCGATATATGAGTGCGCGTACCTTTCGTTACGATGACCACCCATCAAGGCAATAAGTGAGCTCGTACCTTTGTTCAAAATCATGTGTCACCTCCGTGTCGTGCGCTAAACAGCTTCGCTGGTCAACAACCTTCACAGAGTGGGATGGCTCATGATTTTTGCCCTTCTTCCTTTCTGTCTTTCTTTTGTGGTATTTATTAGAATGAGTGAAAAATGTCTTTTGTCTGTGTTAAAAATATATTAACAATGATTTAATATCGATGCTGTTCCCGCGGGCGTTATCGCTCAATATATGTCGTACTGCCAATACATAATGTATTTGCAGGAGCTCGTAAAATCCAGATTCCTCTTCCACAAAAACTTTCTTTTACAGATTACACACTGAAACTTTGCCAGTTAGGACACGGCTTCGTAAAAAGGGTATTTTCGTTTATTCTACTTGACTGTCGCCTGTTGTACTGTGCCTGAAACTATTGACCACGCTACCTTCTCATTTTCGATGCATGTATTTATTGCTGCATGTATAAGTTGTACGCGCAAGATCTGGACGGCCACCAGCCACGGTGCACTACGTGACCTTAACGACGCTGCCGACCCAACTCGTGCAACAAATAATACCAGCTCCTCGCGCGACATATCAGGAAATTAACGGCCGTCCATTAATAATTCAAATGTCTCGTTTCTATCTTAACACAGGAGGTATAAACTGCTAAAGCAAAGAGCAGACGAACACCTTCTTGCATACATTCACGAGGTCAACGTGAAAGGTAATTGGAAAGGACAGCCGAAGAATCGCATAAAACCGCAGTTTCGGAAATTAAGTACGGGAAAAAACCGCCAGCGCAAACACCGGCCACAGACTCCCTGCACTGCACCTTCCCCCACGCAAAGCGCGGCCTCCACCTGCGGGGAGCGGGAGTTCAAGGCGCGGCTTGTGAGCGAGTATGCGACCACACCGGGGAGAGGAATAGCTTGTGCAGCGAATAAAGAAAGGCCCGCCTCAAGTGCATACGCTGTACGTCTCCTGGAGGCGAAGGCCGTGAAGCGCCGACGAGAAGAGAACCCCGAGGCGTGGCGGGAATGCACCGAAGGTACCAGTACGAAGCCGCGAGTGATGGCAGAGGCCACGGGGATCGCACCCATTCCTTTGCGTATCGCGGGAGCCTGGAACACGCGGCACGCCGAATTCTCGTAGGCGAACAAAAATGGAGAACTCGGCGAGCTAGATAACGTTCTTCATGTAGCAGCGCAAAGAGCGGGCACAGAAAGAAGGGGTGATACAAGCGCTGTGCCGCCCCTTTTTGTCGTGTGCATTCTTTTTTTTTTTCACTACTATATGATGATATTGTATGCGCCTCATGCGGCTTTCCCGGGATTTCAGCTACACGTTATTATACCTATGTTTTCTAAAGAGTAGAAACTCGGGATTTGTCCTCCAAAGTGCCATACTGAGGCCCGCGTGAAGCTGTGTGCTACTATGTAAGACTATATATGGGGGAGCTGTGTGCAATACTTGAGTTTGAGAGCCCTATTTCCCATGGCTGCAAAGTTGCACATGCATTTACATCACTTGCGGCTGCACAGCTAGGACGAGCCAATGTGCGCATTTTCCGAGAGCTGTGGCCTGTCCTCCTCCTCCACTGCTTCTGCGCAAACACATTCGACTTTTTGTCTTCACTGTATGTGTATTGTTTACTATACCAAACTGATCACGCGGCCAGGTATGTCGGTCATACAAAATATAAATATTGATTAGTTTACTTTCTTATTGGCAATTGGACCATGAGCTGCACAGCGTAACCATTTCACCCGCCAGAGCTGCTGGAAAGCCGACCATCGGCCTTAAGGTGTTATCAATCATTTAACAATATCACCATTTAACATAATTTAACAAATTGAACAAGACACGACTGGCCGATCGGGCCGTTCTGTCGTCGCTCTCAAGGTCACATGCTGAGACAGTGTGGGATTTGGAGATAATGTTTCTGAACCACATCAATCAGTGTTTCAATCAGCTGGCTCAAAAGAATCAACAACAACAACAACAACGAAAAAACGAATGCCTCGATCACAGTCACTTGTGCACATACAGAAAGAAAACGATATCTTAGTGTAATTACTTGTCAATAACTACGGTTATTCTTCCAAGCAAATTTAGAAGTACACTAAATGAGTTTAGATGAGTAAACTCTTGTTTCAACACCTTTTCGCCCTTAATTCCCCGGAGGAATGTTGATTGGTACCGGAGAAACAGGTCAAACTTCGCCTTATTTTGAATTTTATACCGAAACCTAAGCGAAGGTACCTCAATGTGTCGTCACATGTTTCAATGTGTATTCTCAATCCGCGCGGCTATGGCGCCGAAACGATTAAAACCACATCGCATTTAGGATGCGATGTGATCCTCCTTTACAAAATACAAAAACGAACAAAGGAGCCGGTGTAGACGCTGCCAGAATTGATCACGTCACGGTGAGTTGGTGCGACAACTTCAAGGCAGCATTGCTACCTGTCTTTTTCTGCGTCTTTTCTAGCTTGCCAAGCCTCCGCTCACAATAGGAGTGGCTGTTTTTGTATTGTAGAAGCGCAATCCGGTTATATAGCTGAACATAATGATTCTCTTTAGATAGCATTTCTGTAGTTTGCCCTTTCTTATACCGCCTCAGTGATTTCGCTGCAGTCCGGCGAACGGCGCTAATGAGTCCTCGTAAAGCAGGCGCGCAGCCGTGACAGACAACTTTTTATCGACAGGGGTTTCTGTCAGCCGCTCTCCATGCGCGTGCGCTCACGGCTCACTGGGCCACGCAGTTACGCCATCAGAAAGAGGCGAAACGAAGCCCTATCGGCACACGAGCGCAGAGGCGCCGCCAGGCAGACGGATATACGGTTCGTTATCCCCCCCACAACGGCGTAAGTGCGGCCCGCCAAAGACAGCTATAGAGCCATACGCGTATTCTGATGAGTCCCAGGCGCGAGTCATCTGCCCGCGCGCGCACGTACGTAACGCGGCAGGACAATGAACCCCGAGTCGAGCCTCAACCTCGTTATGCCAACGTGGCGGCGTGCAGCCCGACAAGGAGCGGCGGACCCGCCGAACATCGTCGCGGGGCCTGCGCCGAACAAGGTAGAGATCCCCGCCGACAGGTTTCCTTTTCAAACGTCATCCGCGCTCGCGTGCGTGTTGCAGTCCCGAGCGGGCCGAAAGTCCACAAGGACGAGAACGCGCAACGCTGAGCCCCCCCGCACTTACGCACGCACGCACACATACGCAAACTCGCGTGCGCACTCACACGGGCGCACAGCCGGCTGAGGACGGACGCCGTGGATGCGTCGCCGAGGCCCGTGCTGCGGGAGATCGAGGAATGTCCAAGGTTGCCCAACACACCGCGTCTCTCGCATGCACGAGCGGTACACATACGCCGACAGGCCCGTGCGGCTCCATCGCGCTTATTATCGTTTTATTAGATGGGTGCTGCTACTGCTAGTGGCGGCCTTTACTACAGCAGTTAACTGAAAGTACGATATCGTATTATCGATAATTCACTGTTATTATGTATGTGAGCGCGCTGAGGAACGTGTGCTTTCGGTAAGGGCATTGAAGCTACCTGTTAGAAAATATTGCCGTCTGGGCGGCACTTTAGAAGTACGATCACACTCAAGCTTATTTATCGTTTCTTTTAAAGCGAAACCTTTCCTTTATTTTCCTTTTGCCTAGCCGCGACGAAGGCGTGAGGAAGTTAGAAACTGAAGCTCGCCGCAGACACTGCGGCACGCTTTGCACGGCAAGCATCTGCCGCGACGTGCCATATCAGTATTTGTCGCGACGTGCCTTTATTGAAATTTCGTCGCACGCTTCGTCACGGGGCGTTTTCGTCTGCCGTAGCAACGGGGCGCACTGGGTTTCGATATTGCCTGGATGGAACGTTGAAATTCAATTATGAATATATCGAACGATATGCGATTTTCAATATTTAAGAAAATGGGCGGAGGGGGAGCAACAAAACGCCCCCCCCCACCAAAAAATTGTCAATAGACAACTAGCTCTAAAGTTATAATAAAAAGTTACTTAACAAATTTTTGTTCATTTGTCTTGTGAAACTTTCGTTGTTAGCGATGAAGTATGTCCGCCTCGCATTACAACACCTCTGCAAAAGACAGCACACTCGCTATACTCATAGCCGTCTTATAAAAAGATCTGCACAGTCCACAACATGCACCATGTATTATTCATGCAATAATAATAGTAATGTGGCAGCTAGCACTCCGTAACTTGTAAAACAAATCACTACGGCTGTCGCGACGTTACAAACCGGGCTCGTCAAAGAAGATGCGCAGCCTCTTGTCGACGATCGAGCCAGCACTGCAACCTATCTGACATGTCAGTTTCGTCATGTTGATTGTGTACCCATGCGCGAACGTGAGCGTTTCAGCATTGCGCTTTCTTCGGTTGAATGACGATTACAAGAACCTCCTACCGTCATAGACCTTCAATGTATAAGTGAATTGCTTTAACAATGATAAAGAAAGATACATTGGCTCAGCCAGAACATAAATATACGAGACGGCTGACGTCAGTTCTTGCGACAGGCGTGAATTTCTTCAGAACCCGTTGGAACCGCGCAGCTGGAGCTGAACGATGCGAGCATACATGCAATACGACGCCCATGTGTTCGTCACTTAGTTGGCCAATATCTTTTGGCAGGTATTGATACGTCTTGCTAGAGCCCACTTGAAATCTCAAGAATGTTATTTTATCGGGAGGCCCCATATTTTCCGCCATCCTTGCGTAGCGGCCTTTTCTTTGATATCGTAAGAAAAGCTTTTCGAGCATTAAAGTATTTAATTAGAAGGGAGAGATGCAAATGAGAGAAAGGCAAGGAGGTTAACCAGAGTTAAATCATCTGGTTTGCTACCCAGCACTAGGGGAAGGGAAAGGGGAAGTAAAGACAGAAAGAAGAGCGAGGACAAAAAGAAAGGCGTGGAAAAAAAAGGACGGGATCATGATAATCTTTCTAATAGGCCACTGTCACGTGAAAAGGTCAACAAAGCCTTGACCGACTTTCGGTGCGACGACAGTTCATGTCGGCGTTCCAAGATTGTCTGTTCTGAAAGTGGCCTGTCGTCAAGGCGTGCCAACACGGCCGCTAGTGACACGGCGTTGTATGGAGGACAGTGGCAAACTACATGTTCTATAGTCCCGTCGCCACCGCAGTGACTGCAAGCCGCGCCCTCGTCCATACCGACTCGGAAGGCAGAAGATCTTGTGAAAGCGACAACAAGCCACAGTCGTCGGCAAAGTACTGTTGTCTCGAGTCGAGAGAGTCCAGATGGGGGTCGAAGTCGAAGGGATGGGTCCACTCGGTGCAGACGTGTGTGCTTCAAGCTTGGTGTGTTCCATAAAGATTTTATGGCTTCATTTGAAAGCACACAAATTTTCATTGCTGCGTCTGTTTTTCGGAATGACATGGAGTCTTGCAAGCCCTTCTCATGTGCAGATCATGCTGCTACATCGGCCTATTCATTGCCCATTACGCCACAGTAGCTTGGAATCCCCTGTAACGTGATGTCGTGTCCTTGCTCGACGAGGTGGTGGAGCAGCAGTCTGATGTCTAGAACTAGTTGTTCGTGGGGTCCGCGGCGTAAGGCAGAAACCAAACTATAAAGAGCAGCCTTGGGGTCACTGAACACGCTCCATTTATTGGGCAGTTCATCACAAATTACTCGAAGTGCACAATGAATAGCAGCAAGTTCCGCGGCAGTCGATGTAGTATGGTGAGATAGCCGAATCTTTGAGGTGGAGGTTTTTGCAGGAATGATCGCCGATCATGCAGACCCACTCACCGTGGTTGAAGCGTCAGTATATAGATGGTGATGCTCGTTGTATGTCTCGTACAGCAAGAGCAGTGAAAGCTGCTCGAGTGTTGGGAACGAGAGTTGTGCTTTTTTTCGTTTTTCTGGTGTCATTAGTCGAACTTTTGCTTGAGCCAAGCACCATGGGGGAAATGGAACTCTCGCTGGAGCTCTATAACCTGATGGAAGGTATGCACGATAGGGCAGGACTGTTTCACAAAAGGAGGCACATGGTCGATCATCTGGCAGTGAGGCTAGATGATGGGCAGGGGCTCGAGTAAGGTGTCTTGCGTGTGCTCTCAGCGCTTCCATGACTTATGGGTCTTGGCTGGGAGATCGGGGGCAATGGCAATTGTTTCAGCGGTTGACGAGCATCGCGACAATCCAAGACACACACTAAATTTCTGGGCGTGGACACTTTCAAGTGTACGGTTATTAGTTCTGCAGGTATTGGTCAGCACAGGCAAGCTGTATCGCAAGCACCCGAGAAAGAGCGACCTGTATAGTTGCATCATTGGATGTACTGACGTACCCCAGGCTTTTCCTCCAAGAAAGTTGAACACATTAGAAACATCCGTCAGTCGCTTCTTAAGGTAGGCCACATGAGGACTCCAGCAGAGGTCACGATCGATGATTACGCCTAAGAATCCGTGCGTCCCAACATAAGGTATGCTTTGACCGTCGATAGAGACATCCTATGATCTCATTGGCTTTCGGCTAAATGTGCATTTTTCTGGCGATATCTTATGGCCTTGTTCATTTAGGTACGTCGATGTTAACGTCGCAGCTTTTTGAAGCTTTGCGCGTACCTGCGGCCGTATCACACCAGATGCCCAGACGCAGATGTCGTCGACATACATTGATATTTTGACCCTGTTCGGCAGTCGTTTCACGAGACGAATGAGTACAAGGTTGAAGAGCGTGGGACTCAAGACACCGCCTTGCGGAATTCTATGGTGCGTGTAATATTGTGAGGTTGGGCCAGCTTCAGTGTTAACAAATGGAGTCCGCCTATGTAAATGAATCGTGTCCAGCGATATAATTGACCGCCTAGTCCCACCAAATTTAATTAGAAAGCGTTTAAACAAGCGACGTAGTAACGGCTGCGCCCCAAGCAGCAGCCGCCAAAGAAAAACGTCCCCCCCCCTCCCTCGACTCACCCCCGTGCCTCGTTCGAGGCGACAGGAGAGGCGCGCTTCCGGCCCGCCTTCCTCGCTCGCGGACGCAAGATTCAGCCGCATTCGCCGGCTCACCGTCGCACGCTTTTACTCGCACATGCAGCATACGGCGCGCGGTGGCGATTTTATCGCCCTTGGACTTTATACGGTACCTCACGGCGACGCCGACGCCGACGGCAGAAATGCGTCTTAAGTGTCCATATAACTGCTATCGCAATAAAACAAAAACAAAAAGCTGTGTTTTTTCTTTCTTCTATGGCTAGTACAACTCAGGAGCTGTCGCGCTGCACCGCGTATTAAACGCATGGACAAAAAGAGCGCTGCGCACTGCATTCACCATTTTCGAATGCGGCGAACTGGAATGGCCGAGAAAGATGATGGGGATGTCAAGCTTTGCACGGCAGTTGCTTAGTAAACTCTGTGAAACTTGCCAAAGGCGGCGTCCTTTCAGTCCAGTTTAGCCTTTATTGGCAAGTAATATCTGTTTCTGACGTTTCGAGGAGCCGGATACGTTGAAGCAAATGGCGCATTTGGAGCAGATATCGAAGGATATGCTGATAACAGTTTCCTACAATAATTACTAGAGAAAAGTCTGGCGCTGCAATCGTTCAGCCACCATGGGAGTGATGGGAAGTACATGGATTTGTCTTATCTTCGTGCTTGCGGACTCGGACGTTGTTGTGGCTTTGTTTATTACGCTTTTTATGCCATCGTTGTCGTGAATTTCACAGCAATCTATACTTTGAGAAGTGCAGAAGACCCTGCGAACACGCACAGTCGCTACTAACTGCAACGGTTCAGCTTGTCGAGGTGGCCAAATCGAAACACGCCAAGAGTCTCAAGGCATTGGCTTGCCCGCGATAGATTCATAAGGGCTTTTTATGTCGCTTGTCCATGCCTATACGTAAGGTAAGGTAAGGCGTAGCAGACACGGGACCCAGGGAGCGTGATTTATCGTTAATTGTGATACAGTGTGTATAGGTGGGCTAACATTTGGGTAATTCTGCACAAAAGAGTATTGCCATGCCTGACGCAATATATGTCCAGAGTGTGGACACGTGTCAATGGTGGACGAGTATTTTGCTGCCATCCCAAGAGATGCAGATATCTTTTTCTTCATTTTTTTTCTGTTTTGTCCGTTCCTTCCTGCAGTGCAATCGTCCAATTGATAGTAGGTGTTTGTGTTGTCAGTTGTGTCGGTGCCTTTTACGCCTAACCTTCCATACTATGACTCTCTTACCAACTTGCTCAGTTTTATGCGGTTCCATATCTCTCCAGTCAAGATTGGATCTTATAAGTTTATCTGTTTTTATATATCAACAATTTCAAACAATATATAACTAAAACAGCGTTACCGTGTCGCCGTTCCCCGCACGAACTACGCGACCTCGGAAGCTGGTACCAAGCACACCTAGGTTGCCTATCCGAACCGTGGTTTGTTGTGCGTGGTGTAAAACGTTTCCGAAGCTAAAGAGGCGCGCGCTTCTTTCACACATTCAACTCTAGGCAGTAACGAAGTCGACGCAAATTCTTTTGGAAAGTAATGCACGTGCCATAAAAGTAGAACAAGCACTCGCAAATGTGTCAAAAATATAATAATAATAAGCAGGTTTCAAAGATTTTTCCCGGCTTTAAACTCATTTACAGCGACAGACCAAGCTCTCAGAGTGAGTGCCACCTTCTTCACAATGATAGCGTCTTTATGATGCAAATAATAATAAAATGAAATATACATAAAAGCCGGGTCGCCTTCACGCACTCTTCAGGGAAAGTAAGTGCGTTGCACGCCACAGCAAGCATATATGGATGTAGTACAGCAAGTAATTACAGCATGTTCAATTTAGTGCCCATTGAACGACACAGGAAAGACATGTAGCGCAGCATGTAATGGCAATTTGTAAAAAGAGAAAAGTGAAATAAATATAACATTGAAGCTCAGTGCCTGTCAATTCACATTCAGTTCGAGTAAATGCTTTCGCAATAGAGGATTGTGCACGTACAAATAGTTCACGCCGTACAACACATCGCTAGTAATTCTCATCAATTCTTATTCATACACGAATATTTTAAGGCGCCATATGCGCGCTTTTGTAGTTCAATTGTTGGCCTTGTCCTCAGTATTTTTCTATTGAGCACGCAATTCTACCACTGCGTTTTTTTTTTCGTTTTTCCCCGTTTTTTTTATGTAGAGCATGATTAGTGCAGGGCCATTAAAGGTTCTCAATGCCTTCTTACGATTACGAGCAGGACCACGCTGCACTTTCGGCTCGGCCTATTTCATGTATAGAAAACACTTTGTGTGCGCAATGCATAGGCTTCGTTTCATTGCATAGGCTTCGTGTCAATGCATAGGATTCGTGTAACAGCTAACTTTAGCCAGAGTTTAAAAGTATGCAAATGCAACGTAGCTGGACAGAACCAGGATAATGTTGTTTACCGTCGCTTGGAGATACTCAATTTATTTCTTCATCCCGTCTAATTAGATAATTAGTCTTAGTTGTTTAATCAACTTCTCAAATATTATAATTCGATAAAACTCCAGATACAGCTTTCTGTGACTGTGACTGTGATCATGAGACTGAAATTATCAGAAGAATAAGAATGGGCTGGGATGCCTTTGGCAGGCATTCTCAGATCATGAACAGCAGGTTGTCAATATGCCTCAAGAGAAAAGTGTATAACAGCTGTCTCTTACCAGTACTCACGTACGGGGAAGAAACCTGGAGGCTTACGAAAAAGGTTCTACTTAAATTGAGGACGACGCAACGAGCTATGGAAAGAAGAATGATGGGTGTAACGTTAAGGGATAAGAAAAGAGCAGATTGGGTGAAGGAACAAACGCGAGTGAATGACATCTTAGTTGAAATCAAGAAAAAGAAATGGGCATGTGCAGGACATGTAATGAGGAGGGAAGATAACCGATGGTCATTAAGGGTTACGGACTGGATTACAAGGGAAGGGAAGCGTAGCAGGGGGTGGCAGAAAGTTCGGTGGGCGGAAGAGATTAAGAAGTTTGCAGGGACGACATGGCCACAATTAGTGCATGACCGGGGTAGTTGGAGAAGTATGGGAGAGGCCTTTGCCCTGCAGTGGGCGTAACCATGATGATGATGATGATGATGATGATGATGATGATGACTTTCTGTTGCTCAATACATGCTACATAGAAGTGTTTTTCCATCCAAGCGTGAAAGAAGCCGGCGAATGCACGCAAAATTGCCGCGCGACTGGCCGCTCGAGGCTCTTTGCGTGTATTCGCGGGCTTCTTTAACGCTCGGAAAGAGCATTTTTATGTAGCACGTGTCGAGCAACAGAAAGCTGTATCGGGGGTTTATCATGCCGCTCTACAATTTTCTATTTGAGACTTTTAATCTAACTATAATATTTCAGAAGTTGATTGAGTGATTCATTAATTAAGACTAAATATGTAAGTTGGCTAAATAAAAAAAAATTGTCTGAGTATCTCCAAGCGACGGCAAACAACATTAGCTTTGTTTTGTCCCGCTACGTGGTATTAGCATACTTTTAAACTCTGGCTAAAATTAGCTGGAACACCCTATATAATAAAAGTCGTAATATATATAGCTTGCACTCGTGTCTTCTTCTGGTGCTGGGCGGAATCGAAACCGCGTCACAAGGTATCTTTGGAGCCCCATCATGCACATGGTAGATTTTTTTTTCTCAGTTTGGACATGGTGGATTGCTTAACCGTGCTCATGACGAAAGCTGCACAAAGAAAGACTCGCTACTGTTCTTTTTTTTCTTTTTTTTCGCACGGAAGGCCCCCATCTTCGCTTCACTCATATACTCTCCGGCCGCGCGCGTGCTCAGTAGCGAATGTAGCAAGAACGACAGGGAATGGTAACGTGATCGTGTACACACATCGTATGCGCCGACGCTCGCCCGTCGCGACCCCGTTGCGAAAGCGCACATGGAACCCCGCGCGAAGAGCGCGGGATGGGGGGGCGGCAGGTGCGGCCGTGCAGTTAATCGGCATCGCGAGCAAACAAAAACGGGACGGCGGTGCACGAGAAAACTGGCAAAGGCCCGTCGCGAGGAAAGGCACCGCCGGGTGCTGCAGACGCGGAGCAGAGCAGACGGCGCAACGATCTTGCGCCGCGGAGGAAGCGTATTAATGGCTGAGAAGGGTCGATCTCGCCGAGGGCATACGGGCACACACAAGCGCAGACGGAGGCTCGCGTCCAGCGCGCACCTCCGCCGGTGATGTGCGCACGCCGCGCCGCAGTAGGTCACTCCTCTCGGTCTGCTCAACGAGCGCGGCCTTACGCAAGAGGTCGTCTCCGTGGTCACCTCTCGCTCGGGGTCGGCCGAGCGTTTGTGTGCGTCTGTGCAGGTTGAACGTGTTGCACCCCTTGATCTATCGGTGGTGGCCAACGGAGTGCTGCTTGAGACGTGATTTCCAGCGGACGGCGCGCGCCTCACGTGCGCCGCCTCGGGGCGTCCCTGGGCGTCGTGATGCCGGCGGCCCCGGGCCTTCCCCTCTGCCGAGAGCTCCGGGGCTCGCCTAACCACCGCGACTGCGTGCTGCTGGCAGCCGCGACCCGCGCGCTAATTTTCCCCCACGCGCAGCGACGTGCCGCTGCACCACCACCCGCTTAAACGCCGCCGCCACCACCACCGGACGCGGTAACGAGGCCACGAAACCGCGGGCTGAAGCGTGCGCGAAGAAGACCCCCTACACGCCAAGGCTGCCGACGCAGGTCGCGTTTAGGGGCTGTGCAAGCGCCGAGGCTGGGCGGACACGTAGTATATGCGTCAGCGGCGCCGAAAGCGCGTGCCCAATGCCCGCGCGCGTGTGACCGTGTCTGCGCTCGCGTCCATCGTGTTTACACACGCGCACGCGGAGTGTAATCGGCCGGTGGGCGCACAAGAATTTCAGCCGCCGCGCTGCGCGATGAGGTTGCGTCACCAAAGCCTGCTCACAACCGTCGCCTCGATGTCTCTGTTAAGGAAATGCCGCCGCGGTTTACGTGGTCAGAAGCAGCCTTTTGATAAGGTACAGGTTAGGACGAATCTGTGCAACATTAGTTAGAGCTTTCAGCCCCTAAGCACTGGACGAGACACTAGATAGGGAATAGAGGGACGCAAGAACGCTGACTCTATATCCGCGTATCCGCATTTGGGCAAAAGGGAGGTGACTGCGGGGAAACAATAAATACTAAAGGCTCCAGAACTGTACTGTATAGCAACCAACACATAACCCGCCACGACCGCCCGCAAGAGCAGGCTGCTCGTGTTGTAAGCTTTGAGCCGGGAAGAAGAATCCTAATAGTAATTCGATCCATAGTTTTCGTCGAAAGAACTAGAGGGCGACACATGCGGAGAAAGTCGCATCCTATTGTCAGGACCGAAGGAGAAGCCAGGGCCCGCATTCCACTATGCGGCGTACGCGCGCTTCGCAATAGTCATGGCGCCAGGCGTTGGCGATGCCAAACAAGACAATGGAGAAGGCGCCGTGAGATTATGTATGCAGTTGTTCAGTTGTTACGAACGACCCGCGAATGTGGTGCGCGAGGTCCAACCAGAAGGGAGAAAGTAAGCACAGTGCGCGGGCGAGGATCGGCGATAGATGCCCTCAGAAACCGAGTTGTTCCCTCGGGCGCCTTTTAAAACATTTATTTACGCACCTCAGTGCAAGCTGTTACTTATTAACGTCCAGCGCTAATAGTGGCAATCGGCGCTGCGCTCATTACATTAAGCTGCTGCGCGCAGCGACCGTCAAGAAAAAAAAAGCTCTCGCACGAGACGTGCAAGGCCGCGAGTCTTCCTTGACGCGATGCTCAAACGAAAATAACTGCGTGAGAGCCAAACCGCTGCCTTCCTATTAATTACCGTTCTGGAAGGTGAGCTCGCCATTTCTTCCATCACCGAGGCGAGCGTAATGACCCCATCCATCAGCGATCAATGCGGGCTGCGCGTAACAAGCGGAAGAACCACCATTCGCCTTGACCGGCGCCTCAGACTGCTTCGTCGATTCAAGATGAGTGCGCGAAGCGAGAGAAAAATGCCACTTTGTTGAAATGCGTGCAGATTAAAGCGCAGATAGCCGCGTGATGAAATTTTCAGTTTTTCGCGTTACATTTTTTTTTTATCGTGCCTAGCGATCGTTATTGCCACCCACCCTTCATTCATCTTACCGAAGGGCAGAGAGGCATGTCGGCCAGAGCAAATAGCCTCCGGCCATCCTCAGTCTCTTTCCGCATGCAAAAGACCACCCATCTTCTCCGCCATTTTCTTGTTGTTCCTCTCAACTGGACTGTCTCGCCTGTTGCTCTGTGCGCTTTGTAGGAAGGCCATTTCTCGCTATCATAAAAAATAAGAAAAATAAGGCATTAGATATTCAAACTCGCCGTAAATCCTCGGACGATAATTTAATAATTCCTGAAATATTAAACTTAGTTGCACTCTATTTCCGCACGGAATTCAACGAGAGTGCGATACCTTCGTCTTGCAAGGACACATTAACGCAGGAATGCGCACGCAGCGTTTCACAATAACCGAGTGAGTCTGCGCGTGAGGATAAAGCTATATTATTGATTCCCTGCAAAAACGAAAGATACAGCAAGCAACGGTGTGTACTACCGTTAAAACATAACATAAAGCATTTTTCAAATGATGTGCAAACATATGCATCCTTTCAAATGAGCCTAAGAAATGCTCTACATCATTTTTAGTCTGGTATTTTTTCAAAAAAAAATGTCTTCATTCATTTGACGCAGAGCGGAAAATAATTGCAAGAAAAAATGAAGGCCTTTTCTCTTATTTTGCTAGATTGCTTTTTTTTAATTCTTTTGCCGAAACGTACCAAACCACGCTACATACAAACTATAATTACAGTATCTCGTTGAGACCAGTGCCTTTCAGAAAGGTTAAAGAGCAACCCGACGATTTTTCTTGCCATGTTAGGATAAATGGTGTTTCAAATCGCATAGATCGTTATAAAAAGCGTGTGGGTGGAGCGATTTGCTTAGAAACTCGTAAATAGCTTTAAATAATCGCAGCATCGAGGTACCGAAGCCGAAACTGAAGTGGCTATCTTAGAGAGCCACTTTGTATGGCATCATTTATGGCCTCTTTTATGACCCACGCAGAAGTGTAGCGTCGGTACAGCGTCCTCCTTTAAAGCGCCTGCCGTGCTTCGATTTTCCGAACCCCAAAGCTTCCATTAATCCTAACTATAAGAAATTGAAGAAAATCACCGAAGCCATTGAATATCATGCACTATCCCACTACCATGCACGAACTGTGTGCTTTAGAGATATATATGAGCCGGCGTTATATCTACTGGCTCTACGTCGTGATTTATTGTTTCACTACGCGGATTAGTGGTGCGCTTACTGGTACTACTACGTCGGTCAACATTCAGCGCTATAAAAATCGCCTATTCGGCTTAGATTCGTGGGCACTAATTGCAGAGGCACCGTCCTGGTGAGAGGTTGCGGCAAATACCGAGCAGTCGGCAGAAGTCGCTAAGGTTAGTATGGTAATTAATGGCTACGCTAAAATACTCTATACTAGGTACAGGCCGAAAAATGGTCCTTGCAAAAAAAAGAAAAATAAAGTGTTTCTACAAAACGACTGCTCGAAAGCACGGGACCACTCCTCGGTCATCGTACGTCGTCTCCTCGTGAAGTAGATGCGGACTTCAGCAAGCACAGTGTGAGCCAGTAAAAAAAAAAGAAGGAAAAAAACATACATTTGCAGGCGCGAGTCGGAAGCACGCATGGCAATCCTTAAAACTAATTTATACTGAATCTGAACAACTTTCAGTCCTACCGTGTTACATAGGTGACCCGAGTGCCAAATAGAATGCACATGATAATGTTTCTTGAGATTCGTTGAGCTCGAAAAAATCGCCGGAGTTGCCCATCAAATGCGTCTTAGTCCATATACCAATTACGTGTGAAAGCTTGAACTTCTCTGCTTATATATTCAGCGGGAACATTTCGTCGGTCTTTTACAACGTTATTCACATTGCATATGCAAGAACAGATTAAGTAGGTTATTTACTCCTGCACACTGCTCGCAAGTTGCAGTGCCGATCCCATCAGCTTAACTTTGAAGACGAAGTACTTCTTATTGGCGACATTTAGCCGAATATGGTGCAAACATGCACGATCGCACCTGCCAAGGTCCCACTGCGTGCAAAGACTCTCACATTGACTTGTAAGTTGCAAGTGGGTGTGTACTGTTCCTCCAGGTTGGTCCACGTAGCACGCCGGAAGCGCCAGACAAAAGAGAACGCCAAGAGCTGATCTGTCATCCCTGGAAAAAGGTATCCGGCGCTATCCCGATTAGTTGCTGTGGGCTGACCCAGCAGCGCAGTCAGCACGTATGCATTGTACACTGCTCCGCCGTGAGAATGCAGCCACTGAACAGCAGTTTTCCAGTCGTATACTATAGTTTAAAACGCTCACTTCATACTGCGTGCTCGCATTCCCACAGATGGCTAACTGATGGATGTGCCACACCTGAGCGACAAGGCGAAATTCGTCGTCGCCAATCACCTGCTAAAGAAGTGCTTGAAATGGCTAATGTATGTGTAAAAAAAATAGTGAAAATGTCTTGATGTGGTTTTACTTACAGTGAGTGTCATTATCTCAGTTAGTTGTTGCGCTCAAATAAGTGACGCTTTATATAGTATCGTCGTTTATAGGTAGCGCGATAGTCATCAGACCCCAACCTTGTCTGTTAATAACAGTGTGCGGGTTATTAAGTTTGGAGTGTATCGGCCACTTCGCGACTGCTATGATTCAGGACCAGCGGTATTTAGAGGCGTTCTTTTCTGGCCCAGAAAACGTCTTTCAAAATTCCTAGGTTGAGCGATTGGTTTCTTTCGAAAGTAATGATGTCATAACTAGACCCGAGCAGATGTCGTCAAAATCTACAACGTCACGGCGAGCTGACACGGAAAATTCAAGATGACGTCGATTCCCCCCCCCCCCTCAACTCGCTTCTTTAATCCTTTCCGGCTTAGCAAGCCTCCTCTTAAGGCAAGACTAACCGTTTTGCTTTTTCATAACCGTAATTTACTGACAAGCGTTATGTTAATATTCCTTTTTTAGTGTCCGTTTAAAAGATAGCTCCTTTTTTTCTCGCTCACTCTCTCTCTCTCTCTCTCTCTCTCTCTCTCTCTCTCTCTCTCTCTCTCTCTCTCTCTCTCGCTCTTATGAATCTGAGCGAAATTTCTGTCGTACGTTCTCTTGGGTACTTACTCACGTGCACCAAACGGCATGACTGAGAGTTGTGTAGTTTTTCCACAAATTAATTAATCAGATGAACGAGGAGACTCGTGACACACGCCCTCAATCGCGTAGTTTCACACTAAAACTGCTAGAAGGAACTCAGGCGATTGTGTCTGCATCCGCAGTCAGTATTGTTGTTCAGCCACCGTCGAAATCGTGGGTAATTGAACCACACGGATCGGAGCCTAAACTTCGTACATCTGGAAGGGTATTCTATTATATAGAAGTGTCCACCTAGTGGACATGCTCCATTTCTTTTACTGCTGGAGTTCTTATTAGCTGGGCTTGGGCACGAGTCAGAGAAAGACAGGTGCCTCCAGCCAATCAGCGCTTCAGCAGCCGACGAAATGGACAGGTCCACTAGGTAGACACTCACAGAAAAGCCCTCCCTGCGTTTCGAGCGAACTTGTGAATTCTTAGGTTGAGTTTCTCCTCGCTAATTTTCCTTCTCAAGTTTGCTGTATGGCAATACTAATCTCTCAGTTAGCCTCTTTCACCACGAGACAATTATTCAGAACGCCTCAAACAAACGTAATAGTTTAGAATACACACTGTGAACGTTAGTTACTAAAAGTTCATCCAGTTTTATTGCCATGCATAATGCAAATTGTGGAGACTTATTCGTGCCGGGGAAATCATGTGATCAAGCGAGTTAGTTGTGACAGTAAAAATTATTAACTACTACCCTGCATTATCCTACACTGAATGTAAGGGAAAGGCTAAACAGAAAGAGGGAAATATGAATAAGAGTGAACACTGTGTGTGCTCGCTGCGCTGCGTGCATAGAAGTGATGTGACACCAAAGTCATGTTTCATAGCTGGTGACCTGCGTTGAAGTCATCTGGGATGACCTCGTGGCTCAGTGTTCGTTAGCGGTATGTCGCAGTATATCGTTAGAAGTATATCATGGCCTCCTTTACTTCAGTGCAAATAGGAGGCTCGGGTGAGCCGCGGAACTTACTCGAGACTTCCAAGCACTGGATTAAGAGCACCCAGCACTTGCACTGCACTCCGCGCTGACGGAGCATGCAACTTGTTCAAGAGTAGGCGAAGGGTATTCATGGCGACCGAAGCACCATAACTTTCCGATCTTCTTCGGGCCATTTGTCGGGTGTCGGCACTGTGTACTTTACCACGGTGCGTTTTTGTATCCTTTGAAGTGGCTGTAACATTGACTGTGGGATATCGGCTGTGGCTTTGGGTGGTGGCTGCGGTGGTGGCTTCGGGTGTAGCTTCGGCTGTAGTTTCGGCTGTAGCTTCGGCTGTGCCAGTGGCTGTGGCTGTACCTTTGGGGATTCGCCACTTGTTGCACTCATAGGTACTGCGCCCCAGCCGCGGGCCAAGCTTCAGTATTGATGTTCTGCAGCACGACCTTGTCGGAGTTAGACTCGACTCCGCCAGACCTAGGGGGCTGAGGAGGGGGAATCGTCGGATGTGACGACTCTACGCAGAGGTATCGGCGTCCTTTGAAGTCCGACGGCGTCAGGAGCATCGCTTTCTAACGGCCGCAACAGCTTCCCGACGAGACTAACGGTCTCTCGTCATCTGCTTCAAGACCACCTTTCTCTTTTTCGTTGTGGGGCAGTCCTTCGAGGAAGCATCATGGGACACAAGATAATTGGGGCATTTGAGAACCATGGTGGCCCAGTAATTTGCAGCGTGGGGATCGGCGCAGTGCGAGAAAACTCTTGTGTTCTCGCACATGGCGCTCACGTGCCCTATAGCTTTGGGTAATTACGTCATTGGAGTGGCCTTGGGAGAAATGGTCTCATGTGGTATCTGTAGTGACCCACCTTGACGTGTGAAGACAGAGGCTTGCCCTTGACAATTATTTGATGAAAATTATCTTCACACATCGGGATGTGCCGATGTGAGTCACTTTAGTTATAGCGACGCCATCAGCCACTCGCTTCACAAGGATCGGCAAGTCAGCGCTGGAGATGGATATATCCACGTCGTATAGGACATCAGTAGCGGAACCACTGCTCACAGGCATATACGAGCGGATCTTCATGCCACGACGTTCCGTAAGTCTGCTAAAAGTACGCAGCGCACTCTCAGGCGCAACGACAATAGCCAAGACGTTTTTTTTTTTTCGTACGCGACGATTTCGCGTCATCACTTCAAGGAGCACCGAGATAGACTGTCTTTTGCGTTGCCTCATGTTGCCGACAGTGAGTTCTGGTACAAATTGAATCGTACTGACTGCGATACTCTGAGTTGGTCCTAATGTCGGCGTGCTTGAAGAGAGGCCCTGCAGCACTGTAAAAATATTTACACCCTTAAGGGTGTCTACTTGTCGCACGGGTAACACTCCTATCATTAGGGCCTTACAAAAATTTATAGAGGACGACAACGGAGCTCCAACTAGACGTGCGATGACAAAAGACGTAATTGAAAACTATGTAATCCTTCCGACAGCCTTGGGCGCACAGAAATATCCGACAGGAGAATTTTACAGGGACATATATAAAACTAAGGACGAATTACGAAAATTAATAAAGTATGCGAAGCTTGCGCCAATCGTGTCTGCTCGTGATTCCCGCTGAAAGGTAAAGTAATTGTATATTTATAACCGGAGCGATGGAAGCGACTGCTGCGAAGCAAAATTATTTACAGCCTTAGCTGCACATAAATTACGCTAAAGCGCTTCGCCCTCAGGGAAAAGCGCGAAATTTAGTAAGTTTTCATACCTGACAACATGTAGTTCATCTGGCTTAAAATGCCGCAAGCATACAACGTACCATCGTCGGCGCTATGAGCTCGCCTATTCGCAGTTTGTGGGCGCAGAGCTGCCTCCTCTTCGGCTCGCTTACATTAAGGAAACGATGGAATGATACCTCACGACTTTTCCATCTTGTGGATGCGCACAGCAGACCACAACAAGGCTCTCCAGATTTATTTTTGGACCACTGCTATGTAGACGTCAAAAGAGGGCTTGACGATCGACCGATGTACGCAGCAGACGCAGTTGTTTCGAAATTCGCTCGCACGGATCCTGGATAAAGTGATTCGCGGCTCGTCCGCGGTGCGGCGTCAGTTTCGTAAAAAAATCATAATATATTCGAAGTCCTGTGCCACACCCATGAGAAACCGCGAAAAATTTACCCAATCCTTTTTAAACGCTTCGCCACATTCGAGCTTAGTACCTGATGCCACGCTGGCTCTACTGCGTCGCATTTGCTCTGTGGGGCGTGCTCCTCGGTAACGATCACGCCGCCACACGTTAGCCGCCGCCGCCACTCGGAATCCGAGTTTCGAATTCCCCCATAAATCTGCCCAGTAACAATCGCTGGCGCTGTCCTTCAGTCGAAGCACTGACTCGGGCTTTAACGAACTTGCGCAGCCACATTTATATTGCCGCCGACCCGGAGGGCTTGGTGTCCTCTCCAGGAAACACGGTTGCCTGTCGAGCACGAGAGGCGGCACTGGGCGCAGGAAGCGACGCGGGCGGGCCTGCGAATACCACGCGCTCCGCGGAGGCAGTGAAGGTTTGCCGTCGACAATAACACAGTGCGCCAGCGAATGACGCCCAACGAAGCGCGTTCTCGGTGCATCGCGTGTGCGCTCACACAACTAGACACGCAGCGGAGCGCATTCTCCTTCTTTTTTTTTTTTTTTTTTTTTGTCTCTCCTGCAGTTATGGAGGACGTTTTCGCTACGCTCCGTTCTTTTCTTCGTCGTGGAATTCGTTAATGGTCGGTGCTTTCTTCCTTTCTTTCTTTTTTTCTTTCTTTCCTCGTTTCTTTGTGGCGACTGCTAGATTCGCAGGGTGCAGCCACAAAGTGGTATAATAAATAGGGATGTTTCATGTGATTTAGTCTTTCCTGGTACAAACTGTATGTTTCAACTGCCAAATTTGTTTTCAGTGCCATCCGTGCATCTAAAAAGTTCCTGCGCAGCTTTTCTCAGCATATCAACTCCTTTATACCAATGACCGAGTGGATAGTGGGGAGCTATATGGTGCTTCAAACTTCTCCATTCGTGTGACAAGAAGTATTCGAAGCCTATATATATATATATATATATATAGGCTTCGAATACTTCTTGTATTCTTGTATATATATATATATATATATATATATATATATATATATATATATATATATATATATATAGTGTGTGTGTGTGTGTGTGTGTGTGTGTCCCTTAAGAGTCAAGGCCAATTATATGCTTAGGTGATAGACTCCTATAACAAGCAGCAGAAAGGCCTAATCTCCGCGTGCCTCAAAGTGTTACATTTTGCGAAATTCTGAGACACGGAGCAATTTTGCAACTACCGTAATTTTTATTTTGATTTATCGAAGAGTAGTCATTCGGGCTTTTGTCATCTGTACCGAAAATTCGTTCCAAAGTATTCGTATTTCTACTGTAATCATTAGACCTAGAAAAGTACAGCGTATCAAAGCATCACCTCGGCTATCATCAATGAGAAATGCCATAGTGGAGGCTCCGCGGTTAAACTCTGACAACTTGAGATTTTGTAATGCGCGCTCATATCCAAGTTATTGATCGCCTTTTGTTTAGCCCCTATATTTATTTATTTATTTATTTACCCTCAGGGCCTTTCGGCATTAGAGAGGGGAGTGGGTTATACAACAAATAAGAAGAAAATAAATCATGAGCTTATACATAATATTTGCTAATTATACAATGTTAGCTGAAAGTATGATAAATGCAGTAATAGAACATGACATATAAAAGTAACATTAAACAAGAAAAAGGAAAACACCAGGAGCAGTTCGTACAAATGTTTGCTATTGTACATTGTTAGCTAGTGCTTTTCGAAAATCATCATTGTTATGAATGGAAACAATGTCAGTAGGAAGATCATTCCAATCTTTCGACGTGCGTGGCAAAAATGAATGTAAAAAGTGCGTCGTGTTACATGTACCGTTCTCATGTATATGAGAACGCAGCTCCCACAGCGGGAAAAGTAATCCGCAGCCTTCTACTCAAGTAGGAGAATGTCGTAAACACTGAGTCACTGCAACAAGTAAAAGTATTTTTATTAGAGTATCACATAGTGGCCTCGCGTGAGGAAGGATTGTGAATAGTTCTCGCCGCCATTTGAAAGCCACGATGCGTACAACTTCCTAATAATTAACTGATACGCTTTAACATTCCAGACTAGTACAGAGGTCGTGGAACAACCTCGTAGAGGTGACAGAGGTAGTTGATATGACGCCATATAGCGTCTCGATGGTGAAAAAAAATTCTCAGGATTGTATATAACTTTCGCATCGCCTGTAATTCACGCGATCTATCATCTTGAAAAATACAGCGCGACCTGGGCCGGTATTTTGTAGCGATGCCTTTTCCGATGCTGTGCTTTTTCTGGCTTTTCGTGCTTGGCCAGGGGCCAGAGCGACGGTCTGCCCACATTATCAACGGGATCAGGCGGCCGTGTGTGGTGGATGATAAGAATAGCATAGAATAAGGCATAAGGCATCGCCACAAAATAGCGGCCCTGGCGGCAACAAGAAATGGGGACGCAAAGAACAAACACAACGTTGACTCGCAATTGTATGTTTAGTAAACACCGGCACACACAGACGAAAACCCTGAGCTCACGTGAAATGGGTTACTTACATGCGTGATGACTATCGTGAGACCACTGCGGTGACGTGAGGGTAGTAAAGTTCATTACGTATGATTCTTATCGCCGCTTTGAAGAGGTGGTAGAGCTTTAGCAGAAAGATAATGAATACAATAAATGCTCTCAGACGACGAGCGCCCCAAAATCTGGCTTGCAGCTCGGCTTCGGGATCGAATGCAAGGTAAGCTGAACGCGCACGTGTGCCTGCGATGCTGGCTCGTACCTCGGACAGAACGTGACGTGGCTCAGCCACTGAATCAAGTCGTGAACGCGGAAGCAGCGGGCTATAGATACTGGAGGCGCGATTCGGTGCCTTTGAGCCACGCTACATTCGGCAGTGTGCGAAATTATCGGTGATTGGGTCCGTCGTGTGAATTCACTTTCAAATAAGGAGACATAAGTCCCTTTCATATATACACATATGCAGCATCTGTATATGCATGCGCATAAACCTGACAGATTAATATCCTATGATGGTATTGCTATTGACCTTGGCGTCGTTGTTGTTGTTGTTCGAAACATAAACACCGTTTAAGAGAGATAGAAAAGTATTCTAACGGTTGTCTCCTGAATACTATGCGCACCGTGCCCGCCTGCTTCAAGAAGAGAGAGAGAAAAAAAAAAGAAAGAACAGAAAGACAGAGAAAGAAGGAAGACACACTCCATCACGCACAAACTGTAGGGGAGCATTACAGAATGAGAGCAGACAGTTGCGGCTGAGATTTCCACAAGAGCCTTGTGAGCCTCGTGTCAGTGGCGTAACCGGGGGGGGGGGGCGCACCGGAGATGTACCGCCCCCCCCCCTTCCCTCTTCCTTCCTGTCCCTGGCCAAGTGAGCAAGCCCCCTCCTCGAAAAAAACTACTGGCTACGCCACTCACTGCTTCATATTGAAGTGAAAGTTTGACCCTTTGGGAACAAAAAGTCAAGCCCCGTGAAGGAAATGTTAAGAGAATTAACACGCCGGGAACTGCTTGCTAGTTCGATTCCAGCCCTGAAAGAATTAAAAAGGAATTAACAAGCGGGAAATTTCTAGCAGAAGCGGCACATCTATATAGTCCCCGAAATCACGCTTGAGAGAGAGGCTATAAGAAAGTAAAAGAACTGCAGAAAAAAAATGAATGACTCGTAAATGCTACCGTCGAGCCTAACTACATCAACACGGAAGTCCGTACATTCAGAAAATGTAAAAAAAATAGCTCAAGAAAAGCGAAATACACCGTACTATAAGGGGAAATAATAATTATTTAACAACGCAGCACGTAAGTTACGGCAAGCACGCTTATAGACACAATGGCCACAATTGGAAGCCTCATTCAGTTTCCGTCGGGAAAGACAAAGGGAACGATAAGCCTTGTTTCTCGCAGAGTCACTGCCGCTGTCGCTGGGCAAGAGAAAATCGCCCACGAAAGCACATCGTATAGGAATACCGCGCACAAGAAAGCCCGCTATCCAGCGGGAAGAGCTTTCAGCAAGTCATTTTCACATCAACGCCTACCATGAAGGATGCAGCGTTATTTAAGGACCGCGAACTCAAGCCGTGCAGCTAGAGAAAAGCACGATTCATCGCGCGAGCAAGCTGAGGTACTGGCCGCAAGCACGGCGCCGAAATGGGCGCAAACGAACCGTCTCTGTATTGTACTGTGGGTTGCGCCATCAATCAAGGCCCCACAGGTGAGCAACGACGCTGTCGAACTTGGCAAGCACCGTAATTTTGCTGCAGCACAAGACAACGAAGACGTAGACGAAATACACAAGACGAGCGCTGTATCTCGTCTTCGTCTTCGCCATTTTGCACTGCAACAAAAATATGTTACCGTATCAACTCGTCCAACTATCGATCCTATTGCAATAGTCTGACAAGCACCATTTAGGGCATTTTTTGTAATGCACCACTTTTTCGATTGTATGTATTCTTTATACTTATGGGATCCAGAGCCGCGGAAAGAAACCGGCAACATTGGCAGTTCCTATTATTATACTTCCTGTGTCGTCGTCTTGGCCATCTACCGTCACGAAGTAACGAAAGGGCTACTGCGTCGCGGCGCGTCTCTTCCTTGTACTCCCCTCGCCTGTTTTAAGGCAGTTCGTCCAATGCGAACTATATTACCGCGTTAAAATCGATGCATCATTATAGTAGTTAGAACTGGTGTCAGCCAATCATAGGACACCGAAGTTCAGACGCCGCCTTCGAAATGTGCGAAAAATCGCTAATCACATCGCGGCATGATATGGAAGGCACCGGCCAGCCGCGAGTGCACCGATACAGCGGCTTATCGGTTGGCGCCAGTTCTCGCTTCCGGAGGACGTAGTCTCCGACGATCACTTTCGGCGATACTTTCACCTTCGCGTGACACAGTGCTCAACCAGCCAATCAGCTCACCCGGTTTCCCTCAAAAACCAACCAATGCGCGCGCACTGAAAGTAGTAACGCCGAAAGCGATCGTCCAAGAATACGTCCCCAGGGGGTCGCGCTGTTTTTTTGAAGACAGCGAGCGTGTGTGAGTAAGGGCCGGTATAATATCAGGATTCATTTTATTCGATTATATTCCTCCCTTATCATCCGGCGAGCATTGCCGGCCGATCCATGTGATCACGTGGGCGGAGCGCCGCTCGCACCACTTACGAATGCCTAAAAAGAAATGCGCTGAAATCGAATCGTTGCATTTTACCGTCCTCTAGCTCACTCGCCGCGATAGCTCCAGTGACTAGCTCTACTGCTTAGCGCGAGGTCACGGGTTCGATTTGATGCCGAGTCAGCCGCATTCAGAAGAAGACGGGATGCAAGAAATGCTCGTTTACTGAGCTGTGGGTGCACGTTCAAGGAGCCGCAGGTGGTCAAAATTAAACCGGAGAGCTCCGTTACGACGTCCCTCATAGCCCCTATAAGTGCTGCTTTGAGACGATAAAGACCGTTAACCAATCGTTACGACAGAATATCTTGCAATATCTTCGGGATCGGCCGACGTATGCGGAGTTAATGCCTGCTTCACCTACACCGCGGGTCGGCCCGGCATTGCACTACCTTCGGGATGGAACCACGTGTGGGGAGCGCTTAACGCCTGCTTCACTCCCGCCGCGGGTGGGCCCGGTATTCGAATATCTTCGGAATAGGCCTATGTATGGGGAATTCTTAATGCCTGATTCACCTCCACCGCGGGTCGGCCCGGCATTGCACTACCTTCGGGATGGAACCACGTGTGGGGAGCGCTTAACGCCTGCTTCACTCCCGCCGCGGGTGGGCCCGGTATTCGAATATCTTCGGAATAGGCCTATGTATGGGGAATTCTTAATGCCTGATTCACCTCCACCGCGGGTCGGCCCGGCATTGCACTACCTTCGGGATGGACCCACGTATGCGGGGTGCGTAACGCCTGCTTCACGTCCACCGCGGCTCGGCCCGATATTACACTATATTCAGGCCGACCCGCAGCGGATGGGAAACACTTTGCTTTTCGTTTGAGAGCTTTGATTGTCGTCAGCTTTCGCTACCATTCCATCTTCACGGAGTGGAATAGCTGTCAATTTTTTTCACTCCTTTTGGATGGCGTTAGTTATCGGCATCTCCTGGGGCGTTAAAGTTTTGTCATCGATTCGGTGCCCGCGCGATGAACTCAAGAGTAATTCAGTTTTCACCATCTATTACCTGCGATACACTAGTGGTGCATGTCGAGGCATCTCTCCTTTATGCGTCTCTCACTTTCTGTCACCATCTATTGCAGCAGGCAGGGCGTAGTTTATTGTTTTAATTATAATATTTGTATTTATTTATAATGCCCAACACAATTTTTATGTCACGATCGATTCAACAATCACGCGCATCCCTGTTGCTTCGTTAGTTCAATCTTCTTTGTTTAGACTAATCCAGGGGCCAGGAAAGGAATTCGGTTCATAGTCGGCTGGTCTGGAAGCTCGTGGAACGACTTGTGGCCGGAGAAAACGCCAGTTGCGTTTAACTTTTCCTTTTGCTTCATTATTTCCTCGAGTGACAGCTCGCCGCGACGCTGGCAGATCATCGGAACCATATATCCGCGATATGGGTTAGATAAGGTGGAAAATAAGATATTTCGAAAAAGCGTCCATCATCAGACCCTTCAATAACCCTTAAACCCATAAGCAATATGACTGTCACCCGTTACCCCGTGTGGTTTTTCCCTTATTGTAGGGCAGGTTTCGTGCAAAATTGGCAACTGGAAACAAGAGTCGCAAGGAGATGAGAAATTAAGCAATCTACTAAACGAGAAAGCCAAGGCAACAGCCAAACAGGGAGGAAAAGCGCAAATTGTTTGTGAAAATATTTATGGATCAACATCTTCTTATTTAAAAAGGAAGTAGAGAAAACGCCGCCGGAACTGGAGAATAATTCCGTGTGTTTTAAATTACGCTTCTACAGTTATCAATCGAGCCACCTGACGTAGCCACTTCCCTGCTGTGCTAAAGTGGGGGGGTCTCATCTTCCGTGGTGGGCGCAGTACGTCTAGAACCGCAGCGTCCTACGCTCTAGGCGGTTGTACGGGACTGCTGACCACGCATCATTACACAACTTCCCAAATAACGACACGAGTCGGTTTTGCTGCTTGGTAGAGTAGTAAACGAGGGATGCAAAAGAACTGTGACTCTTGCGCAAATATACATTGATCTAAAATTCTTCAAGGGCTAATTAAAAAAACGTTAATAGAAATCTTTATTTTGCACTTTCGCTTGTTAACTTGTTCTTGACAAGGTTCTTCCCGCGCACCTTTCATGCGCGAGTCCATTTGATGTGGTTCTTTGTTTGCCAAGTAAAGAAGAGGTGTATCTCACAGGCGTACCTGTGGGATACACGGTATTTCAATTCTCTTTTGCGGCTTTACGCGTCTTTATGGCAAATGGTGGGCCTTATTCACGTTTGTACTAGTAAAGGTACCCTCCACCTCATTTGCATAGAAAAGCTGCCTTGGGTTGGCGCCCCCCCCCCCCGGAAAAGAATCCTGCGTACGTGCCTGGCGGCAAGCAGACAAGAGAAATGTTTCTGCGTGGGTTCAAAGAAGGAAGTGATAGCGATTATTTTATTCTAGTGACGCTGGAATGTCTCCTGTAGTCACTGACGATGAAACGTGCGGCGCGGGTTTGAACTGATTCTAAACATCGGATTAGATAGGTTTGTTGGGTTGACCATATGGGAGATGCATATTCGAGTTTAGGATGGACAAATGATCGGTAGGCGAGCTTCCGCGTGGAAGAGGGGGGCCTCACGAAGATTGCGCTTTAAGTAACCTAGCATACTAGATGCGTCTGCTGTTATCTTGCGAATATGAGTAGACCAAGAAAGCTGGGATATGAGGTGGATGCCCAAGCACTTGTAAGATGAAGTTGGTTGGACAGAATTACCATCAAGGAAATATTCTAACGTAGAGACTGATCGCTTTCGAGTAAAAGTCATTAGGTTGCACTTATCAACAATTAAGGTCATCAGCCAAGCTGAACATCAGGTTGTTACACGATCGAGGTCTTGCTGCTGAGCGATATCATCTGATAGTGAGTGGATATTGCTATAGATTATGCACTGCCATTTGTTGGGCGTGTTGGTAAACTGCTTTGGAAAGCATATTTAGCGCTAGCAAACAAGGACAGAAGGGAGACGACACCACAATGCGCTAACTTCAACAACGTCATATTCAGGAAACACACACCTAGTTAACCCATGCACAGTGGCGCCACCTCATCCAAATCTTAACAATCCAAAAAAAGCCGTCTCCTTATCTAACATGTCGACCGAATGAGCACTAACACACGTATTACTATTCAGACAGATAGCCTGAGCCTCAATAACATCTCGCACATCTTTATCTTTGTGCTTCGCAAGAACCCGGCAGGATCCATACACCAGCGCACAGCCGCATTCCTGACAGTGAGTTGACAGATGACCGTATTGCTTATTTCTCACATTTAGGCTATGTACCCGTAATCGGTCATGAAGACATCTTCCTGTCTGCCCGATGTATTTTTCTCACACGACAGCGGGAGCTCATAAACAACAGCTTCTACGCAACCCACTCGTGCTTTACGATGATTCGTAGAGCATCCGACAGCTGGCTTACGGTACGGGTCCGTTAATCGACATATTTTTGACAGCTTTTCTGTCGCTGAAAAGACCACTTTTGTGTCCCCCCGGCTAGCCATTTTCTTAAGACTATGTGCCGTTCTATGCAGGTAGGGCACTACCGCTACCTTCCCTCTACGTTCCGTCCGTTGATTTGCCGCGTCCCGAATTCTGCTATCTGACCCGCACCTTTTTAGCAGCCCCTTGTTACAGTTGCCATCTAGCACGCCATGCAAAAAGGATTTTCGCCCACCATGCCTCGTCGAAACGAAGTGTGACTTCCTAATTCGCCATGATCATCTCGAGTGTCTGCCCGTCTGGCGGGAGCCCCGCAGTGTTTACAGGCCTCTTTTGTGTGTGTGTGCGACTTTAGAGGGACCCTTTCCTCGAACTGTCAAACTCTACAGGAGAACTTCCACGAACCAGCAACGCGCAAAAGAGAAGGACAAGCGTCTACAATTCCCGGAGGCTTGGTATAACTAGAGGCTTGGTATAACCGGAGGCGGGGCCCTCTTTCCGCGAATCAGACTCTGTGCCGGTCACGTGACGTCGACGGAAGCAAGATCCCTCCCACGATTGTAGAGAGCCTATTTAAGGGGCTCCGAAATGTACTTTTTTTACACTTCCTTCTCCTCTCTTGATCTTTGACCAACCTTTGAATAAACCGTGCAAGTTTCGCACTAGAAATCATCTCGTCCTTGCTTGGTCGCATGGTCTACCGGATGCCTGCAGCCCACCGACAACGCCACGCTACCCAATAGTAACGTCGGTCGAGCTTCGATAGGCAGGCGTCGCTACAACTCGGCAGCAGTACGATACGCTACCCTGGAGTACGCAACACCCTCCATGACCGAAACTTGCACTGATTCCGGAAACCCTGCAGCTGATAACCTTCCCGACTGATCCATAAGACTCGTATAGATCTTATGGTGGCAAGATTTCTTTAATGCATTTCCGAAGCAAAAGTTGGCAATGCTCCTCTTGACGAGCTTCGAGTGGGCTGACCGATACGGCAACAGGGGTTTATTAGCTCTAGGTTTATACTCCCAACACGTGTGCCGTTGCATGAACTCGAGCTGAATATCTAAGAAATGCAGCACGTTATCAGTCGGCTCTTCAATCGTCAGAGTAAATGGGCTAAGGCCTGCAGAAAAAGCTTCGTAAAGCTTGCCTACTGTAGAACGTGAGTCTGGTTCGAAAATGACTAGATAGTCATCAACGTACCTGACAATTTTAACCACCCTATCCTCCGACAAGGTACGCGACAGGTTTTTGTTATGGTGAGCTAGAAAAATGTCACTTAGTATAGGCGCCAAACATGAACCGATGCAAACCCCCTGCTTCTGAATGAATATTTCGTCATTCCATGCTGCATACGTCGAGTTAAGCTAGCAACTAAGCATACCTAAAAAGCCCTGAATGGATGAACCGGCTGAATTTTGAAAGGAAACCACGCCATACTCGTCTATGCACTCTTCTACGCAAGTTATTAGTTTCTTCTGAGGCAAGGAGTAGTACAGGTCCTTTATGTGAAAGAAGCAAGCTGATAAGCTTTTGCCAGAATTTTCTTTCAGGAAATCCACGATTTCTGCAGAGCTTCTAACCAAAAATGGGTCGTCAATATTAAGAATTCTGAGCTTTTCTTGCAAGAAAAGAGCTAACTTTTTTGCGATGATCCGGTTTGCCAAACTATTACCCTTAATGGGCAGTCGGGTTTGTGCGTCACATCATATTAAAAAAAATTGTGGTTTTTTACGTGCCAAAAGCACGATCTGGTTATGAGGCACGTCGTAGTGGGGGACTCCGGAAATTTTGACCAAATGGGGTTCTTTAATGTGCACCTGAATCTAAGTACACGGGTGTTCTCGCATTTCGCCTACATAGAAATGTGGCCGCCGTGGCCGGGCTTCGATCCCGCGACCTCGTGCTCAGCAGCCCAACAACATAGCCACTGAGCAACCACGGCGGGTGAAATATGGTAGAGAATGGTGCTAGACGGAACAACAGTCTGCTTTAAAATTTTATAGTTAATAAAGTCGGCACCTGAGCATGTTGAAGTCTTAAGTTTATTCATTAGTGATGAGATACCGGTTGGGGCAATGCCTATGGGGTTCATAAACCGATAATCTGCTGGTATGGGCGTGCTGGCATAGCCTTCTTTTGTGAAAGCTGAAGTAATTATTGAACGCGACAGGACGCCCTTTAGAAGCGACTGCAACACCAGCCCGACGCAAGAGCATGATGCGGTCAGCAGAGTGTGAGGGAGCGCTTATTTTCCAAAAATTTCTTGGAGTCATTTAATAAAAGGGACTGTAGTTCGTGCGAAAAGAATTTGTGTTTAGCTTGACGTACCGCACGACAGTGAGCCTTTTCTGAAACTTGGTGTTTCGCCCATGCAACCGAAGATTGCAGTAGCTTAGCCGTTCTGAATAGGCGCTTTTTTTATTTCGAAGGTTGTGAAGTGTTCGACTATACCATGGTTTAGAAATATTGACCCGAATGGATATGCGAGGGATATGATGGTGCATTTTAGAGGCAGCAATTTTCGTTAACCGACCCGTCGGAGAAAGAAAGCTTTTCGCGGTCCTTTTTGGCGTCTAAGCTCTCATTTGTGGCTGTAAAATCCACTTTTTTATAGTTGAGTATGGGCCTAGGAGTCACCTAGCGCATGGATACAGGCAAACTAATTCTTAACTGGATGAGACACGACAGATTATTTAGCGTACCTGCTAAATGACTGTCACGTACCCTTCACCGCAAAAGCTTTCGGAGCCCGGAAAGCGAGAAATAAAGCGAAATTTCATTTTCTTTTATATGTAATTAAGTGACTTTTTGATATTCTTCTTAGTCGATACGCGCATTCGATTCTTCGCCGTATGACTACCTATACCATTTACCCAAATTCCAAATTGAGTGATGAAATCACGCGAGGAATTCCGTGCTCCTAAACGTTTACGATCGGGTGTATATAGAGTCAGGGGAAAAGTCTGTGGACCGCCACGTACTGAAAAAAATATATAAATTTCGTTGAATTAGCATGCCCAATAAGGAGCTCGAGTGATGCACTACGCTGCTTGAGTGAGGAAACTTAGTCCTTTTCAGTTGGTAGTTGCATGCATATGCCCCAACACAAAATTCCGCAAAATTCAGGTGGAGGTCGGAGTTGCAGCGACAGCTACTGCGTTCGCAGTCTATGTCAACATGGCTAAGCAGCGCGACTATACCATTAGAAAGTCATTTATTAGTCTTGTTTTTTGTTTTTCTTTTTCTTTTTTACATAGGGCCAAGTTCCGCGATTTCTCTTGTCAAGAGTGCGTGTAAAGCACATGTTGGAGGACTAACTGAGCATATTTTAGAGCATTATGAAACGTCGTTCCAGCGCACAAATAAACAGGGACGAGCAGAGAAGCACAAGAACTACCGGCGCTCTTTACGTCCCTCTCTGCTCGTCCGTGTTTGTTTGTGCGCTGGGAAGATGTTTCATAATGCTATTCACAACCGACTAGCCCAGCTGTCCACGCTTAGCTTATCTTAAAGTCGGCTTTGAATCGCAAAATATGACCCGGAAAGAAGTGTAACCATACAACACAACAAGGAACATAATCTGTGCATAAACTGAAAATACGACCGCAGGCACTATTGCTGATATATATATATATATATCCAACGCACATGGTGTAACATCTGTGAAGCAAAGCTTTAGTGGAGCGGTGCATTAAATGCTTTGTAACTTTATGTCGCGCTCCGGGTTACTATTGTATGTAGCTTTGCAGATCGGCCAGCAGCAGTCGTTGCTGTCAAGGGTCAGTTCATTTCAAGCGAGAGAAAGCCGATGTTTTAGGAGTCAGGAAGCATAAAAAAAAACGATTAGCATAGCGACGCTCGCTTCTCTCCCGTCAAAGGGTTCTCACGAGAACGCGTTCGCGCACGACAGCCAGCGTTGGGCTTCTTTATTCTCGCTGCCTGTCGCGAACTGAGACGAAGCGGCGGCCGCCGGCGAACGCTTCCCGCGGCAGACGCCGTCACGGCTGTTTGCGGCCCCTTTCAGGCAGACGGGAACAAATGCCAACTGAGTGACGTGGGCATCGCTGAAGTGTCCCAGCATCGAAGCGCCGTGAAATGTCTTGTCAGATGCTTCCATCGACCTCCCTAGCAGCGCCGTCTCTCTTAACAACCTTGCAACCTGTTCGGTTGTTCGTTGTCCTTTAGATAAGCCCAGTAATAGCGGCAGCAACACAGACGTGAAAGTAGGACGTCGTGAATGGACTAGCCGGTTAACCCATCCTTAACTTGAATAATCTTCACCAACTTTTTCATCAAATATCTTTGGACTTAAGCCTTTTGCGGATTCATGAGCGCCGTTCACTGTCGCTATCAGATATGGTTCGTTTATTTTTTTTTTTTTCGTGCTGCATTTCTTCTTCGCGTTAATGTTCCGCATGGCGACTTCTGGCTTAGATTCGCTTTTCTGCAGCCTTCACGGTACGCGGGTTACAGCTTCTTTTATTTCCCTCCTCTCTTTTTCGTTGAGTCCGTAGACTCCCTTTACGTCCCGCAACAGGTGCTCTGCCATTCCAGTATCTCGAGTGCTCCTTGCCCTTCGCTTCCCTCTTAGTGTGCCTGTGTTTTACGAGTAGAGTCCTGATAATCGTATGTAAAGAACAAAATAAGCGAGTGTGGAAATAAAAGGCATATATCCAAGTAAGAAAAGTGATCATACGGCAAAGAACGTTCGCCCATTATTTTTCGTAATACGGCAGCACTTCAGTCTAGCTGAGCCAGAAGCAATGTCAATTATGGCTTGAGGCGCGAAAACCATAGCCAATCGCGTTCTTGGCAGCACGATCACCTATATAGCAAGTAAGAGCAAGAATTTTAGGTAATTATGCTTTTATACTGAAAAAGAAAAAAAGAGAAACATACAGTGCTATATGTTTGTTTAAGGTGCAGTGCATGTAATTATTAAAAAAGAAGTGCAAATCCAATCCACGTGTGAAAATTTATGTGAAGCGAAGCTTTAGTGAAGCGGCGAATTAAATGCTACACAACTAACGACAATACGTACAATTGTGTTAACTTTCACACTATACAACGTGTAATCTCATGCAATGTTTACGTTTATGCGCCACAAAGGTGACAACTTCACTTTCATGCAATATACTTTTTTTTTTGTGCACTACACCACTAGTAGGCTGTGTCGAAATGCAAACGCCAAATCGGGCGGATACTCAGTGTGAGACGTCTGCGCAGCGATGTGGCGAGCAAGAAAGTGATGCACAATGCCTGCCGAGGGAATAACGGCGAATACAGGTTCCCGTAAACGCACCGAGAGGTACGACACTTATCTAGCTACATTTAATACGCTTACAGATTGTGCACTTCTTGGGTCACAGTGGCAGATACCCATTCCGTAATATTATCCAACAATGGGCACATACTCAGTGACACGTACCGAGTGGCTAAATCAAAGAAAATGAAGTATACCATTTAACTAGTTGAATACAACGTCCTATTCCATTTAAAGGTCAGTGTTCTTTAGATGTACCTATGAGCCTACATTATGTGTTCAAGTTTTATGTACGAATTTATTGTCATTATGAAGAACAGAGGTGCGCTTACCGGCACTGTACTTTGTCGGTCAGCATACATAGGTTGTAGCATAAGGCAATTTACTACTACTTCCACTCGGCGCACATGCAACGTTCGAATATCTATCCAAAAATATATCTACCGAGATATCGACTGACATAGCAGCAGCCATGCTAAACTCGGGAGGGTAAGAAAGGAAAGCATTGCTTCAAAGCACTGTTACCAAAGTGTGAGTGCCGTCAAATTGGTCTTTCCATGGCAAGTAATTATTGGTGTTAATGCGTTGTATTACGACAACGCATTAACATTAAGATGACGACAGCCCATGCTATGACAGTCTTATGTATATCACTCGGGGGATGGTACGGAATAGCGTAGGGTTTCTCGACTCGAGGAAGGCACACCAAAATGTCAGGGACACTTGGTGTGCACGCTTCAACAGCGACCTGTCGTCGCAAAGCCCCTGGTACAATTATTCAGCGCACTCAGTACTTTTGACAGAGGCCCAATCGACGAAGTACTGTTTACAAGAAGAAAAAAAACGGTTTTAAGAACGGCAGCAGCGAATAATTATTCAAGCACCTATGGACAAGGTTTCTTTTCTTACAGGACAAAGACGACAAAGTGATCCTATTGCTGAGTGTTTGTTCTCCGTCACTAGTATTTTCTGGTAATTCTCACTTTCTTCCGGGGAACACTGTCCCCTGCTCGACGGGAATGGAAGTGGAGCCACCCACACTCCCACCTGATGTAGCGGCGCCCGCGTCGGCAGCCTCAAGGAAGCGGAACAGCCGCTCGAGCGACAGCGAGGCTACCCTGATAGACTCGACCGAGAGCGACGGCAGCTCCCACGACGACTAAGTGACTGTCCTGAGTCAGAAAGCAAAGCGGCGGATGCTTAGGGCCTCTGTGGACACATCTACTATGAGGACTCCGCAAAGTTCGCCGAAGTACACCACCCTTTTCTTACCTGTGCTACCCTCCGACAACTTGAGGTTTCTCAACACGCAAGTTGCATCGGTTGAACTCGAGAAACTGTTGCCAAATGGCATTGAGGACATCCGAGTCAACCCTCGGAAGAATGTTGTCGTGGTAGACGTCGCCAAGCGTCGGCGTTAGATTCTCTGCGAGCTGTCACTGTCCTCGGTGGCATGAACGTTGGTACCATCACCCCGATGGGAAAAGAAGCTACTACAGGCGTCATATATGACATTGATGTGGCCATCTCAGGCGAGGATTTACCATTTTTGATAAAGCCTGACAATCATGGGACCCGCAGGCAGCAGGTGGCCCGTATCGGAAATTTCAGGTGCGTAAAAATTGTCTCTAAAGGTGACTGCCTTCCGTCGCATGTGAAGGTAGGTCATTTCCGACATGCTGTCCGGCCCTTTGTTCCCAAGCCGCTTCAGTGCAGAAACTGCCAGAAATTCGGTCACGTGAGCGCCGTCTGTGGAAAGTTTGCTATATGTTCCCGCTGTGTAGCACAACACTCTGCAGGCAACTGCCAGGCAAAAACTTATAAGTGTCCGAACTGTCAAGGGCCCCACGATGCCTCATCAAAGGAATGACCAAGAGTTAAGAGAGAACTCTCCATGTTGAAGAAAATGGTGAGGGACCGGTCGACTCATCGTGAAGCAGCTGCTGACGTCAGGCGACGTCCTTCTCGTCGCAGACGCTCATCAAGGAATTCTGCACTCCGCACAAAGAAATCGCGTGCCGCAAAGCCTCTTGCTGCTGAATCCCCTCCCACCCCAATGCAAAATGTGTCCAAACCGCGTGTAGATAACGGAGTAGCTGAAAAGAATGCCGTGGATGAAGGATGGCCACCACTGCCAAGGATAAGCCCTGTGGAAAAACCCCAACAAGGAGAGGCACCACAATGTTTCACCCCTCACCTAGATGAGCTGACTGAGCATGACCGCCGAATTGTAACAATGCTCAAGTCTTTGATAAATGCGATTCGCACGCTTGTGTGCAACTCGAATACGCCAATAGCTCGAAGCGCAGTGCTAGTGTTGGATGCCCTGAGCCCAGTGCTTGCAAATCATGCGTAAGCACAATGGCTCTTGCACTGCCTTCACTCCGTGATGAAGTGCGTAGTGCGACGATTTTCCAGTGGAATGCCAGAGGACTTAAATCACGGATTTCATATTCCCGCCAATACCTTTTTACGAACCGATTTCCTGTAGTGGTAATATGTGAACCAAACGTGTCAAAAGCGCTAACACTCTCTGGATACGATGCCCTTATGGCGTCGACGTGCGGGCAATCCAGCAAAGTAATTGTTTACATCCGTACAGAACTAACTTACATTCCCCACATGGTGCAGCCTCATGATGGAAACCAGTACGTGTGTCTCCGCATTACAAAGAATAAAGTGGCCTTCACCCTTATTGGCGCCTACATCTCCCCATATAGTCGTTTCGACGGCGACCGACTGCGAGACATCTTGACGGCGACTTCTAGACCCTGGATTATCACGGGAGACTTTAATGCTCATCACTTGGCTTGGGGAAGCTCCAGAATAGATTCCAGGGGCCGGAAATTTGTGGAATTTGCTTCCGACCACGAACTCAGCATTATGAACGATGGCAGTCCGACGTACTTGCGTGGTTCGAACTACAGCAGTTGCTTAGATTTGACTTTGGTGTCACGGCAACTTGGTCAAAATGTTCGATGGTTCTCTGACATCGAGACTCATGGCAGTGACCATATTCCCACCTACTTAAGAATCACTGAATTTGGAAGCTTCTCATTTTCTACTTCCCGACAAGTAAGGTGGTCAACATATAAGACAAAGGTGGAAGAGGCATGCAAAGAAGGATTTACCGGCACCATTGAGAACCTTAGTACAAGTGTACTGGAATCGTCTAAGTACACCTTTACATCCGCTAAAAAACGTACGGATTTCGACATGGAACTTGAGCGACTTCGAACGATTCGCAGAAGGGCCGAGAGGCGATACAGGCGCACCAAGTCAATTCATGACCTTAGAGTCGCTCGACGTATACAGAAGAAAATCCAACGTCGTATGGACAGGCTGGAGGAACAACGGTGGAAGACGTTCTGCGAATCACTTGACCCCCGCAAGCCACTGTCTATGATATGTAGGACGGTGCACGGCCTTGGCTCGTCTCCACAGCAACGACACCCATTCTCAGCCCTAGCCCTCCATCAAGGCCGCTCGTAGGTCGATATAGGCAAAGATTTCTGTGTGAAGATTTCGGGCAGTGTGGTCACCATCAATAGCGAAATTCTGGGTGAGGTTCCTGCGACACGCTTCCCAGAATTGAATGTGTCCTTCTCACTTGAGGAATTGGATGCTGCTCTGGCCACATGCAGGCGCTCATCGTCGCCAAGACCAGACGGCATCACCTACGCTGCTTTATTCCACCTAGGTGAAGATGGCCGAAATAGACTTCTGGAATGTTATAACCAGTCATGGAATGATGGCGTCGTTCCTGAGCGGTGCAAGTCCAGCCTCTTGATACCACTCCTGAAGCCTTGAAAGTCGCCACTTGACCTAGCGTCCTACCAACCCATTGGGCTGTCCAGCTGTGTTGGGAAGGTCATGGAAAGAATGATTCTTACACGCCTAGATCGAGTGGTATCTTGAGCGCCACAACGTATACCCCGAGGCCATGGCTGGGTTTAGAAGAGGCCGTTCCTCTATTGACAACGTCATCGACCTCGTCACGTCTGTACAACAAGAAAAACACCACAAGCGTATCTCCGTTGCACTATTCCTCGATGTGAAAAGCGCCTATGATAATGTAACGCATGAAGCCATCCTTGATTCCCTGGAAAATAATGGAATTGGTGGACGCATGGTTTCGGTGGATTCGGAGTTATCTATTCAAAAGGTCCTTCTTTGTGCACAGGGCAGATGGCCGAACCGCTGATCATTACACTTGCCGTGGCGTCCCTCAGGGTGGGGTTCTTAGCCCCACTTTATTCAACCTTGCAATCCTTGGACTTGCCGACGTTCTACCACGTACAGTAAACCTTTCCATATATGCTGACGGCATATGCATATGGGCCTCGGCAGTTACACGTCTCCAGGTGCGTGCACGTTTCCAAAAAGCAGTGACCCAAACATCATCGTACCTGCGTGCTCAAGGCCTCAGCATTTCGACCGAGAAGTGCGCCCTAGTCGATTTTACCCACAAGCCCATGGCCTGGTACCCCATTTCTATTGACCACCAACCAATTTCCTACGCAAAAACTCACCGAAAACTCACCGAGGCGTTATTATCGACAGAGACCTCTCATGGAGCCCCGACATCTCATACTTGAAGAAGAGGCTTTCTTCTATCTCCCATATACTAAGGTTCCTTGCCGGTAAAACGGGGGGCACATCCGTGGCATCCATGCTTCAACTATACAGGGCGCTCTTCCTAGGATACTTGCGATATAGCCCACCAGTGCTGTCCAATGCTAACAAAACTAACATCCATGACCTACAGAGCATTCAAGGCCAAGACCTTCGAACCTGTCTGGGGCTACCTCGAAATGCTTCAACCGTAGCAACAATTGGCACCGCGAGAGACCACCCAATAATGACCTATATAGCTATCGACGCATTCCGGGCGCATGTTCGCCATATATCCAGAGTCCTTGACCACCATCTCGCTCGCTTGCCTCAGAAAAGACCCAAGGCAGCGTTCTCCAGATCAATTGAGGCTAACCGGCACTCTTTGTCTTTGAGGCACTCACCCGCAACAAGAACGCCATCCCCTCTGTGGTGCTTGAAAAAGCCTCCTGTGTACCTCGCTGTTCCAGGAATAGTGAAGAAAGCTAGCCTAACCCCCACGGCTCTCAAGCAGATCACATTGGAACTTTTCCATTGTTCATACGCTAACCGAATCCATGTTTACACCGATGGTGCCGTTTCGGAAAATTCGACGGGCGCCATTGTTATAACATCTCAATCAGTCGTCATCAAGTTTAAGACTTCACACGTAACGACATCTACAGGTTCCGAACTGGCCGCTCTTCGCGCTGCTGTCGAATACATTGAAAAATAACCGCCCAACAAATGGGCAATATTTTGTGATTCGAAAGCAGCCCTCCAGAGCTTGCGAAGTTTACGACGTGGCAATTATGAACAGCTGGTGTCACAAATCAACGAAACTTGCCATCGCGCTTCTGAACGAGGACATGATATCATCTTTCAGTGGCTGCCGGGACATTGTGGTGTCGCTGGTAATCACCTCGCCGATGACGCTGCCCGACGTGCTCAGGCTGGCGCACCGACACTCTATATACCTTTATCGAGAGTAGACGCTACAAGAGAGCTTCGCAGTCTCTCTAGCACCATCACGTTACGTTACTGGCATACACCACAGAACTCTAAGTGTCGCTTATACAGCCTCGACCCATCACTGAAACTTAAATTACCAGCGAACCTTTCACGACGTGACGCAACAGTGCTGTGTCGGCTGTGGGTAGGAGTAGCATTCACCAACTCCTACAGCTATCGCATTGGAATGACGGACTCACCAATGTGCGCTAAGTGCAAGTGTGAAGAGACCATCAGTCATCTTCTGTGCCACTGTTCTCGCTTCGATAATCAACGTCAGACTCTCCAGTGTGCCCCCAGTGTGCTGATTAGACTGAATGACAGGCCATTTACGGAAGCGAAGATCTTGGGATCCTGGCCTCACAGTTCATTAGCCCAGAAAACAGTTCGAGCGCTTTTTCACTACCTGAAGGCAACAGACTTGAGTGCCCGATTATAGACATCCTACACCTAACTTTTCTCTCTCTATCTTTCACTCCCCATTCCCCTCCCCACGTGTAGGGTAGCAAACTGGACTCAGTCTGGTTAACCTCCCTGCCTTTTTTTCTTCCCTTCTCTTTCTCTCTCTCTTCTTACAGTGGATGTCAGTGTTAACTACTCGTGTTAACTATTTACTCCCAGCACTGCCTCTAAACGTTAATATTAAATGTAGCATACGAACGAAGAATGAACGTATGAACCCTGTGGATTTTCGCTGACAGTTGGCGTGTAATCACGGGCATCATCATCATCATCATCATCATCATCATCATCATCATCATCATCAGCCTGGTTACGCCCACTGCAGGGCAAAGGCCTCTCCCATACTTCTCCAACTACCCCGGTCATGTACTAATTGTGGCCATGTCGTCCCTGCAAACTTAATCTCTTCCGCCCACCTAACTTTCTGCCGCCCCCTGCTACGCTTCCCTTCCTTTGTAATCCAGTCCGTAACCCTTAATGACCATCGGTTATCTTCCCTCCTCATTACATGTCCTGCACATGCCCATTACTTTTTCTTGATTTCAACTAAGATGTCATTCACTCGCGTTTGTTCCTTCACCCAATCTGCTCTTTTCTTATCCCTTAACGTTACACCCATCATTCTTTCCATAGCTCGTTGCGTCGTCCTCAAATTAAGTAGAACCTTTTTCGTAAGCCTCCAGGTTTCTTCCCCGTACGTGAGTACTGGTAAGAGACAGCTGTTATACACTTTTCTCTTGAGGCATATTGGCAACCTGCTGTTCATGATCTGAGAATGCCTGCCAAAGGCATCCCAGCCCATTCTTATTCTTCTGATTATTTCTGTCTAATGATCCGGATCCGCGGTCACTAGCTGCCCTAAGTAGATGTATTCCCTTACCACTTCCAGTGCCTCGCTACCTATCGTAAACTGCTGTTCTCTTCCGAGACTGTTAAACATTACTTTAGTTTTCTGCAAGTTAATTTTTAGACCCACCCTTCTGCTTTGCCTCTCCAGGTCAGTGAGCATGCATTGCAGTTGGTCCCCTGAGTTACTAAGCAAGGCAATATCATCAGCGAATCGCAAGTTACTAAGGTATTCTCCACTAACTCTTATCCCCAATTCTTCCCAATCCAGGTCTCTGAATACCTCCTGTAAACACGCTGTGAATAGCATGGGAGAGATCGTATCTTCTTGCCTGACGCCTTTCTTTATTGGGATTTTGTTGATTTCTTTATGGAGGACTACGGTGGCTGTGGAGCCACTGTAGATATCTTTCACTCTTTTTACATACGGCTCGTCTACACCCTGATTCCGTAATGCCTCCATGACTGTTGTGGTTTCGAGAGAAACAAACGCTTTCTCGTAATCAATGAAAGCTATATATAAGGGCTGGTTATATTCCGCACATTTCTCTATCACCTGATTGATAGTGTGAATATGGTCTATTGTTGAGTAGCCTTTACGGAATCCTGCCTGGCCCTTTGGTTGACGGAAGTCTAAGGTGTTCCTGATTCTATTTGCAATCACCTTAGTAAATACTTTGTACGCAACGGACAGTAAGCTGGTCGGTCTATAATTTTTCAAGTCTTTGGCGTCCCCTTTCTTATGGATTAGGATTATGTTAGCGTTCTTCCAAGATTCCGGTACGCTCGAGGTCATGAGGCATTGCGTATACAGGGTGGCCAGTTTCTCTAGAACATTCTGCCCACCATCCTTCAACAAATCTGCTGTTACCTGATCCTCCCCAGCTGCCTTCCCCCTTTGCATAGCTCCCAAGGCTTTCTTTACTTCTTCCGGCGTTACTTGTGGGATTTCGAATTCCTCTAGACTATTCTCGCTTCCATTATCCTTGTGGGTGCCACTGGTACTGTATAAATCTCTATAGAGCTCTTCAGCCACTTGAACTATCTCATCCATATCAGTAATGATATTGCCGGCTTTGTCTCTTAACGCATACAATCACGGGCCTATTCCGCTTCAATCTGGATCTCGACCACCGCGGTGCATGTTACACTAAAAGCACTTCCTTCCATAGCCTGCGCTTGCTGTCTAGTGCAGAGGATTAAGCCATTTCCACTGCAGTAGAGGCATGAGCCCCACCCGGATGACATGTATACCTGCCATCGGAGTGGAAAAACAGGAGCACTGTTGTTCGCATTAATATGCAGGACTGTGCAAATCTTCGTTCCAGCATGGTTGGCCTGCCCGTGAGTCACATCATCCTACGCTTGATCCTACGCTTGTCCTTCTTGCTTCATTTTTGCAATGCTTGGCCACATTTGATTTCCTGCCGCTGTCGCCTCCCCCCCCCCCCCAACACACACACGCATTCAGCTTCTTGCCCCCCTTTATCGTCTCAGCGCTCCTTTGCCACGCTATGATGCAATATATATTTTCCTTCACAGAAGCTGTATTTCGGCGGTATATTTTGACTCGCCAACGATGATTGTACCAGCATATGTGGTAAACTTCAATTCCGCTGGTCGCTTTCTGCAATGGCTCTAAGCTAACTAAAGTCCTACATGCGTAAGTAACACGCCTTCGAAATGACACCCAGTACATCGGATCAGTACATCGGATCATGCGGATCAGCTTCATTCGCCTAATGATTTTACGAGACCTTGAAATGAATTATTCCAATCTACAACGACGGGCAAGACTTTTCGCTTAAACAATGTTGCTTATGACACACTGCAAACACTTTTATTTCGTGCGGCTTTTTTTTCCACCTCCTCATTCCAAGTAGAGCCATTATTAAAAACGCACTTAAGCCTGACGCTCCCATTAACAGCGTCTGGTATTAAAATCAGGCTTGACATATAAGAGCGTATACCTGGTAGCAGCAGCGGCGTCGGTAGACATTCTGCCTTATTGGAACCCTCAAAAAATAGAAGAGCGTTTATCGTAGTCGCTGTTAGATCTCCCGAGTCGACTCAGAGCATCACTACTGGCAGATACGAGTGTTCCAATGCAAGTGTCAAGGCAATCCCTATATCGACTCCGCAATCCCCATAGGGCAGGTCAATTGTCGCGCCTCTCTGTATAATGCTGAGAAAAGAAAAAAAAAGGGGGGGGGGGGAGGGGGGCTTTATTTCGCTCGAATTATGAAGCGCAGTCCCCGAATAACCTAGTAGACGCGGCCATTGAATGAGCCACTTCCTTCTTTCCTCGTTTTCTTTCTTTCTTTTGCTTCTTTTCATTCGCTTTCGCTGCAGTTCTTGTCTTTCTCGAGTGTCCACGTTCCTGCCATTATGCAAAGGAGACACGACCGTACAAAGTGCTTGCTGATACCACGTCCCGGCAGTTTCGCCATGCCTCTTTTCGTTCTTCTTGTTTGAATCACCTCCACGCCTGGTTGGGAAAGGGCCGGCAGCGGGGGCTTGTCGTCGACACGGAACGCGGCTTGCGCGTCGACGAAACGCGGTAAAAGGCTCGTCCGCATACGAACGCGAAAAGCGTGAGGGCCGAAAGGTAAGGTGCCTGGCGGGCACTTTTCCTTACGTGCCGCCTTAAGTGAACGGCGGTAACGCAATGCTTGTTTGAATAACAGTTGCGCTTGAAAAACGACAGAAATATGGGGAAAGGGGCTGCGAAAAAAGATGCGTCTGCTTCCGAGCCAATGCTACCGTGGGAAAAGGAAGTCAGGTACGAAACTATCCACTACAGCGCTTTTATCAGCGGACACGATGTCAGTGGCATTTTTCACAGTGGCTTTATTTCACCTCACGTTGACCTGCGTAGTTCGTCACGGCGCCTCTCTTCCGGGAGGTCATGTTTTTCTGACACGAAATAGTATTATAAAATCAGGCTGTCAGTGCACTTATTCATTGAGTTGTACGGTTTAAAGCTATTGTTCTTTGACGACGGGCGCCGTAACAGAGGAATAAGGAATTTTGACCACCTAGGGCTGCCCAATTAACGAGGGCCTATGTAGGTACAAGAGTATATTCGCTCTCCACCGGAGTGCGGTCGCTGCCGACGGGAGCTGTCAGTGTCAACATAGTGGAACTTATGAGGCTCATGCTTTTCCTGTTTCGCTTGAGACGCAACAACACTTTCTTTGTTGTTTTTTTTTTTTGAACACAAGTGAGACTGCATCAGGATGTTCAAACGGCTTTACTCTTGCTGCAGTATGAAATAAAACATGGTTTGCCGAGAACACTCTCACATATAGAAAAGACTAACTAGTACGTATCTGGAATGGAACTGTCTCATTTAGGAGAGGCCTGTTGGGAAAGCAAAAGTAATGAAATTCATCTTATGTCGCTACGAAGGTTGCTTTAATTGTGGAATACGAAAGAAAACAAATAACAAAGTTACGACGGCGTTTTTTTTTTTTTTTTAGCGTGTCGGGGGTCGGCATTTTTCGTGTCCGTCCATGAAAAAAAAATTATCATCATCACCAATGGCTCATAGCCCCGTAACGAGCGACTACAAGCGCTCAGCAAAGTGAGGCGAACAGTGCATACATTCATTGAAATCACCCACACAACGCACAGAACAGCACACGTTTCAATAAAGAACAAGCTCAAAATAAGCATCCGAACTATCAATAAAGCATTGCGTGCCCCTCTCAGCAGTTGTGATGGTTTTGCAACAGCTACGCTGGATATCCACTTTCACAGGGCCCGGATGGCAAGTCACTTTTTTTTTTTTTTTTTGACAGCGAAGCTGTCTATGGGGGCTAGGATCCGGCTGATCGCGTCCACGCGTAGACCAACAATTTTTCATACGTGGGCCGATCCCGAAGATGGCGCAACGCCGGGCCATCCCGCGGCGGAGGTGCAGTTCGCCATTAAGGGGCCCACATACACAGCTTCGCTGATCATCCTTCTTCACAGAGTGGAAGGGCACTTATTTTTTTTCTATAGTGCAAACAGTAATTTTCCCATACTCTTTGATCTAAAATGAAAGCATTTTCGCTCAACGCACTGTCCGAAAGCGTCGTCTCTATAAATGAAGCACACAGATGTCGATGTATACTCAATGCACTTCAAGCGGCAACAGGTTCGCCTGAATTATTGATGAGCTCTCGGACTGATCTGTTCGATGGCTAGTAGTTACTACCGCTGCCATCGCAACTATAAGTAAACATTACAATAAGAACTTTTTCCGGTGTTCACATCGGCTTTTCTTTTACGAGCAAGTTCACTAGTGTGCCTACTCCATATGTGTATAATACAGCACCTCCTACTTGTGTTGACAAGTTTGGTGAGGTTTATTTGTCGACGGCCCCGTAGTGCTGGTCGCGGAGGTTGCTATTTTCCGGGACTCGCTTATATGTTTTGCTGCGACTCGTGGCTGAGACCATTCGATACACGGGAAACACGTCTACACATTGATGCCAAGTAGCTCATAGAAAATATTATGTTTAAGCTTGTGGCAAGGGTATTGTAGTCTGAGAAGCGGGGCTTCATTTACGTTTTCCAAAGGACTAACATATGCCACGCTCCAATATCCCCGTTCAACGGTCAGTAGTTTCAGTCGAGCAATGTGTTACCGAAATAGGGAAGACATTATGACGATCAATGACTTAAACATATATCACCACCATAACTGTGGTTTTAGTCTAACTTCATTCTACAGTCCTAACCGTCCTTGACTGCTTAGTTTTCAAGTAACGTCACCAACCGTACGAGGTAACAGGAAAGCGCGAACCAAACCCCTTCAAGACAAATATGCACATGTTACGTCGGTGACGCCTGCAGCATGAACTTAAGCTCATTTTTCAGCTGCTACATATAAACAGTGTCAGAATCGATAACACTTCTGCAACCTGTGTTTCTTTTATCTTTCTTTTGCTGTGCTTTCCTTTTTTTTTATTCATTTGAAAAGCCTGTACCACCGTGAAGGTATTAAAACCATTACAAAGGCATCATTGCCAGTGTCACGCACGTCATTGGAAGAAAACATGACCCCTGAATGTCAATGACTGTTAGGAGTCATTTGCTCGGGTCCAGTTGTCCTTGAATGACTGCCCTTTTTTAAATCTGGGTATTCGAAAGTACATTTACCGTGCCTTTAATAACCGGCAAGCTTTCCGTAAGGTAACGGCCGTGGTCGGAGGACTTTATATTAATTTAGATCACTTACATTTTTGAACATACACAAAAAAAAACATCACACGGGAGTTTTCGCAACCCGTCTGTTGCCGCAGCTGCCTGTAGTCGATTCCGTAGAACCTCCTGCTCAGCAAGAGGGCTATGATTCTGTCCGTGCTTCTCACTTCTAAGATGAAATTCGGAAGCCCAGCTCAGTTCCAGGCCAGTGCTATGTACACCTTAAAAGGCGTAGCGTCTACATTGGGTACAACAAGGTGAAAGAAGCTAACAGCAAGAGGCTGACCAAAGCTCCAACAGAGGAACGCATCCTTAGCTATTGACACGCGGAAACTGTCCGGATGGCTAAAGCATATCGACAACGCAAGCGCAGCTAGCGGCCGGGGCGTCCGGAAGACGAGCGGCCGTCCGAGGCGAAAGGTCGGTCGCCGACGCAGGCGCGGCCGTCCGCGTGGGCCGCTCACTATTCGAGCCGCACCGGAAAACTGGAGCGAACCATCATCAGAAGCGTCAAGGCGGCGTGCGGCACTCCGTCAAGATACGAGGACGACCGAGGAGGGGAAAGTGGCCCGGCCGGAGGAAGGTGCCCGGCGGCCGGAAGATAGTAATGGGCGCACAACAGGAGTGGGGCCCACGATCCTGGCTGCTGGGCCAGGACCGTGCCGGCGTCTGGCCGGCCCTGCGCGTGACTAATGCGGCGGTAGAGACAAAGGCGCGCAGTAAAAAAGCGCGCGGCACGGTGAGCGCGTGCGAGAGCGTGCGAGGAGAAAGCATCTTCTGCCGAGGGGGCAACGAGTTGCGCTCGGGAGCCAATGACGAGGAGCACGGGGCGAGAAGAAATGGGTCCCCGTATATAAGCCGCCCCGGCGGTAAAAGTTGCGATATTTTCTGGGTCACTGTGCAGCCGGGATGCGCCTAGACTAGTCCGGACCGACGACGCCCCCCAACCTGCGCTTGGGACGAGCACGCTCGGCGCGCAAACATGGTGAGCATCCGACGACGGTCAACGGCCGTGGACTTGTGCTTCCTCCGCCGACGCTGCCCGGGCTCGTCGGCCTCACCTCGAGCCCGCCTGTGCCGTCGGCGCTCCCCCCGTGCGCGCCGTTTAACCGCTGACGGACTGCCGCGCGGGACGTTTCGGCCAAGTGCTGCCCACCCGGCATTGTCGTTCGCATCCAGTTGTGCTCTTGGCGACGCGAACGGTGTGCCGGATGGACAATAGGATGAGGCAGAAGTGTACTTATCTGACTGCACTTTTCACCCGCGACCGTCCGATTCCACATATAGTGGATGTGCCAGGTTGCGATTGTTTGGAGGAGGCATATCTGCTTCGTTATCGCCGCAGGGGTACGCAGAGGGAAGCATCGAGTTTTCTTTAGACATCGATTGGCGCTGGTCAGTGGTACCTTGCTTTCGATGGCGCTTTGCGGAAGCTTGATACTTGAACTTTTGCAGAAGCGCCACGATCATGTGTTCAGCAAAGTTGAAATTCTGATAGCTATTCAGTAAATACATTAATATTAAGTACACTAGAGGGCTATAAAACGCCGCAAGATGTGAATGGTAGCATATCAGGCCGTGTTGCATCGGGAAAGAAACTTCTCGTCTAAATAGCATGGTGGTACTACGATGTAACAGAAGCAGACCTCTTGTGGTCCGGACAGCAATGCTCACCATGTTGGAAAACTATGAAACTTCAAGTAAACACACTTCCCTGTTCTACAAGATTTCGGTGTTGACAAGCTTGACACTTGAATCTCTGCATTCCTAGTATTAATGCCAAATTTCCGAACAATTTTCACTTGCCCGACTACTGCTATGGGTTGACTTAATACACATTGCGCAGTGCACCGCCATTGAACCGTACATGTAAAGCATTTTGCCTGAACCAGTTTATAAATGTTAAGGAAGACGAGCCTCTTATAGCTTGTTCACGAAGCGACTTGGAAGCGTTTTTGTTGGGAAAATAAGCGCTGAATCCTGTCAGCTGTTTTCGCCACAAAGCAGTGCGGAAAACGGGGCGGCTACAGTGCACCCTCCCGGAGCAATTCGTCTGCGCGTAGAGCCACGGCGCCGACAGGGCGTCTTCGATGCCGATAGCCCTACGCACAGACTGCGGTTAATTTGTTAGGCTGGGTATAGTTCATAGATGTATCATCTATACTGGATCAAATATCAAGCACAGCGGGATTACATTCCATGTAGCTCGTCCCATCAAACACTAAATTGTCCCCGACTAGAACCGCGTGCTGAACGTAAGTACCTGAGCTTTCTCATATTCACGGTACTGCACAGCAGCTCTTTCAGCGTACCAGCCGCAGTCTGAATTTGGTAATGGTTTGTGCGTTAGGCATGTTTTAAGTCGATTTGTATACATACATTTCGTTCTGGACATAACATTCATCAGGCCAGCCGTGCGCTTTTGATAATGTAGCCAATTCGGCACTTCTGTCGCAGCATTGTGAAGAGCAGTTTTTTTTGCACTCAATTTTTGCCCCCTTTCAGTACGGTGCTTCTGACTATGTAGCCGCTGAACAAAGAAAAAAAAAGCAATTAAGGCTTTTTTTTTTTTACATCGTCATTGATATTTTACCGTTATGCACAGCGAAGACGAAGCTAGACAAAAGTACCCATCACTTCTTCGTATGCGCTTACAGTGACCATGCGTTATGATAATCTGCTGAAACTTAAGGCCTCCAGGCAGAGATCATAACGCACGGACGCTCGTACGAGGCAGGTTTTTCTCACCACTGAGACATCCCGCAGGTCAGCTGCATTCGAACACCCAATACATGCTTCTTGTTTTGCGGCATGTTCGTGAACCAAATTGCAGTTTACTTCGCGAAATCGTCTGTTCATTATTTAAAGCGGCCGGTGGAGCTGTCAGTTTACCAGTTTTTAATTACAAAAAAAATGAGAACATTGGGGAAGACCGGCGCACGTGTTTCATGCACTGTCACGCCTTTGGGCATCACTTCTTAATATAGCGTAATATGATGATGATGACAAAATGTATTTATTAAAGGATGGTGCGAAGGCCTATAATGGGGAATAGGAAGAGGAGGGGGGAGGCGTATTCAGAGCCGTCCTAGGAGCTGCGCGTCCTTGGCGAAAGCCAAGAGCGAGTCCAGAATGGCCCTGTCAGAATCCATCGATCCAGTTATAAAAATGATACCTTGCGAACAAGACTATTAACGAACTGAATAGCGCTGCCTGTACTGAATCTTTACGGTGTGTGTCACAAGAATTTTAATGTATTCCGCTGCTTTGCTAGTGCGCTCAGCAAAGGCGATTCACAAGGAGTGATATTTTCGTGTCGTTTGCGCTCGTAGAGCTTCAGCTCGTATCATGACACAATATCGTAACAGCTTCTGTGATTGCGTTTCCAACGTTATGACAAATAATTAAAAGAAACGTTGACTATCATTCGGAGTTATTTGAATCCGTAGGTGTTTTCAATGACCTATCATGCACGCTAGCTTGAACGACAGAAAAGGTAACAGGTGCAAGGTATCCTGGCACGCGAATGATATACAGAAAATGCACTGGACCCTCTGCTGTATCGCGATTTCAGCTCAAGTGTCACAATAACGCTGGGGACTACATATAAGCAAATGACCCATTTCTGAACATCAAACTTGCATCTTAGGTTTCCCTGCGGGTTCACAAACAGTACGCGATGTCAGAGCTACAGTTGCTCAGCTTTTATTACAAGATAAAAGTTTCATGTATTATCCCCATTTTTTTTATGTGGTGTAGCGTGACAACAACGGAATGCGCGCGCACACGCACACACACTTCTTTATAATACGTTAGCCATTGAGTACAGTACTTATGCGCCAAAATTCGCATCTCTGTAGAAGCAAAAAGTGGTGGCTACAAAGTACAAATGCCAGAATAAATGCCGACGTCAGAGACAGAAAAAATAAATGTGCCAAACAAAAAAAAAACTAAAGAAAAACGAAAGAAAAGAGTGATAATTGTTTTGATCACGCCTGTTCTACGCTGCCTGTATAGCCTCGAGAAAAAGAAAATGTGTGCGCAAGTGGCACACGGCAATTTGCACAAATGAGGTTAGTACACCACGTGGCACATTTCGTCCGTTGACTCCTTGGCGACAACTTGGGAGACGTCATTACAGCTTAGCAAGAAACCGTGGGAACACCGCGCTGCCCCAGCCAGCGAGTGCTTACCATGGCTGTAAAGTGTCGATGACGGCGCCAACAGTAATAGAGGAGCTGTGCGCCTAGCATTTACGGGCGAACAAATGAGTCGCGCACGCGCGCAGAGCTCTGCCACATTCCAGAGAAAAGTGCAATAATTCTTCCATTATTGTGCGGTGAATGTCCTCTTGGTTTTTATTATAGTTGCCATTATTATTATCGCTGTTGCAATAGCAGTTATATGGATACTCCAGGCGCATTTCTGCCGTCGGTGTCGCCTTCACCTTCCGTATAAAGTCCAAGGGCGATAACATCGTCTCCGCGCGCTGTATGCCGTATGTACGAGTGAAAGCGTGCGCCCGCGAGGGAGGAAAGCGAGGAGGCAGCGCACCGTCTTCTGTCCCGCGCAAGGCACCGGGAGGAGGGCAAGGGTGGGGGCGTTCTACTCCGGTGGCGGCTGCGTATGCGCGGCCACTCGGGCCCTATCTTGAAAGCGATCAGCGATGGGGACAGAGCGCGCCGAGTGCTGATAGTTTCGTGTGCGCGGCGTTCTCGACGCTTACTTCGCGTTGAAGCGACAGGCAGCGCGAAGGTCAATTCGCTCGCTGCTGCTGCCACGCTTTCTCCCTCCAGCGTTTTCACAGCGAGTATGCGTGGCATCCAGTGAGATTTGTTCATGTTTGCTTGTGAGCGCGTGACACCATGCTTAAGTTAGTTAGTAAGCGAATGTTTACGAGCTTACATGGCCGATAAAACCACTATCCTTACTTCGTGTAGCTCTCTACTAATATGCTATCGCAATCGATGCTTCACCTGTCGGGCGAAACTGCGACCTATTATTATTATTATTATTATTATTATTATTATTATTATTATTATTATTATTATTTGAATCAAATGCTCACATGTATATAATTTCATAGAACGAAATTTCAGGGCTGTAAACGTGCGTGTAATGGGCATTGGAGATGATCGATGAGATATATGTACATTCAGCATCTGTACTTGGAGGCTTGACACATACCAAACGGCGTGAGTCTTTACGGACGTAACACAGGACCTCAGGCGTAGATAAAGTGAGAGGGACAGCAAGGTTAGAAAGAATTGCGCCGGCTCCCTACATTTCGCGGGAGGAAGGGAACAGACAACAGAGAGATAAAAAATTTTTAAAAATGAGTTGTGGAACCTAAATTGCGCTCACGATTGAGGGGTCTTTAAAGGTGGGGGGCAGCATCATAGGTACGTTCGCATGTTCGTGTTCCGTATAGATACGAAGTGGCGTTCAGACAGCATTTTATCCATAAAGCTTTCTCAGGGCACTTTCATATAGCAAGTTCTGACAGTGAGCGACTGTCCTTTAACACTCTAACGTGGGCAGATTACAAAGTGCGGCTCGGCATTGCCTGGTCGCAGTCACGGGTGCCGCAGGTACGAATATCGGCCGCGATACTACTCGATGTCCTAATCTTAATACGTGAAATGAAAGAAAGGGAGGCTAATCTACGGATCTGCTATCAAACATCTCCGGTCAAAACAAACATTTGTGCACTAACGAAGCGGAAAGTTAGTGCCCAAGCAGCCTTTTATTTTATTCCCCGTAGAACTAAAGCTCGAAACGCGCCGCGTGCCGCGTTATTCGCAGCATTCCAAACTGCGCGCTTCTGCAGTGCGCTCCATAAGCAACTCCAACGCCGTACCCTCCTCCTTTTTGTGCCTACAAACCGCGACTGCTGGGCCGCTGGCGACTCCAACGCATCCGCGACTCACCCACGCAGCATTCCGAGGCACGCGCACCAGCGGCGCAGGAAGCGAAAGCTACGCATAATTTTACCCCGGACCACAAGAGCGAAACAAGGTCGCCGATGTCTCGCTGGCTGGGCTTCTTAAAATTGCGCGCTTACCCTTGCCCAAAGCGCTTTACAGCGCTGCGCGCGAAAGCACGGTTGGTCAACGTGACCTCCCATTTCAAAGTGAAATATGCCCAAACAGCGTTGCCTTCCAGTGGACGTCGTAAAAAGGACGCGCTCTTCGCTCATAGGGGTCGGGGTACATACATGCATAACGCTGCTGCTCCCGGGTTAACGGCAAAACCAGCGTAACGGTTACAGCGTCTTTATAGGACGACGCTCTAAAAGAAACGCACAGCGCGCCTCCGCTCGGCCTTGCATAACCAAGGGGATCTTTTTTTTTTTTTTTGCTCCCGTTTCCTATCTGAATATTCCGCGCGATCTGCGGTTCCAGCAGTAGCGGCTATTTACCTTGCCTACGTGTGACGACAGTTCCGCGATTCGCGTGCCATAATTCGAAGGGAGTGCCCTCACTGCCAACTTGACGTCCGGATTCAACGACACCGTGTACTTTTGCTTACATATACAGGGGCCATACTCTAAACATCGTCTTATTAGATTGTTTATTTATTTATTTATTTATTTATTTATTTATTTATTTATTGTTTCCTTGTTTGTTTGTTCGTTTGTCAGCAGTATCACTGAGAAGATCACAGAGATATCGGCCACGCGTTTTTGTGCGATCCAAAGACGAAGAGCTAGAAGAATGAGAAAATAAGAGGACTCGTTACAAAGCGCGACCCCAGTTTCTGCTGCTCAGTTGCTTTAATTACTTTTCCCCCGCACGTAGCTTTGTCAGTTGTTAGAACATCGGCACATTCATGCTGTGATTCGTGGCTGGTCCGAGCACATTAGGGGACGTGTATAATGCGGCGGAACAACGACGTCAGCGGGCGCGGACGGAAATCTTTCTTTGAAACACCGCAGTGTAAATTAGCGCGCTAGATAATCGTAAAATGAACCGATATGCGAGGCGAAATGCAGCACGCTCCACTGTGAATAGGAACACCAAATTAGCGTGTGCTTAGGTTCAAGCTCACTCCTAATCCTGCATCTAAAATGAACACGTACGTGTAGTCCTTGTCAAAAGTTCACAGACTTCTGTATAGGGGCGTCACCATGAGATGGCTGCTGCTGGTTGGGGCGATTCCGCGGCACACACGACACTCTGAAGACTTTGTGACGGGTGAGGACGAGATTTGCCGGCACCCTACACAGCATTCGTGCACTTGGGATAGAATACGAGCGCCATCTCAATTGAACATCAGGATAACTTTACCGCGTTGGTGATCTTTTACGCGCTCTACGGCGAAGCCAACTACTTCAGCAAACGCAGACTATACTAGTGCTCGTCACAGGTCATGCGCTGACCCTGCATTACGCATTATTGCTATATTGCCATTTTGTGTCAAGTTCTTAGTATGTTTGTGAGGTGTGTGTGATGTGTTTCTTTTAGTCTAAGCCATTGTGAACGGTTTTAATTATTTATATATATTTTATTTATATTGTTCTCGCGTTTAATGCTTTTTGTTAGTTTGCTTTTTGCTACAATTTTGTGATAGTGGGCTCTTCCGATGGCAAAATTACCGTATTGTTGCACTTAATAAACAATAGCAACCATCGTACGGCGTGCACGGAGCTCTGGCGCGCTTAGACTAGGCTGGAAACTTCTGAAACTGCGTAGGTCTTTTATACGTTTTAATTGAAAACATTAAAACTAAAGTAATGTTTAACAGTCTCGGAAGAGAACAGCAGTTTACAATAGGTAGTGAGGCACTGGAAGTGGTAAGGGAATACATCTACTTAGGACAGGTAGTGACTGCGGATCCGGACCATGAGACGGAAGTAATCAGAAGGATAAGAATGGGCTGGGGTGCGTTTGGCAGACATTCTCAGATCATGAACAGCAGGTTGCCATTATCCCTGAAGAGAAAAGTGTATAATAGCTGTGTCTTACCAGTACTCACCTACGGGGCATAAAACTGGAGGCTTACGAAAAGGGTTCTACTCAAATTGAGGACGACGCAACGAGCTATGGAAAGAAGAATGATAGGTGTAACGTTAAGGGATAAGAAAAGAGCAGATTGGGTGAGGGAACAAACGCGAGTTAATGACATCTTAGTTGAAATCAAGAAAAATAAATGGGCATTGGCAGGACATGTAATGAGGAGGGAAGATAACCGATGGTCATTAAGGGTTACGGACTGGATTCCAAGGGAAGGCAAGCGTAGCAGGGGGCGGCAGAAAGTTAGGTGGGCGGATGAGATTAAGAAGTTTGCAGGGACGGCATGGCCACAATTAGTACATGACCGGGGTTGTTGGTGAAGTATGGGAGAGGCATTTGCCCTGCAGTGGGCGTAACCATGATGATGATGATGATGATGTCGAACTCGAACGAGCAATCGTCTGTTACATGCTTACTCAGTGCTCGTTCTTAGGTTGGACCACACTGTAGTACAACAACAACAAAAAAAAGTGCGATAAGTACTGCGATCATTCGTGGAAGTGAACGGATGGCTGTACTCACACAAATCTCACCAAGGAAACGTTTCATCTACGCATCGCGGAGCAATAGGGTGCGATAGCATACAGCGGAATTGCTAACCACTGAATTACAGTGTGGGCTCGTTAATGAAGCCTTTTAACACGGGCCCCTTTACCAAATTGCCGAAAGCACGTAACCCTGACGAACGGGAGGCTACTTTTCATCCAGATCTCGTAAAACTTGTTCGCAATGTCTGTGACATCTGGTTGAGCTGGCCTGGTGCGTTTTTTCCCTAACGAGAACAGCTGCGCAGAAAAGCACGCCACACAATGAAACGCAGACAGGACGAGGGTGTCGACAGCACCGCCTTTTTCCCGTCCTCGTTGCTTTGTATGGCATGCGTAACTGCGAAGTTGATTGTGCTCGACTGGCGGAAGCATGAAGTGCTTTTTTACGTCACACGAACACCAAGTTCCAAGCTCCAGCGTCTGATGAACACAGTGCCTCTTCCGTGCGAGTTTTCTGAAGTTACAGTAAACGCCTTGTCTCGCTCCCACTCCCAGTGTCTCAAGTCTGTAATCACCATGATTTTCCCGCCTTAGCCATTTTTACTGATGATCAACTTATTTTACACACAATGTGTGATACCGTAGAAACATAATTTCGCATGTCCAGGGATTATCCGTCGCGAAAGCTCTGTGTAGCTCCGCTAAACGAGGACGAATGCACAGTGCTTCAAGTCGCACGAGCGGTCGCCATAGAATTTGCAGCTAAACTAAAAACTAAGCCTGATTTAGGTTCTACGACTAACTGACTTTCAGCGCTTAGACATTTCGAATACCGACAAAGCTTCCACAGGAAGAGCTGCGTTTATACTTCGCCTCACAGGCTCCATGCAATGCAGAGAACGCTCGAAGTACCGTCAGCCAACCACGAGGACTTGTCCCACGTGCGCCACTAATCCCCTCGAGCGACGCTTGCTGAATGAAAGGTTCACAGAAGAATTAGCGGTGAACAATTGTCAGGCGCTGCTCATTACTACGAAACGGGCAACCGGCTGTCATTCCTGATTGGCTGACACGACTCAGAGCTTTTACTGAGCTGCGCGGAGAGAGAGAGAGACAGTGTAGCACAGTTGTGCGTTGAACTGTGCGTTGGGATGCCTTACGCTGTTAACAGACAAAATAAAAGTCACCAAGCTGCCTGCTACCGCTTCCTAAGTAAGGGTCACTTCCTTGAACATGATAATGTTTATTCAATTTTTGATAGCAGCTCGCGCCCTCCTGCGCGGCGTCGAATTTGCACCATGCACAAATTTACTCCATGAACAGTCGCTGCCTCTGCGTCGGTGTCAGATGGCGCGAGAAAATTCCAAGCACAAAGCATGTGCGGTGAAGTCCGCTGGGTGCTCGGACGCGACGCGGTCTTCTCGTGTTCGTAATTAATTCTGTCACACTGTGTCAAACCGAGCGCCGGCTTCATATTCGACTGACACGAGGATCTAGCGATCCAAACACGCGATGCGTTTGCCTCGGACAGATCCATGTCTCAGAGCCTAATAGAAATGATAGTGTAATAAACGCCGAAGATTTTCGTTCTCCTAACCACGGTTCTTGAAGCGGGTTCCGGAGTTCACATGAACGTGCGAGGCATTGTGCCAGAAGAAGCTAGTTTCTTGAGATCAAAGGGTGTTTTATTGGGGAAATTATAAACCAGCACATTTTTCTTTTCTGAATGTAGTTGCACACGTCGCACAAGTGTCATAAAATTGGATGAGTTTGCTCACAAAGAAACAAGGCGCAGTTGCCTCTCTCTCTCTCTCTCTCTCTCTCTCTCTATGTGAATCGAATTTGCAGTGCCGCATTTACAACCGTAACAGCAACCGCGATATTGGGAACGCACAGCCACATGACTAAGAACAAAACATAATACGACTTTGCTCGCACTCACGTCGCAGGCCTCATGGTCGCTTTCAGCACGACTCCCAATTGTTGGACTGCAAGATTGCTGCAGCCAGTCCCAACGTCGGGTGACAGTCAAACATTGCCTGATATCGATACGTCGTCGCAATGCCGCAGCCTCCGCTCACGCGAGGCGCAGTTCCGCGTCCTCATATGCCAGTGTGAACGGACCATCAACGAGGCTCTCAGTGAACGCTCTCCGCTTCCTTTGCTCACATACGTGCAGGCAACAACCTCGCGAACGCGCGCCCCTCGAGAAAACAAGCCTCGCAGAGCGACAGCTCTCTCGCCATAGCGCTGTACTTACGCGTGTCTACAGCATCGACGGCGCACACAGACGGCTTCTATTTAACGCCCTACTGAAGAATAGGAGCAGCGCCGCATATCACCCCCTCACTAGCGTCTGTAGCGCAACGCTGGTCCGTTGAGAGAGACTACGAAACGAAAAAGCAAGTGCGCGCTGTAAGGCCGCACCCGTCGCCCGGTATATCCGGCGATGGATCCATGACGGAAGCGGGGAGCGCGCGGTAGAGTCGTTTCTGCGGCCCGGCAGCCTCCTCTTGGGAGCTGCACCGCGGTCGTCGACACTTATCGCAGTGGTCTACCGTGCGGGTCACAGAATCGGCCGAGGCGAACAGCAGCGCCCCGGAGGGGGTCGTCTTTTATGTACTCACGACGACGAAATAATGGGGTCAAGAGTCTTCTTTCCCACCTCAGCCGGAAATAGGGTGGCTCTTCTATGCGAAGAGAGCAGCAGCGTCGAGCTCTCACCGGCCGAGGGCTGGGCACGCCCGACGTGCGTTCCACTGTCATACTCCTTACTTTGCCCTATACGGCGCACGCACGATGCAGTGCTTCTGACCCGCAGTGTAGTGCGTCGGCGCACGGGTAACCTCGGTACCCGCGACAGCCTAAATCTGTGGGCGGAAGTTAAGGACGCGCGCGGTCGCGCAGGAAAGGCGGGATTATCGCTGTGGACTCCCTGGTCACCGCCTCACGTTTCTCAAAGCGCCGGCAGCGAGACGCTTCTCTCTGGATTAAGTGCACGTTACGGTCGGATTATAGGCATTGACCTGACTTTCATTTACGTGTTAACCTTTAGGCAGCGGCATCTTTTTCCGTGACACCGCAAGGAAAAAACGATGTCCGCAGGTAGAGCAGTCGCTGCACGATGCGTAGACATACGATGGCTGTGGTGGCTCTGAAAACCGCTGCAATTCATAATGTATACTTGTACTGCAATCACGCCCACGTTGCTACCGAGCGCTGCACCCTATTATGTGTCGGTTGCAGCTGAATGTGTACGTACGTATAACAACAAACTGGTCAATCTGGATCGTAACACACGAAGGTGTACGTTGCAACGATCGATGTCCCGATCCGAGCGTTTCTGTGCAAGTGCTCACTAAGAAATTTTTCAGACCTGCCTCTTGTTTATGGATGGTTTATAAAAGAAAATACATTGTTCGGTGCCTCCAAACAGCAAGTTATGTTTCTTTTTATTGAAGCTCGGTAAACGGTTACCTATCTCCCACCATGGAGATTACAATTTCTTCCTTCCACTGCCGAGGCTACACAAATACTAATGAACAGCAGCATGCTAAAGCTGTAGTGTCTCGCTTTGATTGCCTCGAGATTCTTGTTCCTACTTTCAGTGACACAGCTTTAATGCGATTTCTTTTTCATTTTGTTCTGTTTCCCATAAAACGAAATGAGCTCCACTCTCTGTATAAGCTTAGCGCATAGTGCTGCTCACCCGCTGATTTAATGCAACAAAGCTGTGTTCCTCAAATCAAGAGCAACAATAGTATCGGCGTGGACCAGTTAGGAGACCCACGAACGGCTTAAGAAGCTCTGGTGCTTCGCCGAGGGAATACCGCCTTCCTGAAGCCAGGCAGGTCGTGCCCCGCTGCTGTTTCAACAAGACTGACGTGTTTTCTCTTGTTTAATAGCCCAGCGTACGGTACACGGAGTTTCCATACCTCCGTGTACGTATTGTGTGTGAGTGCGCATTTGCCAGGCATTGAGGCCTGGCGTAAGCGGGTCGAGCCGGTTGCTGGGCGAAATATAATGCGAGCAGCCATTATCAGCCCCACGTTGATGTCGAGGGCGTTGTTTTACAATATCGTGCAGCTTTCATCGGAGTTCTCGCTGAGTGTCCTAATGCGAGTCTGACAGGCCTAGCTAGACTTGATGGGTTGCGCTAGATAATACTTTGTTCTGCGACTTCAAAACACGTTGCACTGCTAATTTTCGTTGCATCATTAACGGCATATGTTTACCTAATAGAAATTCGGTGGTTCCTATGTGCCAAAAACCCCGATCTGATTATGAGGCAGGCTGTAAGGGGAGGGGGGGGGGCGGGTCTGGATGAATTTTGACTACCCGGGGTTCTGTACGTGCATCTAAATATAAAGAACGCGAGCGTTCTTGCATTTCGCCCCCATCGGAATGCGGCCGGGATCGAACCTGCGAATCCCGACCTATCGAGCTCGGCAGCGCAACGCCATAGCCACTGGGCTACCGCGGCGGGTGCTCGCATATGTGAACGTAGTGTTGAGAAGCGAGATGCTCCTTGCTGCACTATTTGAGATATATTGCGGCACAATACAGCAGCTACTATAGCCTCTCTCAAAAACAAAAATTAAGATAAAAGTTAGCTCAGTGAGAACCTTGAGTAGAGTCTTGGGAGTTTACGTCAAACCCATGCTTGCAGCTATTCCTGTGATTCATCCCGTGAGCAGTCACGCGCATAAAATAACTTTGAGACGCTCGGTTGTGCTTCGTTCCTTGAAATTCCACGTTTGAGGCTTGGTACTGAGAAAACTATTAGCCCAAATTCTCGACAGCCAGGAGTGATGTTTTATTAGTTTTCATGTTGTGACTAATATACATGTTAGCATAACGACGTGAAGAACTCACTGGAAACTGCTGCCAGTCCTATGATAATAACTTGTCGTAGTATTACTAGCTCATCCCTTAAAAACTTGTTTTCGATTGAAATCGCAGAAATTGCTTAACGTTTAGTAACAACTGGGTTCATATGTATACTCGAGTGGTTGACATAGAGAAATGAACAGCAAAATGCTTTTGGTGTTTTGGCATGTTATTTGTTTTGACTCTGACGGAGCGGCCGCAATTTCCAACTTGCAGAGTGCAGACATGGCATCTCTTTCAAAGTAAGGCCCACGTGTGCGGATATCGTTTATGGCTACGGGTATATTTTAATTCATGGTCCCGTTCGTTATAACGCTTACAGCTCGCCATACTCACGAGATAAATCGCATTACGAAGATTGGTCCTCCTAAATACGCACTACATCACGCCTAGAGCAAGTACAGGGCCCGAGGCCTGGACTGACATGATTTGTCTCAGACTATTTTTGTTGCAGCTGACGTCTATCAGCTGCCGAAACTATGGGAAGTTCATATACTATGCGACCTGGCTGACCAGAAATCTTGAAAGATATGGGCTCGTAACTAAGAGGAACAACGAGAGGGAATGAAATGACAGAACATTGACAAAATTCGTACGGAAAAAGAAAAACAGAGCACCTAGAAAGCGCATTGTTTGCTCGTGACCGACAGCGCCTGCCAGAGCTCTCCATTTCGCTTGGGTCGGCGTGCAAGGGGCCAATTAGTTCGCGCAGTCGCACTGTCGAGGCTCTGCGAGCAACCGCGTGTAGGTCACCGCAGCCAAAAGGGACGCGTAAGCGGCTGCGTGTGCCCCCGTGACACCCCTTGCTGCGATGCCGAATGAACCGCGGACAGAAGCAATCCAGGAGGAGGAGGTGCCGCCGCGTCGCAGTCACTCGGAACAGCGGTGTCGCCATAGCGCACGACGTTGGCCCTCGCGTTTCTTTCACTGGGGAAAAAAGAGAACCTGGCGACGCGTCCGGGACGTTGTCCGACAAGCGCCCCGCCAGCCAAGCCTGCTAAGTGCACGTCGTCTGCTTCGCCGAAGCGCGCACCTCTGGAATCCGGCAGACGACATAGCGGGGCCGCCGCGGCATCTCGAACGGCGTGCCGAGCAGCGGCGGCACAATGCTTGGCCCGCGTGACACGGTGACCCCGCACCGCTGGCTGACTGGCCCGCGCCCGCCGCGCAGCCGGAAGACTCGTTTTCCCGACGGCGTCGGGGTCCCTGCTTCTCAGCTGCCGGCGTCGTCTCACAGCGAGAAGCGGCGGCGACTTGTCCCGGCGAAAACAGCGCTTTTTCCCCCGGAAGGAAGCTCTTGCCCGGCCGCCGAACGTGTCAAGCCGAGCGTGCGGAAATAGGAAGCTTCCGTCGTCGCGCTCGCTTTCTGTTCGCGCTCTCTGCCGCGCTTCGTGCCGTTCTGTGGTGGGAAGGCAAGCATGATGAAGTGGACGGCTTCTCGCGAGACGACCGAAAATAGGCCGGCCGCGTAGCGCACCGCGGCGTGTTTTGTCGTTTCCGCGCGGCCGCGAAGCAAGCGCCGTATGCTTGTTCGCAGAGTCGAAAGGAAAAAAAATAAATAAAGAAGGAGGGCGCGCTAACGGACGGTACCACAGTGCGCTCGCCGCCGACAACAAATACAAGTTGCGAACTTTTATCGCCGTGAAATCCTTGAACTTGAAACTCGCGCTCCGACTTCTTACGAGTCTGCGTACGTGCGCGGAAGCGGCCGTACTGATTGTGCGACTTGGCCCATTTCGATGCCTCACAGCGAGCTTTCGCTGCTCAGCGGGGTTACACTGCTTGTTTTATCGCCAATAGCTGCCGATATTTCAGTGACTGGCGCTTGCTCAGAGATGCGAAATTTGGGAAGGAATCGGTAGCGACCTATTTCAACATGCTGTAAAAGTCGACAAGATTGAATTGATCCTTAGATCTAACCGGAGCAAAAGGGCAACACGTTGAAAGTGTGATGTGTCTGTTTCTTTGACTGCGTCGTCCTGTAGCGCTAATTTTATGCAGGAATCCATTTTATTCGCCATTATTTTCTTTTTCTTGTCATCTATCATGCCAAGCGGCCGTTCCCGGCAATAGTGCATACGGGCGGAGACACTGAACCAATTACGAACGGCGAAAGGAGTGCAAAATGAAAATGAGCATTACAACATACAGCCCTTCACATATGCGGCAGTCATAATTATTATCATTTTCGCTCTCTGGACACTGGCGAAACAATCAATAGTTTTCGGTAAAGGAGCCAGACATTCCTCGAGCACACTAACAATTAGTACACACGTGTTAGGCTGATTTCTCCGCATTCATTCACAGAATTTAGTTAAAGATGTATGATGCTAAATAATCGTAAGTTTCGCCGGAAACGCCTCATACAAATTCCAGAGGAACTTGTTCTCGTTAGATGTCCCCCGCCGTGGTTGCTCAGTGGCTATGGTGTTGGGCTGCTGAGCACGAGGTCTCGGGATCGAATCCCGGCCACGGCGGCCGCATTTCGATGGGGGCGAAATGCGAAAACACCCGTGTGCTTAGATTTAGGTGCACGTTAAAGAACCCCAGGTGGTCAAAATTTCCGGAGTCCTCCACTACGGCGTGCCTCATAATCAGAAAGTGGTTTTGGCACGTAAAACCCCAAATATTATTATTATTATCGTTAGATGTCTTACCATATAGCTTTTGATAAACTTCGCACGCTTACGCCTGAGCGTTGCCTTCACTAGTGCATACTCGTTCTTGTTGGAATCACCGATAGCGCCGAATGCGATGCCTGTGGTCGCGAAGAAAGTGCCGAACAACTGCTGTGCTGCTGCCCCTCCTTCAAAATTGGAAACGTCATGCCGTCCGCACCACTCTGCGTTTCTCAAAATTTACACAATACTTCGTAATATCGATACACGACCAAGAACGAAAGAAACAAAGTGGTTAGCGCGCATCCTGTCGACAGCAGTAACTTAAAATGGGGGAAAAGGACGGTACGAGGCCACCGACGAAGCCTCGGGCGCCGTTCGACCGGCATCACACATGTAGGTAACGGTTGGAAGAGCGCGCTTATAGAACGGCGCTGGGCTCTTTTTTTTTTTTTTTTTGAGAACTGCTGGGTCTCCTTACAAGGCGCTTTCAATATGTACACGTAATTGTACATTATGTACACAGAAGCTAGCGACAGAGCGCGCTGCGCACGGGGCAGAGCGAGAAGTGTTCAGAAATGCGCAGCGGAACACGGTTACAGACACCGGCTCCTCTTATAGCGCGTAACACCCCGGAAACACGAGGCCAAGATTAGGAGCATCGAACGGATGCGCCGCTGGCTGCATGCAGCGTGCCTATATATAACTGGCCGATCGAGCGAGTAAAGGTTGGCTTCAAGTTTGGGTAACGGGATGCATGGAAAAAAAATTAATAAATAAAGAAAAGGATGTAGCATATTCACGCGCATTTTGCCTCTCTCCTCCTCCTTGGTTCTCCGGTCACGCCAACAAATCGGAAAACGCTTAACGCGAAGGCCGCCAACTTTGGCAGCGCTATGACACCGCGAAAAAAAGCGGGGCGATGCGGTGCTTAGTTAACGCAGCCTTCCGACGTTAGCAGCAAGGACGCTGGGCGTCCGAGATTGCCTATACTATAGCGTTATGTTAAACCACTGCGACCCGATGCATAACGTAGAAATACCCGAATACCGGTGCAGAGCGTATCGCAGTGTTGATCGTCTCCATAATCAGCGAAACAGTGAATCACCGACCCTTTTACGACAACGTCGCAACGTTCCGCGAAGACGTGATCGCTCCCATTTGCAAGATGTTCACGCGAACGCAACGTACGATATAGGCGCGAAGATTGCATGCTGGTTTTGGAGACATCAAGTAAAGCATTGGTGACCGCTTTAGACGGCCTATGATTTAGAAACTTCCCGCGTATTTTTCGTGTTTCTTGCCTGCTGCGATAAACGAGAAGAAAGGGGTTAACCGAGGGGCCCGATTCGCCTTTCGTCTATCTATCTATCTATCTATCTATCTATCTATCTATCTATCTATCTATCTATCTATCTATCTATCTATCTATCTATCTATCTATCTATCTATCTATCTATCTTCGCATTTCGCGAAATGCGAAGGTTGTGGGTTCTGTTTCCACCTGCGGCAAGTTGCTTTTTCATCCACTTTAATTTCCATTAATTGATCGTTTCTTTATTTCATTTATTAAGCGCTAGTAATTTCCCCTATGTTGTCCTTGGTGTCAGTGTTTGTTGGCTTCTCATGATATTACCTACTGCGAGTAAGAGTAGATTAATTCAAGAAGAGCTAAGGAAGAAAAAAAACGAATTACAAAAACCAAGTCCGACAGCATGACGCACCGACGCGACAAAGTGCACGTCGGGGAGCTGATGAGGTGTGCGTGACACAACGTCAGCGAATTGTCACTTCGACCAAGAACACCCCCTCTTCTATGTGGCGTAGCCTAGCCCACGCATGTCGCTCGCTGCTGACAAGTAGCAGCGGTAATTTGCGTGCTGTCTATGGCAGCGTTTCTTGCAGGTAAAATAATTGCCCTTCTGCGAATGATGGTGATGCGAGGGTGAGGCGCGACCTCATGCCTGCTCGCCAGGGCTGGACGTGACCTCAGCCTCGTTGCCACCACGAAACATAGCGCAAACTACATTAGCGACAGGGCAGCTTACTTAAACATATCGTCATCGCCTACCTTAATAGGGACTTATAATTCTCTGGTTAAACCGATATATGAAATTTTATTAGTCAATTTATTGGAGACGAGACAAAATCCTAGCGCCTTACTCTAGGTTTTATAGCCTCGCTGAGAAGTCCATTACTTAGGTGACTCCAGCGCAAAAAAAAAAGAATACCGCTTGACTTCCTCGCCTTCTTTTAATTTTTTCCTACCCTTTCTCCTTCCTCTAGTGCAGGGTAGTCAATTGAGCTCTTTTCTGGTTAACCTTCCTGCTATTCCTTTGTCACTTTCTATATCTCTCATAGCACGCTTGAGGTAAATAAAATCAAACATACAAGCACACAAAGAGAGTGGCTAAAAAAAATCCAGGAAGAAGCGAAATGTCCTATCAAACGCTTTCAAAAAACTACAACATCCACTATGATGAAAGCATAAGCACATCCGAGACTATTCAGCGCCGATGGAGGGGCATAAGGGAAATGACAGGTATGTTGTCCAGGTAAGAAGATCTGGTATGCTACTTTTGGTTGGCGGCCGAAGAAAAGGTACAGAAAGCTAAGGCACATGGCGAGGGTGAAATACGACAGCAACAACGGGAGCGCCACACAAATAACTGTCACGAGAGAGAGAAAAAGAGAGAGAGCAATCTAATAACTGAAATGCAAGACAACCAGGCTGAACCTGGTTGACTCCCATGCGCTAGGAAATGAGAAAAAAAAAAGGACAATAAAGGCGAGAAGGAGGAACGCGTTCGTGACAAGCACACACACGCTCAAGCCTTCGTTGTTCAATAACAATCCGTTAAATATGCCGGTTGGTTTCAAAAGATGCAGCAGCGTTTTTTTCGCCGTTCGCATCGCAGACGATAGAGGCTATGTCCCAAGATCTCCTCCTCCGTGAAAGTTAGGAGAGATGAGAGACGTTGACTTTAATGAGACGCTGTAGATAGATAGATAGATAGATAGATAGATAGATAGATAGATAGATAGATAGATAGATAGATAGATAGATAGATAGATAGATAGATAGATAGATAGATAGATAGATAGATAGATAGATAGATAGATAGATAGATAGATAGATAGATAGATAGATAGATAGATAGATAGATAGATAGATAGATAGATAGATAGATAGATAGATAGATAGATAGATAGATAGATAGATAGATAGATAGATAGATAGATAGATAGATAGATAGATAGATAGATAGATAGATAGATAGATAGATAGATAGATAGATAGACGAAAGGCGAAATACAGGGTGGTCAACCAGAACACAACCTACGGTTTGCTACCCTACAATGGCTGATGAGACGTAGAAAGGTAAGAAGGAAATGGAGAAGCACCACGCACCTACACAGGATCACAGCATCCGGCACAACTTAGCATCTGTATGTACTGCAGTCGTTAGCATAGTTAGATCTGCAGCACTTGAGTGTTACAGTTTCTTAAAGTCGACAGTGAGAAGCTGCAGATGTTGCTGAGAAGCTGAGATGCTACCGCATGTGTGAATGTGTACATCATATTTCTCCGTGGCAGAGCAGTCGTCTAACTGCCTCGAAGTGATGAGAAGGAAAAAGTATAGTGACGAAACGAGCTTTCTTTTTCTTCTTTTTCCTAACAAGTACGGTAGGAGCCGATATTCCAATAAGAAAGAAGTGTTCCTGAAAGCACCTACTCGCAGGTCACAAAGTAAAATTTCTTCAAGCGGAGTGCGACCAGTGCCCGCGGAGAGAGATAAAAAGAAAGGAACCACAGGGTGGTCAACCAGACGCAAGTCCGGTCTGCTACCTTACGCATGGGAAAGGGGGTTAAGAGATAAAAACAAGGAACGAAAGGATAACAAACACCGAAAGTGTAGCTTCATTTTGAAGTGCACATCGAAAGTACAGTCGCTCGCTTGAGGCATGTAAATTAAGAAACTGCAATAATGCACGCACCGTTTTCTGGGCTTTCGACCCATGTGGTCATGGCCCAAGTACTTTTGTCACCGGGAATTATATTGCATCCATATGATCTGAAATAGTGCGAAGTAGAGGTCGTCATAGCGGGGACAGGAGATGTTTCGCTGCGATGCAACGGTATTGCATCGCTTGTGGTTGAATGTGGCATCCACAAAGACCTATTCGTTCCTCATTAAGATGGGCGACACACTTTTGTGAGACCACTGCGGGTGTGAGGAGTCTATTTAACAGCGTCATAGAAATTTGCATAGGCTGGTTGATCCAAGGAAGAGCAACATTGCTGTGCATTTTAGCATTGAACTGGTCAACGGTTTCCTCGTTATCGCGCTCGTCGTATTTTTAACACGCTTGCAGAGATTAATGCAAAATACGTCCTACTATACAGTCGAAAAACAAAACCACAATACACTTTCCTATTCTACTGCGCAGCCAAAAGCGGATAGTATGCGCAGAGATGAAGTATTTTTTTTACTATATGTATTTAAGGAGAGGTTGGTGCCTATGTGTGGCGCCGGCTACTCCTCTTCTCTTACATGATAGTTATCGTTACATGATAGTTACATGATAGTTAACAATCACCAAACTGGACAAATAAACACATGAACGAACATTCACGTACTAAGTCTCAGTACTGCAATATATATGAACCTTCGCACAACAGAAGAGTTCACATAGCATAAATACTCATAAAACCGAAATGTTCACACGCAACACTTGAGTGCACACAGCGTAAATGTACACAAAATCAAGGTATTCCGTTTAAAATTAGTCGGTATGTTGAAACAACAGTTCATAGGCTTAGACTAGGCACTGCCTTTACTAAAAGCTTCCTGTATAGGACAAAAAAAACTAACAGTGCTACACGCTCATGTGAAGAGGCTGAAAAAGACATGGAACACCTTCTTCTACACTGTAAAATTCATGAAGCTCCCCGGAAGAACCTCTCGAAAAGGCTACATGGCTTGTATAGACGGCCACTATCTTTAGGCAAAAATTTTGGGTCCATGGCCAACAGAAAAATGTCAAACCATCGCTGCGCACGCCTTAGTGAAGTTTTTGGAGGAATCAAAAATATCGCAAAAATACTAAGTCATACAATAGTTATTGCTGGCATTGTTATTATTAAAGGCACCTTTAATCACATGTTCATTGTGTCTTCGTGTAGCATTTGTATTTGTTGCATTTAGAGTGCGGCATTCATGTGCCCAACATCTTTTGTGGGAAGCATGTTTCTTAAGTGCGCCTGGTAGGATCTGCTGACATTTTCCTATCGCCCTTTTCCGTAAGCACTCATAAACAGTTTATGGCATATACATTGAAATTCACAGGTTGCCACGACAAGCAAGTAGCTGAATACTGGACATAGTCGTTTCTTGTTTGTTTGTTGCGGTTATATTTAGTTTTTCTCACCAAAATGACTATATTATCGTGCTTCTGAGGAGCGCCGCTAGCTGTAAGGCGTAGTATAGCTGTAGTTGAAGGGACGCTGAAGTGGAACAGTAAATCACTTTGGACTGATATAGTATTCCTTCAAGACTCTATGCTCGTGAATTTTGCGGTAATAGGTTGATTACTCGAAAAGAACATGAAGGTCAAGGTTCAATTTTTTTTCGTATTTCGCGCCGAACCCCGAGCGCCGGTACTTCACTGTGACGTCACGGGTTTCAATTTAATTCTTTTTTCCAATTTATATGGCTTTGTAAAAGCCCTGCGAAACTTGCTAAGTTCATTTTTTTGTTATTTGAGAATGTAATTCAATCTATCTTTACAGATAAAATATTAACTAGGCCTGAGCAGACGCCGTCTAAATCTATGACGTCGCAGCTAGCTAGTGCGAGAACTTCAAGGCGGCGTCGCCACACGTCTTTTGTTTTTGCGTCCTTTCTGGCTTACTAAGCCTCTTCACGGCAAGATTAGCTTCCTTTCTCTCTCTCTCTCTCTCTCTCTCTCTCTCTCTCTCTCGGTTTTGTAGAAGGTAATTTTCTAATACAGCTCAAACGTGTTTTTATCTTTAGAGTCCGACAAGGACGTGTTGCGAGTCCACCGTGTACGTCTTGCGGTTGCTGCGAGACAAGTCAGCACCTGATATTGGAATGTCCCGCTTTCAGTGCGCAGCGCATGTCGCTAGTGAAGGACTGTCACCTCCGTGGCCTGCGGTGTACGACACTCGGCGAATGTTTCTGCCCCGGTGATTGTGCGTCTCGACGCGATCAGGCTCATTGCGCTCTCCTTGCTTTTCTAGACGTAACTAATTTAGGTACACGTTTGTAGCTCATATCTATTTTTCAAATGGCATTACTTCAGACGCTATTCTATTTTAACATTCTTTAGTAGCGTGACCTGCAGTGACCGGCCCGACTGTGTGCGACCTGTGCTGTGTGCGAGCCGTGCTGTGTGTGTGCTGCTTCATTTTTGAGATTTCTCATCTTGCTCTTTCTTTCCTCTTTCCTACCCTCTTTCCTAACTTCCATTTCTATGCTTCCGTCTCCTCCTTCCTGAAGGGCAGGCAGGCGATGTGCCCCTTCCGGTGGCAGCTGCACGTCTATTCCTTGCTTTATTCTTCCCGTCTAGTGTATACATGTTTTAAAAACAAATAGTAATAATAATAATAAGAAGAAGAAGAAGAAGAGGCATTTAAGATCACTAAAGCAAATAATTTGTTCTTAGATGCAGTGTCCAACTTTGCTAACGGCTAGAGCATGCCTAAAACTGCTAAAGAATTGAGTTGCACCATTAAAGCCACACTAGGTTACGAAAAAGATTCACAGAAGTAGTACGACGATAAAAAAAGGGGGGGGAGAGAGAGAGAGAGTGCTACATGGCGATCTGCCCTTAATGGTGAGGGAAGATGCACAAGCTGCACTACTAATAGCGTGCCGCCGCTAACCACGCAGGAATAACAAGAACCGACTCGACCAGAAGGACGAGAACGGAAAAATATCGCGAACCTTACTCTCTCGTGTTGACACGGCGCGATCCGAGAATAAGGCCGAAGAATATGTGCGCAGAGAACAGAGCGTTGCAGTGGAACCGGGTGCTATTTTGGTCTGGCGTTTGCAACGGAAAGTGTGACAGTAAACGCGTGTGCGAACAAGAACGTTGCAAAGCGTTGGGTTTTCTTTTTGAGGCAGCGTACGAGCGAGCCGTTATCCCGTCAAAAGTGGTGAGGGCAGAGCAGGAGCCGGAGTGAGGGTAGGACAAGGTAAGAAAGAACAGTTGGGAGGGGGCAATGCTTTGAGGAGTGACCGCTGATGCGAGCAAGCCAGAGAAAGCGGAGAAGGTAGGGGGGGGGGGGGGGGGAGTGGCGGGGACGTAAGTGGGTAAATGGGTAAACCAGTTTTCTGGCCTGCCACGGCTTGACAGCGAAGCCTTAAGCAAAGTGAAGAAACGCCGTTGCCTTCGCGTGCTCATCCGGAAGGCGAAAGGTCGCTGCACGTTATTACACGCGGGAGAAAACGATACGTGGCGGGGCACCGCTTGCGCCACCGTGCTAGAGGACGGAGGCACGACAGCAGCGGGAGAGCTGGCAGAACGAAATGAGTCACGCTCCTCGGATGCCGGGCTGGACGCTCCTTAAAAACGCCGGTGTATTGACACACTTGTCGAAAAGCACCGGGAAGAGAGAAGGAAAAGAAAAGCGCGAAAAATATATGGGCGAAGCCAGCAAGCCATGGTGGCCTCCTGACCCGCAGCAGGTTGCGAAGCTATTCGGAAATTAAAATAAGAAATGGTCAGCCGAAATCGCTGGATCTTCCCTACTTCCGAAGCCACATCATCATTTATACGCTGGCCTTATTACGCGGATAGCAGGCATCCATATTGACAAGTTTTCTTTTTTTTTTCTGAGTTACTTGTGTTATTTTGTTTTATGACCGCTAAACGAACTCTCTTGAGATTTACGAAATGTACGAGCTCGTTATCGTGCAATTAACGGGACAGTAAAGTGAAACACGAAATCGGTTTAGATTGATAAAGAATTCTTCAAAAGCTCTATTGCCGTTAAGTTTACGACAGTAAGATGATTATTAAAAGAGAAAATAAAGTTCAAAGTTCTTTTTTTTTTATTATTTCGCGCCGAAACTTCAACGCTTGTACGTCAGTATGACGTCACTGATTCCAGACCATCTTTTTTCGTACTTGGGCCAGCGTTGGCTCAGTAAATCTTACCGACGCTTGCCATATTCAGTCTTTGGGTCCTTTAGAACCTAACGTATAGCCGATGTTTACCGAAAAACCATTAGCTAGGCCCTAGCAGATGCCGTCAAAATCCACGATCTCACGCCGAACTGGTGCGGGAACTTCAGGGTGACGGCGCCACCCGTGTTTTCTTTTTGCGCCCTTTATGGCTTGCTAATCGTCTCCTCGCGATAAGGAGTGGCGTTTCTGATATTGTACAACGGTAATTTACTAATCCAGAAGAAATCATTTTTCTCTTTAGTGCCGCTTTAACATCGTCTCGTAGTAGCTAAACCGCAGGCCACAGGTCATAAGCATTACTTTCTCATCCAGAGCAAGAAAGGTGTGCACGCATCTCCCAAAACAGGTATAGGAACTCCAGTTATTCACACGACAAAGCCGTTGGTCAAGTAGAGTCTTCACCCGACATTGCCTTCATTGGGGTTTCGTGATGTTTAAATGCATAGGTGACATAGTAATTGACAAATTACGTAAAAAAAAAATAATCACAGTCTTCCTTCCTTGCTTCACCGACGCTCCCTTTCATAACCGGGTTCTCGAAACCCCTTCAATATTTTTTTTTTCTTTTTTTTTTGAGAACGCAGCTAAAGAGAATGTGTGGTGAGCTTCTGTCCAGTCATCATAATCATCGTCAGCCTGGTTACGCCCACTGCAGGGCAAAGGCCTCTCCCATACTTCTCCAACAACCCCGGTCATGTACTAAATGTGGCCATGTAGTCCCTGCAAACTTCTTAATCTCATCTGCCCACCTAACTTTCTGCCACCCCCTGCTACGCTTCTCTTCCCTTGGAATCCAGTCCGTAATCCTTAATGACGATCGGTTATCTTCCCTCCACATTACATGTCCTGCCCATGCCCATTTTTTTTTCTTGATTTCAACTAAGATGTCATTAACTCGCGTTTGTTCCCTCACCCAATCTGCTCTTTTCTTATCCCTTAACGTTACACCCATCATTCTTCTTTCCATATCTCGTTGCGTCATCCTCAATTTAAGTAGAACCCTTTTCGTAACCCTCCAGGTTTCTGCCCCGTAAGTGAGTACTGGTAAGACGCAGCTATTATACACTTTTCTCTTGAGGGATAATGGCAACTTGCTGTCCATGATCTCAGAATGCCTGCCAAACGCACCCCAGCCCATTCTTATTCTTCGGATTATTTCCGTCTCATGATCTGGATCCGCCGTCACTACCTGCCCTAAGTAGATGTATTCCCTTACCACTTCCAGTGCCTCGCTACCTATCGTAAACTGCTGTTCTGTTCCGAGACTGTTAAACATTACTTTAGTTTTCTGCAGATTAATTTTTAGACCCACCCTTCTGCTTTGCCTCTCCAGGTCAGTGAGCATGCATTGCAGTTGGTCCCCTGAGTTACTAAGCAAGGTAATATCATCAGCGAATCGCAAGTTACTAAGGTATTCTCCATTAACTCTTATCCCCAATTCTTCCCAATCCAGTTCTCTGAATACCTCCTGTAAACACGCTGTGAATAGCATTGGAGAGATCGTATCTCCCTGCCTGACGCCTTTCTTTATTGGGATTTTGTTGCTTTCTTTATGGAGGACTACGGTGGCTGTGGAGCCGCTGTTGATATCTTTCAGTATTTTTACATACGGCTTGTTTACACCCTGATTCCGTAATGCCTCCATGACTGCTGAGGTTTCGACAGAATCAAACGTTTTCTTGTAATCAATGAAAGCTATATCTAAGGGTTGGTTATATTCCGCACATTTCTCTATCACCTGATTCATAGTGTGAATATGGTCTATTGTTGAGTAGCCTTTACGGAATCCTGCCTGGTCCTTTGGTTGACAGAAGTCTAAAGTGTTCCTGATTCTATTTGAGATTACCTTAGTAAATACTTTGTAGGCAACTGATAGTAAGCTGACCGGTCTATAATTTTTCAAGTCTTTGACGTCCGCTTTCTTATGGATTAGGATTATGTTAGCGTTTTTCCAAGATTCCGGTACGCTGGAAGTCATGAGGCATTGCGTATACAGGGTGGCCAGTTTCTCTAGAACAATCTGCCCACCATCCTTCAACAAATCTGCTGTTACCTGATCCTCCCCATCTTCCTTCCCCCTTTGCATAGCTCCCAATGCTTTCTTTACTTCTTCCGGCGTTACCTGTGGGAATTCGAATTCCTCGAGACTATTCTCTCTTCCATTATCGTCGTGGATGCCACTGGTACTGTATAAATCTCTATAGAACTCCTCAGCCACTTGAACTATCTCATCCATGTTAGTAATGATATTGCCGGCTTTGTCTCTTAACGCATACATCTGATTCTTGCTAATTCCTAGTTTCTTCTTCACTGCTTTTAGGTTTCCTCCGTTCCTGAGAGCATGTTCAATTCTATCCATATTATACTTCCTTATGTCAGCTGTCTTACGCTTGTTGATTAACTTCGAAAGTTCTGCCGGTTCTATCTAGCTGTAGGGTTAGAGGCTTTCATACATTGGCGTTTCTTGATCAGATCTTTCGTCTCCTGCGATAGCTTACTGGTATCCTGTCTAACGGAGTTACCACCGACTTCTATTGCACACTCCTTAAATGTGGCCCACAAGATTGTCGTTCATTGCTTCAACACTAAGATCCTCTTCCTGGGTTAAAGCCGAATACCTGTTCTGTAGCTTGATCTGGAATTCCTCTATTTTCCCTCTTACCGCTAACTCATTGATCGGCTTCTTATGTACCAGTTTCTTCCGTTCCCTCCTTAGGTCTGGGCTAATTCGAGTTCTTACCATCCTATGGTCACTGCAGCGCACCTTGCTGAGCACGTCCACATCTTGTATGATGCCAGGGTTAGCGCAGAGTATGAAGTCTATTTCATTTCTAGTCTCGCCGTTCGGGCTCCTCCACGTCCAATTTCGCCTATCCTGCTTGCGGAAGAAGGTATTCATTTGTCCAGTACTAGGAACAATATTTGCATACATAAAGAAACAAAGAAAACTAAATAGGCCATTTAAATACTGAGCGCTTGAATACGCAAAGTGAAGAAAAAAATTTCCTCACATAATGAGAAAGCAAAAGCGCCGCATAGCGCGCACCGAAGTAAGATGAGCTGTTCGCGTCGCGCTGTAATGGCATTCTTTTCCTTGAGACTGAATAAATGCTTCCCTCCCACTCTACGCTGGACGGCGCCATTGACGCTGAATGTCAAAAGTTACCGCAAGTCTTCCGACGCTTTTTCTGTCATTGCGTAAACCTCCTTGATCGCTTCGTACTTCTTTCTCCACCTTTAAATTAATACGCGCTTCTGCTTCCGCGAGATATCGAGGGGGGATTTATCACGCGTACAGGCGCTCGTGCGTATCTCATATGAAATAACATTTTGGTGTTTCTTCAATCCAGAAGAGCGTGACTGCGTATCTACATCCTTGTCCTCGTTACCTACTCATATGGAACGCAAAATAAAGATTGAGGAGAAAATATATCGCGAAGCCGTAATAAACGGCATTAAAAGGCTTACAGTAGACATATGCGAAAATTATTCAAATATCAAATTCACACGTTTGGGCCAAGATCTGTGGGTGTAAGTTGTTTCATCGTTATGTCCTCGGAAATTCAATGCGTCTGCTTAGTGCCAATACGCGCACAGCACCACCCACGCAACTCGAGGGGGGGGGGGGGGGCAGCGACAGACGCACCTTAATAAGCCGTTAAAATTCAAAGGACTGTGCACTCGGCAATGGCCGCGTGGAAGTCACGATATAGTGTCATAAGCCTCCGTGACTGCGCATGCGCAGCGCGCTTGCAACGCCAAGGCTCTTTCTCGCGCCGCTGTCCAAGCAGGCGCGAAGAGGCTGGCAATTTTTCTTGACCGGAAGGTAGATAGAAAGGGGGCATGTGAGAGTCCAAGGACCTTGGACAGGCAGGTTGTCTCTTCCTTTGCCCCAAAGACACAAGGGCGCTCTCGCGACTCCGCTGCGACGCGGCCGAGCACCGGTGGCACGACGCGTCCTCGCCCGCTCTGCGCGCATCTCGGCCCGCGGCGACACCTGCTGCGTGAAGGACCCGGCCGCGGCGCCGGATGCGGCCCTGTCCATTCACAGGCAACGCTGCAGCCGGCGTCGCGAAGCGCCGGCAGCCGCGCGTGGGATACCGCTGCCGTCTGGTCCGGTGCAGTCAACGACGAACTGGCCGAGATTCGGCCAAGATTATTGGGAACGCGCTCGATGCGCGAGCTTCAAGGTTGAGACGACGGCGAACCTGCTGCGCTGGGCGGCGCGACCTATGGCGCCCAGCGCCGCCCGCAGCGACCGACTCGCGCGCATGGCCCGATAATTATCCCTGGCCTGGCCGCGATCCTTCTGCCAAAGCGCGGTGCGCTGTCTGTGATGCGCTGTGCTTATGAGAGAGAGAGAGAAAGGGGCAAGGAAGAAAAGCACGAGGCAGCACGCACGGACGACCGCGAAGGTCGCAGATGAATTGATGCGCGGCCCCACGAATCGCCGGTGCGATTACGAATATGGCGGCTGCGCCTGGCAGTTATGTGGGCGCTCAACAGACAGTCTCATTCTCTTTGAACCTGTGCGCGAAATCGAGTGGCAATCAGTTCTGTACCGCGGCGCGTCCCGACGACCATTAAAGCCGACGGTGCGTCGGTGATATTGGAGCAGACGAAAAGAGGTATCCTTTTTGCAGGAAAGTAAAATAACGGACGCGGCCTCTCATCCGTTAATGTCATGAGACCAATTACGGTGCGAACGCTTTCAGGATGAGAATGCAAAGCGGTCTATCGTGTCGATCCCGACTAATTGATCAGCTTATAGCCTGTGAGGTCGGCACACTACACCTAATAATATAGTGCCGAGTCCACGTATAGCAGCACTGACTGCTGGACAGCTATGTACTATTACATAACCATGGAAGTAAGGGATTTCCTTGTAATGCAGTAGGGACAGGAGGAATTTCAGAGCGTTCATACCATTTACAACAACCCGGCTGATTCAAGCAGTAACCACCGGCAAGCAAAGTCGAGCAAAAAAGTCTTCAGTATATATATGTTGAAAATACACCCGGGATCAAAAGTTGGTCGTACGCGCCGTCGGAAAAACGGCTCAGTTCGGTCGCTCAGAGGCAGGCAGGAAGTGATATGCATAACAACCTTCGTTTGGGCGCGAGAACGGTGCAGTGTACCATTAATATTGAGACTTGGCATCAAGGCTGGGAAAGGTAACTTCTTTTTTTCGCCGACTGCAAATCCTTCATCGGCGTATACAAACGTGCAACATAATCCCTTTGTCTAGGACAGGAATAAAGTGGCACGTATTTAATTAACTGATGGATCCCTTCCCCGAACGAACTTCCAAAACAATTCTGCTTTTAAGGGTTACGCGAAATCGCAGGACATCTTGTTTCGTCTCATGGCTGAGTGAATCCGGAGGCGAGATGTGTCATGATTTCCGTCAGTTTAAGTTATTGGGACACGCTTATCAGTTGTTCTTGTACTTCCTGTACAGAGTCCTTTACTACGCATGCTGGCATTGATGCAGCGTGGAATATTCTCTGCACATGTGAATTTTCTTTATGTGAGATGTCGTGCTGTATGAAAATATTCACTCTTACGCTTTTCACTGCAATAATATCTTTGGCAATGGTAAGGTTTTGCATTTCCACTTGGTCTAAAGCAAATCATCTTAAAGGTTGGGGCGGTCTTTCTTAATGCAAATTGTCTCGAAATAGCTCAAGTTCACATATAACAAAACTTTCATATAACAAAACTAAGGTACAGGATGCAGGCATGCACGAAACAGATATCCCCCTGAGTAGGTGCGACGAACGCCTGGACGCCGTTCTGTTGTAATTAACAGCAGCTAATAAGCGTGCCACTGCATTGCACAGAACTTTCAGTTACAAGGGCGTTCGTGGCCAGCAATAACAAGTTCCTCAGCTGCCACTGAAAATGTCATTCGTTTGCACACAATAGCATAGCAAACAGGTAATATTTATTGTTTTCACAACTGTTTCAGATACCACATGCCTCTGCTGTGGCTTTGTTCGTCTGCCTCTTGGTCGCCGTCGGGGCAGAGCCACAGCATGATGACGGCGAAGCAAGAAGAGAAGAAGACGTGACGGTACGGCTGGCGCGCTTCGTCGAAAGCTTATACGAAGACCTAGAGGAAGCAGCCCAAACAAATGTCGCCAGGCCTTTCCCATCACACGAGGCTTTTCACGAGTTTCATAATCAGCCAGTTCGACCTTTCCAGCAGGGAAGGCCACCGGGGGGCGGCGGGGCCGCGTCACCGCCGCCGTCAAGGCCCGCACCAGGACAACCCGGTCAGCCTGTGGCTCCTCCTGGACCGACCACCCCTCCGCGGAGGCCACCGGGAACTGCTTTGTTCGGGGAACCATTCGAGCCACCCAAGGGGCCGCAGAAGCCTCCTTCGCCATCCCGAGGAACAGGCGGGTATGGAAGGCCTGAGGGACCGCTTCTACCGCCCAGTAACGTGCTCGAGCCGGAAATTGTTGGTCCCGTTCTAGAGTATGAACCACCTGACCTACCTCAAAGGCCACCAGTATTCAGCGGCTATCCTATCAACACTATTGACTTGCCACCAGCTCCTCCACGGCAACCACCAAGACCAAGGCCTCCACCACAGCCAGTTGCTCCCTCACCGCCCAAATTTGTTGGGGTTCTCATTCCTGCGGATAAGACACCCCAGTTGCCACGACCACCGCTTCCCCCATCAGGACCACCCGCGCCCAGGCCGCCTATTTCAAGGCCTCCGGCTCCAAGGCCACCGGCTCCTAGGCCGCCAGCTCCTAGGCCGCCAGCTCCCAGCATCAGCCGTTTTCCTCCAGCGCCCCCTCCGCCGTTTGCTAGGCCACCGTCAGGCGCGGGTGGTATTTCATTCGATGTGCAAACCGGAGTGGCGAAGCCCCGTCCGGGAGAACCATCTGTAACTCCTGGCCCACCAGGGGAAGGTTTTGGATATGGGCCACCGAGGCGCCCTCCTCCCTCTCCTCCGGGTCCAGGAGCTGGTATCGGGCCCTTGCCCCAGCCGCCAAGGTTCCCAGCAGGCCCTCCACCCGCCCCTGCACCTCCAAGACCTCCATCCTTGCCCCGCCCTCAGGCACCGTCCCCATACCCTTTTCCCAGACCTCCTGGTCCTCTGCCCACTCCTCCTCGCGGAGTGGCTCTATTCCCTGAAGGAAGACCCCCGCCTTCACCTCCTCAGCCTCCTAGGCCGGGTGGCTTTCCAATTCCGGGGACACCGCGACCCCCAGCGCCTCCTCGACTGCCGGCTCCGTCGCCACCACCAGGCTTCTTTCAGCCAGGCATAGGTCCCTCAGCGCCGGGGCCTCCGAGGCCAACGACACCTGGTATTCCTGCTCCCCCTGGGACAGCCAGACCTCCATCTCCACCACGTGGGCCAGTCACTGGTGGACGAAAGCCTTCTGACATACCACATCACAAGTTCCACGAGTTCCTTGTCACAGGACCCAAAGCGCCAAGACCAGGAGGTGCGCTATTCCCTGGGGCTGGGGTACCAGGACAGAGGCCGCCAGGACCACCTTCACCAACACCGGGAGGACCGTTCATCCCCCCTTCACCGCCAACCTTTCCCATACCAGCTCCACCAAGACCGGGCGCTCCTCCGCCGGGCCCTCCTCCACCAAGACCTCCTACGCCGGGGCCTCCACTGAGGCCGCCGTCTCCACCAGGCTTCCCCGCACCAGCTCCTCCAAGACCAAGTGGTCCTCCACCAGGGCCTGGTCGCCCACCACGGCCACGGCCTCCTCCGAGCTACCCGATACCAGCGCCACCAAGACCGAGCGGTCCTCCAGTGGGACCACCTCCACCAGGACCGCCTCCTCTGGGTCCTCCTCCTCCAGGACCCGGCCGTCCCCTGAGGCCGCCGTCCCCACCAGGATATCCCTTGCCCACACCACCAAGGCCAGGCGGTCCACCATCGGGGCCTGGCCGTCCACCACGGCCACCTCCAAGCTATCCAATACCAGCACCACCAAGACCAAGTGGTCCTCCTTTCGGGCCACCACCACCAGGTCCTCCGCCACCAGGGCCCGGTCGTCCTCTGAGGCCTCCATCACCGCCAAGTTTCCCAATACCAGCTCCACCCAGACCAGGAGCTCCACCGCCAGGGCCCGGCCGCCCGCCAAGGCCACCGGCACCACCGGGATTCCCTGCCCCACCACCGCCGCCAAGGGGACCACCGCCACCACCTCGGCAACCTCCTCCTGCTGGTCCACCACCCTCCCCTCCTGAATTTCCGGAAACCCCCGGTTACCCCTCAAGACCAGCGAGACCGCGTCCTAGGCCACCGCCGGGAGTAGCACTTTATCCAGAGGGAAGGCTGCCTGAAAGGCCGCCACCAGGTAAAGCATTCTTTGGTGTTTCTGTAGCGCTAGCATAACGCAAGTCAAAAATTGAAAAAGGTGAAAGAAAACTCACTGTTCCAACTTTACAAGTTCCAAGTTTAAGTGAGACCATTCTGCTCTGTGCAGTCATAAGCCGTTAGCCATGAATAGCCACATGAAGCCGCGAGCATTCGACATCGCTTTGATTCGCAGTAATGATAGAAAAATGTAATGCTATCTTGTAAATTAACTGAAAGATTATTCAAAAATGAGAACTACTAGCCTTCGTGAATTATTTTTTTCAGGATAGGAGCTGCTAGAAATATTCCAGTCACCTAATGAGAGTACAAATGTGTTGCATCACCAGCCGAGCATTTCTCTGTGCATCTGTAGGCAAAGATATTGGTATGAGGTCTATTGTAATGTTGTCAAAGAGAAAAATACAAGACAATGACTAGCGATAAAAGCACGGTCCCGATTACGAAGGGCAAATTTTCGTGCGTGCGTCATCCATGCCCCAACGATTACAACAAAACGAAGCATGCTGCAGTAAGAATAGAACAATATGAATTCCTATTTTAAAAGGGATTTCTAAAAGGGCAACGTTAAAGAAATTGAATAATTATAGGCCGACTAGCTTGTTTTCGGTAATGTACAAATTGTTCACCAAGGTGATCTTTAATAGAATCAGGGCGACGTCCTACTTCAGTCAACCGCGATAATTGGCTGGCTTTAGAAAAGGATATTCAACAACTGATTAAATTGGTGCCGTCAATCAAGTAATTGCGAAATCTGCGGCGAATAACCAACCTTTATTGGCTTGCACATATTAGGACAAGGTATTCTATTCAGCAGAGGTACCGCCAGTTATGGAGGCACTGCGTAATCAAGAAATGCATTAAGCATATGTAAATGTCTTAGCAAATATCTATATAAAGATTACAAAGCTACCCTACTCCTCCACAGGATTAGCGCAAAAATTGCGAAGTAGGGGGCCAGGCAAGGAGACACGATCTCTCCTATGATATTCACTGCATGCTTAGAACACGCCTTCGAGCACTTAGACTGGGAGCTAAGTGTGAGGAGCAGCGGGGAGCATTTCAGCGATCGGAGGTTTGCAGACTATATTGCCATATTCAGCAACACTGGAAATGACTTCCAACAAATTAAGGAGCTTAGCCGGAATAGTATCAATAGTAAGTCTGAAAAATAACATGCAGAAGACTACGGTAATGTTCAATATCCTAGAAAGAGCATGATAATTTGTGATTAGCAGTCAGCCTCTATATTGTGTGCAAGGCTACGTTTATCTAGGCCAATTAATCACAGGAAACCTGGATCATGAAAATAAAACGTGCAGGAGAATAAAAATCCCTTGGAGCCCATACGGTCGGCATCACCAAGTCTTGACCGGCAGCTTACCGCTTTTCTTTCAAAAGAAAAGTAGTGTATTCTACTGGTACTAACATATGAGGAAGAAACTTGGAGGTTAAAAAAGAAGCTTGAGAAGAAGCTAAGGACCGCGCACCGAGCGAAGGAACGAAAAATGTTAGGCGTAACGTTACGACAGGAAGACAGCGGTGTGGATTAGAGAGCAGCCGACATTGTAGCAGAGATTAAAAAGAAATGGAGCTGGACAGGACATGTAATGTGTAGGGCAGATAACCGGTGGTCTATATTATAATTACAGAATGGGTTCCGAGGGAAGTGAAGCGTATCCGAGGGCGGCAGAGAACGGCTCGGTAGTGATACAATCTGACTTACACACAGCCTACAGCCATGATAGTGTCGGATTTTAACTTGAGTATGCGAGAAAATAATTTTAATATACGAGAAAACATTTTTTTTCACACGGAAACAAACACAAACCTTTTTTTCCTTGCTTACGGGGGTATGAGCCATTGCCCTTCGTCGGACTTCTGCCGGGATCGACCCACCATTGTTTTCTATCAGGCCCCGTGTCATAGAACATCCGGTGTCTGTGTCGGCATCAACAGGGGCCCGATAGCGCTATCGCGTTCCACTCTTGAAGGCGAAGCTTAAGCGTCCTCCAAGGCTTTTTTTAAATGCAAGAACGAAAAACGTATGCTGACTTTTGGTCCACTATTTGGTTTTAACCGCAGAGGTCCAGTGGACGCAAGCTCACCCGAGAGCTATAAGACCTTAAGTGGGCACGCAGCTGGGAACATATTGTGCGCTCGGAAGCAAAGAACGTGTCATATTCTCATCTTATTTCCGTATTTTTCTTATTTGCGTCCTTGAATATTCAAAGTTCCTTCTTCTACGATGGCTCGTAAGACCACCAGGTCTTACGAGCCTGGTGGTAAGACCTGGTGGTAGCTATCTAGTCCTTTCTTTTTTCTGTCGTCGCAGGTCTGCACGTATTATATGTTACCAATAAAGGATTTATTCGTGTTCGAATCTCAAATGCGCTTACCCTTACATCTTGTAGAGCCATACCACCACTGTGACCTCGTTAAACTTTTATTAAATATGAAACTGGTATTCTGTGTATTGGATGCGCTTATGCTGAACAACAGCATCTGCAGCTATGCGGCGTGCCACAGCGTCATCAAAATTAGTCAGCCAGATATTCATCTAATAAACAAACCGGTAAGCTCTACGCAATAAAGTTATCGACCGAAATAAACTGGCGAAAGCTAATCTGGAAAGATATATTCTGGAAACAAAAACCTTCAAGATTGCGCAGAGCTTTAGAAAAAGAAAAAAGAAAGAAAAGGAGAAACGAAATCGCGTAACCGTAATCATAACATAGCGCTTGACTTAGCAACTTGCAAAAACAGCGACACTGTAAACACTTCATTTTCATGCGAGACAAGCGCCTCTGTTTTATGCAGTATATTCTTCACAAATAGTTTTCATTCCATCCGAAAGAATGCCTTTAAACTTGGCGATTTCCAATTACTCCTAAACTTCAAAAAAAAAACGCATGCAGTTTAGAAGAGTTCGTTCGCCGCAAGAAACGGTTCCTCTCATGCGCATATAGCGGGGTACGGGCGTGTACAATAAGTTCCATTGGGGCTTTCACGCTTCGTTGTCTGAGAGGCTCGAAAAAGTGAGACACTCTCGTAGTAAACACGTTTGTTCGCAGCTCGCGACCACTAGAGACGCAGGCTGTTGACGTCCGGAAATGGTCGAATTCTCGGCCGATTTCTGAGATGCGCACCTTTCTCTGACCGAAGTGGACGGAAAGTACCGACGCTATACGTTATACAAGCAGCCATGCACAGTATCAATGTGTCTTTTTCCAGTGAACCTCCTTTACACAGTCGCCTTGGCGACACGAGGAAGGCATACGCGCGGCTTTATTATTATGACAAGTATTCTAGCTTTCCGTAGATCATAAAGGTCAAATCACACCAAATTGTGGTGTCCTACCAGTCAACTGCCCTTTATGTCCCGTTTTACCGCAGTTCTGCTTGAATTCATAGACCAGTTTCTTCTCCCATTACAGTACAACATTCTGCTCACCGTTGCGGTGGGATGTGAGTTTCCTTCAGCACACCCTGTCACTCGCGGATGACATGCCGCTACACGGAATCCATGCCACCCAATTTCTCATACCAAATCTGTTGCATCTCACTAGAATTTGCCAAGTTACTGCGTCCTCAAGAAATTCCAGTAGATTTGTATGAAATCTTCTAGTAGCCATACATCAATAAGAGCATTACGCAAAAGCGAATCCGCAAAGGCCCGTGCATATTTTCATATGCAATGTTTCGCTGATACTGGAGCTTTCACATAGGTCGCTCAAGTCTGCACAAGTTTACATGACAACCATTAGACGCACTGAGAAGGCATTCCGCTGCAGCTCTTGCAAAGTTCATTACAATGTTTGCAATTCACTGCAGGCTTTAGAACTTTACCGCAGACTTTATAGGGACCTCGCCATATATATATATATATATATATATATATATATATATATATATATATATATATATATATACAAAGTGTACTCGCTTCCTGCTGAGTTTCTAAACAAAAGTTTCTAAAAGTATATTCTGGGATTTTACGTGCCGAAAACGCAATCCGATTATGAGGCACACCGTAGAGGGGGAATCCAGAATAATTTTTCCCCTCTAGGGTTAAGGTGCACATACTGGTAAATCTAGCAAACGAGATTTTTTTTTTCATTTCGCCTCCATCGAAATGCGGCCGCCGCGGCTTCTGCAGATTTTGTGAATACGTTTTTGGCGTCATTAGAATTTAGTTAGCAATTATTCGTTTATTCCTTCATTGTACCTCAAAGGCCCCAGAGAGGAGTATTACGTGAGGGATGGGCTGAGCAGTGACTGTAGAACATTCTTTGAATGATATAGGTCGGAGTGGTGGACGGCGTCGGCAGGCAGACCGTTCCATTTCTTTGCTGTTGTCACAAAATACGGGCGTAGGTGGACGGTATAGTCCGTGCCGCGAGAGTATGTACTGTTTTAATATGGTTTACACGGCTGGACTAGCCATGAGCTGGCAATATGACTGAAATTTTAATTGACATGTGACAACATTTATGAAAAAGATACACTATAGAGATATGACGTTGTGATTCTAGATTAGTAAGAGCGGCACGGGTTTTAAGTTCGGAAACGCTGGCATGGTAAGAGTATTCAGAATAAATAAAGCAGACTTCATGATTCTGAACTGATTCAAGTGTATTAGATAGGTTAAGTTGATAAGGATCCCAAAGAGAGTATGAGTATTCTAACTTAATGCGGACACTATCTAATGTAAGTTAGTAACTACACTTGTGGGGGAGCGAGTCGTAAGTTCAGGCGAAGAAAACCAAGGGTGCGATTCGCGGTATTGGCTATGTTAATTACATGACGTGACCAAGTTGGTGTGTTTGAAATGGTTATGCCGGGGTATTTACATGATTCAACGGATGACATTTCGGAGCCGTATATTTCGCTGGTATTTCGCTGATTTTAGGTATTTCGCTGATTGGTGATGTCATCTACGATGAAAGAAAACCAGTGATGCTTTTTTTGTGTAAAAGGCATTAGCCGTTCATTACACCATGATTCAATACGTTTGAGGTCATTTTGAAGCATGTCAATGTCGAAAGTGTTTCTTATCGGACGATTAAGGACGAAGTCATCTGCTAACAATCGAATATTATAATAAATGTCTGTACGAAGGCCATTAATGTAAATTAGAAAGAGCAGGGGTCCGAAAATGTGTCTTCTGGTATGCCGGAAGGGTACTGACACAAAAATAGTGCATCCCGCTTTTTTTTTTTTGCTTTATCAGATAGATGCCGGCCAAGTAACTATACAGTATCTGGTGAGAATTCCTTGAAGGCGCAAAAAATAACCAATTATATGATCTTTTAAAGTGGCCCTATTGAAATGCACGCCATGTGGAGCGCGGCTTCCTGGCGTATAAGGTAGGTTTTGTTTACAAGTTATGCCTGCTCGTCACAAAAATTGGAGGTAGTGGTCTAGAGCCGCTGACGCATGCGCCGGTGATCCTGGTCGCGTAATCTCAAAGCGCACAATGGCTGCGTCTCGCTAAAGCCGGACGCCCGTCGCATAAATCATTCTTTCCGTTTTCCCTCTGCGCTCCTCTGCATTGCACAATGGACAACACGCCTAGTCCCGTGCTGTCGCGCCTACTAGGGTACCTGCACGCTATACTAGGCACCCTAGTTTCCATCCCCAGTACAGGGTAGCCAGCCGATCTGAGAATTGGCTAACCTCCCTGTCTTTCCGTCTATTTCTCCTCCTCCTCCTAGCTTCCGTTAGCGCGCAGCGCCCTCTGTCATCCATTTAATGACCCTGATATCCCCTCGTCTAAAGCTTTCGACAAGGGGATCACAATGCAGCTTCGACTGTACAGCACCGGCCAACGCATTAGTGATTCCATGTAACCCTTCACCCCCGATTTTCGTGACATACAGAGGTTCCCTTGTAAACGAACCCTACGCCAAAAAATTGGCGTCCTTTTTGAATTCGTTCACATTAAAACATAATCCATGATTGACTGCACGATCGAGGAATTGAGGTGTCATACTGTGATTGCGGAATCGGCAGCTATTTAGGAGAACAAAAAAGGCAATTTGGCAGTTTTTCTCTAAGTTAGGCGTACGAGCTAGCAAGCACGATAAATTCCGACTTCTGGTGTAGTATCCTTTGCTTAATTTCCTGGATACCTGCTTTCTCTTTCCTCTGCTCAAAGCAAGGAACAAAAATTAATTTCAGTTCCATCATCCTTTTCACTTTTTTCCTCCGTTTTGACAGACATTCGTAGTTTAATATCGGTGATAACCAATATAAAGCTATAAGTGCAGACAAGTCAAGTCAGTCAAGTCGCATATATAACTGGCTACAACAGGTTCCAGTCACTTCCCTTAGCTTTTTATAGCAGTCAAACCAAAAGTAAAGTGCTTGAACAAAATTAAAAACCTGGCATGACCCATCTCATGATGAACGTAGGCGTTAACGCGATTATCATTGAAACTATCTAACTAGACACCATATTGCAATCGTCGAAACGCGTCATGTATGAGGCGTGCGTAAAACAGCCAAGCCGCTCTCTCGCGTTTCCTTCTGAACACGCCGCATCATCTAACGCCGCCGCAGCAAAGACCCCGCGTGCCACCTATGTGAATATACATTCAGGCAAGATTGTCTCAATATATATGACGCGGGGTCGAATCCGCCCAGCACCAGTCAAATTAAAATGGCTTTTTTGTCATTGAAAACCGGCACACACCCAGTTGCGCATAGCCAGTGGCCGAAATGGACAACAACGAGGTTCATTGAAGCGTGGCACATGCCTAGCTTCACATACTTAGTGATCGAAGTTGGGGTGAAATTCATTGAACTGCAGTACAAACGGCAGTGGCACATACCAGTAACACAAGCTGGCGCGAGACGGACTAATGGCTCATTCACACAGGCGACTTGAGGAGGTCGCGCGACAATTTGCGACTCGCGATCAAATTGCGACCGAAGGCGAATGATGTTCACACCGGCAAGCCCGGCTGAGCGCGACCCGCAAGTCGCAATCCCGGAGATTATCGTTCTCAGCGAGAACTCTCGGAATGTACGCGGAATTTGCCGCGACGCGGGAGGAGGCCGGATGTAGACATGTGGAAGACCACTTTCGGTGCGCCGCTGATTGGTTTATCAGTTTTGCGACCACGGTCGGCCGACTGCGAAATCGCGCAGTGAGCGACTAACCCAAGATGGTCGCTTTTCGAGAAAAGCGACGGTTTTCGACCATTTGCGCTGGTCGCTTTGCGACCAACTTGGTCGCGCGAACATTGTCAGTCGCCGGTGTGAATGAGCCCTAACTGATGAGCCGCACATACCGATTGTCACATACCCATGACCCTAGTCAATGCGACGATTCTTTTCCAACCCAGCTCCTTGATCTCATGGAGATCATGGACTACCCAGTGGTGCAAGTTAGCGGCAAAACGGTTAGAGACACATCATCATCAGCCTGGCTACGCCCACTGCAGGGCAAAAGCCTCTCCCATCCTTCTCCAACTACCCCGGTCATGTGCTAATTGTGCCCATGTTGTCCCTGCAAACTTCTTAATCTCATCCGTCCGCCTAATTTTCTGCCACGCCCTGCTACGCTTCCCTTCTTTTGGAATCCAGTCCGTAACCCTTAATGACCAGCGGTTATCTTCCCCCCTCATTACATGCCCATGCCCCCCCCCATTTCTTTCTATTGATTTCAACTAAGATGTTATTAACTCGCGTTTGTTCCCTCACCCAATCTGCTCTTTTCTTATCCCTTAACGTTATGCCCATCATTCTTCTTTCCATAGCTCGTTGCGTCGTCCTAAATTTAAGTAGAACCCTTTTCGTAAGCCTCCAGGTTTCTGTCCCGTAGGTGAGTACTGGTAAGACACAGCTGTTATACACTTTTCTTTTGAGGGATAATGGCAACCTGCTGTTCATGATCTGACATGACACAGACATACATGCAGACAGACCTTGTAAAGTACGTGAACTACCCTAAGAATGTTAATAGTATTAAAATCATTACATATTATTCATCAATTGTACGGTTTCAGGTCCCGGAAGATTCCCTTCTCCACCAGCGCCTGGTAGAAGGCCACCGCCAGCGGGACCAGGAGCATTTCCCACGCCATCTCCCGGTATATCTCCAATTCCCGGAGGCGTGCCGAGGCCTACACCAAGGCCAGGGCCATCGCCAGCTCCTCCAAGGCCTCCTCCTTTCCCACAACCGGGGCCAGGACCTTTTCCCGCTATTCCAAGCGGCCCTCCAAGGCCACCTACTGCAGGACCTACAGTACGACCGCCGCAACCACCTCGACCAGCAGGACCCCCGACATTTCAACCTGGACCATTTCCAGGACCACCAAGAGACGAGGATGAGTTTCCAGAAACTCCTGGCTATCCCTCAAAACCATCCAGGAAACGACCACCTCCTCCACCGTCAAGGGGGACAGCCATATTTGGCGAGCCTGGTGTACCAACTCCCCCACGCAGACCACCACCTCCGCCTTCTCCGAGACCTCCCTCACCTCCACTGGGACCAATAACACCAAGACCAACGCCTCCAGGTCCAGGGCTACCACAGCCATCACCCCGACCAGTGCCAGGACCTTTCCCTCCACGACCACAGCCACCGCCTGGCACACCTGGCATTCCTGGAATTCCTCCCCAGATACCGAGGCCGCCTTCACCACCGCAGGTACCTCGACCACCAGTGTCACGTCCATCAGGGCCTGCACAGCCTGGTGGAAGACCAAAGCCTTCTGTTCATGACATTCCACATCACAAATTCCATGAATTCTTGGCTCAGCCTGTGAAACCTGGTACTGGAGCAGGGCAAGTTCCTGGTATTGGTGGTTACCCTTCACGGCCACCGAGGCCTCGACCCCCACCTCCATCGGCAGGAGCCGCTGTGTTTCCGCAAGGGCCGCCACCTAGACCTTCACCTCCACCCTCGACGCCGTTTCGGCCTCCAGGACCTCCACCGCAACAAGTCCCATCACCTCCAAGATTTCCAGGGCCCCCTGCTCCACGACCATCACCTCCACCACCACTAAGACCTTCACAGCCACAATTCCCTCCTGGTCCACAAGGCCGACCTTCTGGACCTGGAACTCGGCCCCCGCCTTCAAGACCACCAACACCACTACCGCCACCTCCCCAAAGACCACAACCTGCGTTTCCTTCACCACCAGCACCACAGAGGCCACCACCTGGAATAGCCCTGTTTCCTGAAGCACCGTCATATGGTGGTAGACCTGCAAGACCAAGACCTAGGCCATCGCCCCCCACAGGTGGACCAGCACCACAGCCTCCTCTACCAGTTTCTCCAGCACCGCCACCAGTTCCAAGGCCACAGATACCTGGACCCCAACAACCACCAAGATTTCCACAACCGTTTCCAAGTCCAAGGCCTCCTCCTCCACCTAGACCTCTGGTACCACCACCGCCGCCTCCTGCACCACGACCACCTCCACAACCTCAACCCGCTCCTGGTCTGCGACCTGGCCCCACTCCACTAGGACCGAGACCATATCCTGGCCCTCCTCCTATACGACCAACCCCTACACCACAACCACCCAGGCCTTATCCTGGTCCTTCTCCTGTGCAACCATTTCCAGGACCACCGCCCCCGGTAGGACCAACCCCAGGACCCCCCTTCGTGCCAAGACCACCACCAGGTCCAAGGCCTATTCCTTCACCAACTCCTGTACCATCACCAAGGCCACCTCCTACTCCGACCTTCCCAAGGCCTCAAGTTCCAACTGGACCCGGGCGAGGCCCTCCACTAGTGACACCACCGCCTCCTGGGCCAGGTACCGGGGACTTCCCTGAGGCGCCTGGTTATGGAGCAAGACGTCCACGTCCAAGGCCACCTCCAGGGAGAGTTTTGTATCCTGAAGGCGTAACCCCCTCTCGACCGCCTCCAGGTCCAGGTCGCCGCCCAGCACCTCCATCACCTGGCCCACAGCCTAGACCACCAGGGCCCATTGGTCCAACACCTTATCCAATACCAGGGCCTCCTCCAAGACCCCCAGCACCTCCACGACCTCCAGTTGCTCCACCCCCTCCGAGACCTGCCACTCCATCTGCACCAGCTTTCCCGCCCCCAACTCCAGGGCAATTCCCTCAGCCAAGACCACCATCACCGCCAGGCCCATCGCGTCCAGCTCAACCAGGACGACCAGCAGGGCAGAGGCCTTCTGCATTTGATATACCCCATTCAAAATTTCATGAATTTCATCAGCAACCTGTCAGACCACAAGTAGGAGGTAGGCCCCGCCCAACTCCTGGTGTTGCTTTATATCCTGAGCCTGGTCCAGCAAGGCCGACAGGACCACCGCGAATCCCATCGCCACCAACGCCCACACAGCCGTTCCCATCTCCAAGACCTCCAGGACCACCAGCACAACCAAGACCTACACCCAGACCCCCAGCATATGTGCCTCCAGCTCAACCCCGTCCTCCGCAACTCCCAAGACCTCCTGGCCCCGTTCCTACACCCCCTGGTCCAGTACCAAGGCCGCCATCACCACCACGCCCATCTCCACCAACAAGACCTCCTTCACCCAGGCCACCAGCATATTTACCACCTCAACAACCTCCATCACCAGTGTCCCCTGCACCACGGCCACCTCCGCCACCCCGGCCAGCACCAGTACCGAGACCTCCATCACCTCTGCCTCCTGCACCACGGCCACCTCCACCTCCTCGGCCAGTGCCAGTACCAAGACCCCCATCACCCGTGCCCCCTGGACCCCGTCCACCTCAGCGACCTCGACCAACGCCACCACCAAGACCTCCATCACCTCTGCCCCCTGCACCACGACCACCTCCACCACCCCGACCAGTACCAACACCTAGGCCACCAGCTTATATACCACCTGGACCAACCAGCCCAAGGCCACAGCCGCCAACTCCAAGGCCACCTCCCGGACCTTCTCGATTTCCAGTTCCTCCTCCTACGCCATCACCTCCAAGGCCTCAAGTTCCCTCAATCCCACCATCTCCAGGATTTGTTACACCACCCCCATACAGGCCATCCCGTCCAGTGTCACCACAAATACCACAAGGACCCGGAGGCACAGGTATCACACCGAGTTTTCCAGCACCACCACCGACCATACCGCGACCTAGTCCAAGACCACCGCTGCCATCACCGCCACCTCGACCGCCAGTAACGCCGAGCACTCCAGGTCCTTCACCTCCGGCTCCACCATCAGGCTTTCCCGACAGTCCAGGATATGGTAGCAAGCGCCCTACAAGACCCAGGCCACCAGCAACAGGAGGACGGCCACTACCACCTGGACCACTTCCTCCTGTTCCACCTCCCCTTCCGAATGTCCCTGAACCAACACGGCCAGAAATACCACAGCCTGTACCACAACCATTCCCTGAACCACCAGGATACGGACAGGGTAGACCAAGACCACCGCCCAGGCCTCAACCTCGACCTCAAGTGCCTGGTCCAGCACCACCTGTTAGACCGCAGAGACCAACTGACGTCAGGCCTCAAGTACCACCAAGAAGGCCAACTGGAACAGCCCTATTCGGTGAACCTGGAGAGCCATCACCTAGGCCACCAAGGCCGAGACCTAGCCCAGGTCCTGGTCCACAGCCCCCTGCACCAGAACCTTTCCCAGAACAACCAGGCTATGGTTCGAAACGCCCCAGGCCTGGAACTACGCCGTCTGGTCCAGGCCAACGACCTGGAGGTGCCCTTTTTCCTGACACGCAGACTACGTCGAGGCCTTCGGTCCCTGGAGGCAGGCCTGGCGACACAGGAGAGGGGAAGCAACCTATACGCTTCCCTTCTCATAAAGCGTTTCACGAATTCCACAACGCCCCCATCAGAATTCGAAATAACATAGGTTGAGACGAAGACAGAGTGTTCTACACTCCATGTCGGCACTGCTCCTGATTGCACTATGTATGCATAGTACATCCACCATGTTTGGAGAACTGACTTACAGGAAAAAAATTGCAACTACCAGCGGTTGCTGTAAGCAGTTCAGCATTATAAAACAAGAGCATGATGAAAAATCACATCTATCACTTATGGAAAGAATGCCGCGCCATCGGCGAGACCAAATCAAACATGTAAGAGCACTGAAGGAAATATCCTGTATCATTCCTGCTGCTGGAGGAGCCTGATGTTTACATGCCATTGTATATTTTTGTTAATAACTCTGTCATTGTTTGTGAGTGAGACATTTGCGGTTGTATTTTTTCCTTGTTGCTATATTTAAGTTTCTTTAATAAAGACATACAACAGCAGGCAGTTCTGTTCTGCATTTATTGTAAAGAAATGGACACGATGGCAACGTTATTATGTTGCTTAGTCTAGTTCTTATGAATAGTAGCGCCCAAATGGCGCGTTAGTAATATCACTCACATGTCACTGAGTATACGCCCACACCATGTGCCTGACTGCTTTCTTTTTCAAGAAATCTGTTAGAATCCCTCTTACTAGGCCCTACCCTCCAGGGTGGCTCCGTAGCTATGGCGTTGCGCTGATGAGCACGAGGTCGCGGGTTCGATTGCCGGCCGCGGAAGTCGCATTTTGAGGGGAGCTTGTGTACCGTGCTTTGAGTGCCCATTAAAGAAGTCCACGTTGTCATAATTAATCCGAAGTCCTCTGCGGCGACACGTCTCATCACCCACTCTGGAGCGTCGAGGCCCGAAAGGCCGACTGCAACGAAATTCTGGACCGCGTAAGAAGACTAGTTTCAGATAGCGTAGATGTAGAGCAGGCCTGCATGCTCAATTTTAATCTTTGAAATGCAAGTGGATGCATCACAAGAAACTCGAAAAATAGCCGTTTTTGATACCAGAATTAAAATAATTGCCACTATTGCCCCCTCCGATTTTTATGCTGGGGCCCGGACCCCCTCGACCGGTCAACAGTAGCACTGCGACACATATTCTACAAGCACTCCAGGTTATATTAATATCAGTGGTGCATTCTGCGGGGAAATCCAAACTCCCAAATTTTTCGATTAATGACTTAACCGCGATTAACTGGTTCAGGTGGCATGAGCAAAACAGGAAAGCAGGTACTGTCGTACTGCTGAATGTGTTGCACATGACGGTTTCCACACTTGTTCGACTAAGATTCTTGGCACAGCGTACTGTTTCATGAGCCACGTGAGCGTGGAACTACCTGCTCGTGAATTAGTGCAGGTTCACCTTGGTTTCTTTAGGTTACCAGTCAATTTTAATTTGCTTAGTTGTGCATTATGAGTGCTGTGTTATACCTAAGACGCATGCATTTTGTCCACTTTTGTGGGTAAGTAGGTGTGAAACCATAAAATATATTGCCGTAGTGCCTGAGGTTATCAATGAAGCAAGGCAACTATCGTTATATATTGCAACTAGACTTACTTGCTTCGAGTTCACATATATTAAACCCTTTACATCCGGAGTTATTTTTGAAACAAACTTTTCCAAAATGTCAATTTTTTCTAACTGCTTGATTGAATCGGCACACTAAATTAATGTCCGAAATACACTCAGAATAATATATTTATTTGCAGAACACCCATAAAACATCATTTAATTCTAGATTAAATTAGCTTCACTACACTGCTTGGAGTTGGTTTTTTTCAGCGCCAGTTGAGTAAACAAAAGCGAATGTTTGCAGGGTGTCCCACATAATTTGAGCCAGGAATTTAAAAATGAAAGGCGCGTCGGAAGCGAATTGAACCGAAAGCATACTATTCGCAATAGCCTATAGTAACTCAGACAATTTGTTGTTTTCCCCATAACTCCCTAATTCATTAAGTTTAATTACCCAACTTTTTATTATTGGCTGCGGACCCTAAGTATGATATGCAAATTTGCAGAGCACCTTCAGAAACCACCGATCGAGTTGTTTCCTTTACGATACGTCTCACGTAGCCGTTCATTTCCTGGTAGCAAAGAAAGCCCGCGAACTATGAAAAAAGCCGCGTGACGGAGCGCTTGCGCAGTGGTATCGTGCTGCTCTCAAGCGTGCGTTCCGTGTACAAGGTCGGCTCCCGTCGGATGACGACGACAATGCATGCTGCTGGCAGAGCGCTGCCGAGGAGATAAAGGACGCCCTGCTCCTTCCCTGTCGCTAGTCACAATGCAGTCGAGCTTGTTCACCGAACGAACGCTTGAGAGAAGCACAATCATCATCAGCAGCAGCAGCAACAGCCTCGTTACGCCCACTGCAGGGCAAAGGCCTCTCCCATACTTCTCCAACTACCCCGGTCATGTACTAATTGTGGCCATGTCGTCTCTGCAAACTTCTTAATCTCATCCGCCCACCTAACTTTCTGCCGCCCCCTGCTACGCTTCCCTTCCCTTGGAATCCAGTCCGTAACCCTTAATGACCATCGGTTATCTTCCCTCCTCATTACATGTCCTGCCCATGCCCATTTCTTTTTCTTGATTTCAACTAACATGTCATTCACTCGCGTTTGTTCCCTCACCCAATCTGCTCTTTTCTTATCCCTTAACGTTACACCCATCATTCTTCTTTCCATAGCTCGTTGCGTGGTCCTCAATTTAAGTAGAACCCTTTTAGTAAGACTCCAGGTTTCTGCCCCGGAGGTGAGTACTGGTAAGAGACAGCTGTTATACACTTTTCTCTTGAGGCATATCGGCAACCTGCTGTTCATGATCTGAGAATGCCTGCCAAAGGCATCCCAGCCCATTCTTATTCTTCTGATTATTTCTGTCTAATGATCCGGATCCGCGGTCACTAGCTGCCCTAAGTAGATGTATTCCCTTACCACTTCCAGTGCCTCGCTACCTATTGTAAATTGCTGTTCTCTTCCGAGACTTTTAAACATTACTTTAGTTTTCTGCAGATTAATCTTTAGACCCACTCTTCTGCTTTGCCTCTCCAGGTCAGTGAGTATGCAATGCAGTTGGTCCCTTGAGTTACTAAGCAAGGCAATATCATCAGGGAATCGCAAGTTGCTAAGATAATCTCCATTAATTCTTATACCCGATTCTTCCCAATCCCGGTCTCTGAATAGCTCCTGTAAACACGTTGTGAATAGCACTGGAGAGATCGTATCTCCCTGCCTGACGCCTTTCTTTATTCGGATTTTGTTGCTTTCTTTATGGAGGACAACGGTGGATGTGGAGCCGCTGTTGATATCTTTCAGTATTTTTACATACGACTCGTCTACACCCTGATTCCGTAATGCCTCCATGGTCGACTGCAGAGGTTTCGACAGAATCAAACGCTTTCTCGTAATCAATGAAAGCTATATATAAGCGTTGGCTATATTCAGCACATTTCTCTATCACCTGATTGAATGTGTGAATATGGTCTATTGTTAAGTAGTATTTACTGAATCCAGCCTGGTCCTTTGCTTGACAGAAGTCTAAGGTGTTCCTGATTCTATTTGCGATTACCTTAGTAAATAGTTTGTAGGCAACTGACAGTAAGCTGATCGGTCTATAATTTTTCACGTCTTTGGCGTCCCGTTTCTTATGAATTAGGATTACGTTAGCGTTCTTCCAAGATTCCGGTACGCTCGAGGTTATGAGGCATTGCGTATACAGCACAATACCACTGCACAAACGCTCCGTCACGTAGCTTTTTTTTTTCATATTTCGCGGGCTTTCTTTGCAACCCGGAAAAAAGGACTACATGAGACGTATCGTAAAGGAAACAACTCGATCGGTGGCTTCTGAAGGTGTTCTACAAATCTGAGTGTCATGCTTGGGGTCTTCAATCAACAATAAAAAGTTGGGTAATTAACCTTAATTAATTAGGGAGTTACGAGAAAAACAAAAAAAATTGTCTGAGTTACTATAGGCTATTGCCAATAGTATGCTTTCGGTTCAATTCGCTTCCGACGCGCTTTTCATTTTTAAGTTCTTGCTCAAATTATGTGGGACACCATGTATATATGATCAAAACGTAAGAAGCCAACAAACAATGGCACGGAGGACAGCATAGAGGAAATTATTTCTAGTTCTAATCATAAATAAATGGACGTGAAAGTGGATGAAAAAAACTGTCCGTAAGTGGGATATGAATCCACATCTGCACATTAGACGTGCGATGCACTTACCAATTGAGTTACCGCGGCGCAGTTTTCCCATCCACTTTCTGGGACATTTATGTCTGTCTAATGTACTAACCTTGAGAGTGTTAGCCATCGCCACCACTCACTGGCCATGGCAATGGGTGTAGGACATCCTGTCTACCCGCAACTGTCACATAGTACGTGATTTTCTTTTTTTGTATGTGTGTGTGTGTGTGTGTGTGTGTGGTGAAGGCAACTGGTAGATAAACCCCCACATGCTACCTGAAGGCGTCAAAGCTGCCGGATTCGAGACCCTCGCTATGTAATAACGACAATAACGGAAACCGAGGGGCCCGATTTTTGTTAGTCAAATCATAAGAAGCCAAGAAACAATGACACGAAGGACAGCATAACGGAACGTATTTGTAGTTCTTAATAGAATTAAATAAATTACAAATAGATGGAAATGAAAGTGGACGAAACGACAACGTGTGTTCGTATCCCACCCGCGCCCAGTTGTTTTTTCATCCACTTTCATTTCCAATTATCTATGATTTCTCTAATTCAATTAAGAACTACAAGTAGTTTCCCTTATGCTGCCCTTCGTTTCATTGCTTGCTCTAATGAAAAACGAGCCCCCCGTTTTCCTTTCTTCTTCTCGTTCATTCTATACAGATATATATATATATATATATATATATATATATATATATATATATATATATATATATATATATATATATATATATATATATATATATGGTTTCTGCACTCCAATGGTCGCCGCCCTAAGATCTCCCCCCTCCCCTCCAATGAACGGAGACTAAGCCCTGTGGCCAATCCCGAACGTCGCTTACTTGAGAAAGATTTTGCGAATAACGGCAGAATTCTCGAGGCAGCGGGTTCAATCCCGGTCACGGCGGCTGCACTTCGATTGGGGCAAAATCCAAAATCGCTGTAAAGCAGTGATTTGGGCCTGTTGGTAAGACATCGTGAGGATTATAGTGCGTGAAAAGGACAAGGACGATGTGTGTGTCTCGTCTCTCTTTCGTCCTTCTCCTTTTCACGCGCTATAATCCTCACCAAAATCGCTCGAGTACTTAGATTTGGGTCCACGTTCACCCCTTCATTCACGGCGCACGCATTTGTGTACGCGACATATTTTCGTCATTTCTGAGCAGTGGTGTCAAGGACTAGACCACAAACATTAGGCTTAGTGAAAAGTCAACATTCTGCTGTTTTATAGTACCTCCACTTCTGAGTGAAATGCATCGCTACAGATGACCTTTTTGGTAAAGACACATGCGTGTATGACGGGATGCTTGACGTGGGGCGTTTGGATATAAGTTGCGAAAAATCTATTCGACGTTTCTAACACAATTTCCGACAAAAAAAAAGCAACCATTCGGTTCGTGTGCAAAGCGCTGTGATTTCGTTCTGGTTCGGAGAAATGAAAATTTATAGCGGTTCGCGCACCGCTTCGCAAAACTGAATGGGTTCACAAACCGGTTCTGCGCAGCCCATTTTATCCTGCCCCATGGCGACATGCCGCATAGTACTATAAACTTGTCAGTCTGGCGCATGCGCAAGTTTCATTTTCACGAAGAGGAGGCAGTAAATTTACGAATTAATGACACTGATACGGGGGAATTTTCATGCAAATATTAAAGACCTAGGTAACAAGCGAGAATTCTTGTGTCAGCGTAAGGACTGCGTAGCTTCCACACTCGTTACCTTGACAATAACAACGTCAGTTCATTTTCGCTTTGCTTCAGGTTTTTACTACAGGGCTTGTGGTGACCGAACTGTGGCACACGATCTGAGGAGTCGAAGGCAGCGCGAATTCACGTTATACTGCATGAATTACAAATTGACACTTCTAGTCCGCAGCAAAGAAAGAAGCCAGCATTCGACAGTTTGCTCAGTTTGCTGCTTTCTTTAGAACCACATGGGGACAGTGATGCTTCTGGACGAAGAACAAGGACGATTTCTGATGAACCATGCACGCGCCGATCGTTCTTGCGCATCTGCACGTGGCGCGCAGTCTTGCGCTGACTAATGGCGGACAAGGCAGTCAAAAGCCATGCACGCTGTGCACCACGCATAACTTCTAGAACTCGAAGACTACTGTACTCTGCTTGGCTAAGCACCAAACGTGCGTTGAACCATGGCACAGCAGGTACGAATGGCACCGATTCAACCACCGCCAGCTCAAGAATGAGCACATCATCATTCAGCCTGCTGCGAGCTAAGGTATTCGACAGAGATTGGTACAAGTATATAAAGAGACCGTGAAGGCGGGACAGCTCACTCCACTATTTATTTATTTATTGAACATACCTTACAGGCCCCTTGACAGGGCATTGAGTAAGGCGGGTAATAAAAAGTACAAAGTAACTTGTCAGTGTACAAACGTACGGCTCAAATTTGCAATTTAACACGATACTTCAGCTCATTAAAGAAGCCACTAAGAAATATCTAGACAAAACCAATGACTTACTCATCGACAGCTAACTGAGGAGCATTTAGTAGAAGGAGCACTGTCATCATCGACCAATTCGTCCGTTTTCTCGCGAGTGGCAGTGCGTTCAAAATACAAGAAGTACAAGAGCGACATCAACGCGCTCACGGGCCATGGAAAACGGGGTTCTATTAAAGCAGTCGCAGCGAACAACCGTAACCGATGGACGCGCAGTCGCTTCGTTCCTTACATCAAGTAACGATAGCAGGTTTAGCTTCCCACTTACAGGCTGCGGTTACCGCGCACTTGGAAGGTGACGGCACTCATATTGCGGCTGCAGTGTTGTAGATACAATAAGTCATGCAGCTGACCTCGTCGATATACCGTCTCCAGGACATCGTCTCTTCCACTCTCCATGCTTGTCTAGTTTATCTAGTTTTGGTAACAAGTTGACCTAATTAAGGGCTCAAATGGGAGAGTCACACGACATGTTGATTCTGCGCGGCTCCTGAAACAATTTTTCGGCCGCGGAATAAAACTGGCGTGGCCAACTTCAGAAATACAACCGTCTCTGTCGTAGTTACCAGCGCATACCTAGGGTGCCTCGATGCCGAACATGTTTATCGGGTGAAGACACCGTTCGCGACGTCACCATTTTGTAGCAACCTTATCGGCTGGGATCGCATCGCCCCTACGCGGATTTGTGGACTTCCAGGAGAAAAAAAATGCGCCACTCTAATTCCATCCCAAATTTGAGCATGTACGTCGAAGTATGGTTCCTGGGGCTATTAACAACAACAACAATAATAATAATCAAATGTTTATTATAGTGCCCAGGAACAGCTACGGAGTCTTCGTATTGGTGCACTTAGAGTAATACGCTAGAGAAAATGTGCAAAGAAGATATGTGTGGTAGACAAAACATAGCGAGATGTAGAAACAAAAGGGAAACAGAAAACGACGAGGCAGGCGTAGAAGGAAGTTAATCATACAACATTATTATCTACATTTATACAAAACACAGGAAGAGAACTCTGAATTACATCAATGCAGGCAGAATACTTATTACATGTTCTTTGGAGTCGAGCCATAGGACAGTCTTTAATGCAACAAGGCTGGGCAGAAAATGTGGATTGTTGCCTGGTATACTTTGGGGCACGAAAAATTCCACATGATTAAAAAGCTTTAGGAAATGTACGAAGCCGTTGGGACCACCTTACAGAGGAACAAAGGTCTGACTTAGTACGTCTTGATTTTAGAGGTGTGAGTTGAGGTATACTTAAGAGGGCTGGACTATGGTCGCCGGGAGGGCAAAAGCGGTGCTTGAAAATAGATATCAGTTTGCTTTGGATGCGTTCAATGAGGTCCGGATTAGATTTGGACGTTGCGGCCTAAACTACAGATGCCTACTCTAGTAGGGGAAGACACACACAAGTAGACATCTTTAGAAAGGCAACAGAGGAGTGGAAGTCATGGGATAATAATAATAATAATAATAATAATAATAATAATAATAATAATAATAATAATAATAATAATAATAATAATAATAATAATAATGATGATGATGATGATGATGATGATGATGATGATGATGATGATGATGATGATGATGATGATGATGATGATGATGATGATGATGATGATGATGATGAACAGGTGTTACAAAGGCTCGGTAATTTGGACCTGCTAGGGAAATTGTCTTGATAGCGGAGGGATATCCTTAAATTACATACTTTTTCGGGGCAGGGAAGGGGAGAAGTGGACCCCCCCTCCCTACCCCATCGAAATTTAATCTTGCGTGTGCCTCTGACAGGAGTTCCGCTATTTTACTTTTAGATGTTTCACCAGCGAAACGGGGAATTTACATGTTATACAAAGTATTTTGCAGGTAAATGACTATGCAGCATTGTATGCCATGTAAGAAAATCATGCTCGACGTTAATGGGATTAGCATTGACACACCATACTGCCAATGCTGAAACGCGTCATGTATGAGGTGTGTATGTAGCAGGGTAGCTCATTCGCGCTTTGATGATGTGCAAGTTGTGGCATGTATGTCATGTCATAAGATGAATGACATGACAAGAATGACATGCATGCAAGGCATTAGGTTAACCCTTTCAGGAATCAATTATTTCTTTTGAATGAAAACTTACTTTCATCGCATTTCTTGCAACTTTAGAATCATAATGACCGCAAATAAAGACGGGGACAGAGGGAGAGAACACATAAACAGCACGGGCGGTAACTTTCAACTGTTTTATTCACAGCAGCCCGTGGAAATATATAGGCAAATAGAACGTGCGCAGATCTCAGCAAACAAGACTACACATCAGCTTAGCGTGGCAACCAATTATCAAAAAAATCTATTTTCGATTGAAACAACCTAATGGAGGTATCGCTAACAGTCTTGGCCTTTCTTTTTTATGTGATATATGCAGTAAATACCAACTAGGCCAAAGTGAAGTTCTTCTTTAGAATCATAAAAAGCGTACAGCTGCAGAATACATTACGAATTTTCAGTTCTTCGCTGAATTTTGTCAATGTTGCGAAAACTGACTACAGGGACATCATATCTGAGAATATAAACTATTTCATGTATAGCAGGCTTGAAAACCACCTATCAGCCACTTGGAGATTATGCCTGATACAAAATCATGAAAAAGAAATGAAAGTGAACTGACTACATGCTCGCACCGAGCAAGAACAATAAGCCGTCTACCTGCCCCCTAGCTTTATTAAAATATTTCAAGCACGTATTTCAAACTTGCAACACAATTCCAATGAGAAGTGTTTCAAGATGTATGCCACACATTTTAAATATTATTAATTTCATCAGTTCTTTTGCTGTAATGCACTATCTTGCCGTACACGATTGCGTGCACAGCACCTGAAAGGGTTAAAGCCATGACATGAATGAAATGATGTCATGTATGCTATGACATGTCATGATATGCATGTTATGACATTTAATGCGTCATTTAATTCACGTCATCCATATCCTGATATATACCCAGTTAAAGAAACAACCACAATGGCATCATGTCAATAATGTCATGACAGCCTGTCATTGCATGTCATTCTGTCATGCATAGACTAAAATTTATGTAGTTTAAGAAATGTATGACATGCCATTCATCCCATTTATTTCATGTCATGTCATTCATGTCATGCATACCCCGATATTTATTCAAGAAGTGAACGCAACGGCACCGTGTCGTTCATGCCACTCATACTATGCCATGGCATTCATGTCATGTTACGCATGCATGTCGTGTCATGCATGTTGATGTGATCGTGCGGTGACACCACGGAACCGGTCGCTCGCGGAGAATGCGACAACCAGGGGCGTGGTTAATGAGCCAACGCCTTCATCAGAGCTACCTCCAACTGCGGTGATATATGGCAACCAGTTGGACACCATCAAAAGCGTTTGGGCATCTTGCGAAGTGACATTCTGTCAAACGACCTCGTGGGGCCTTCCTTACTATCGTCGCTTCGAGAATGGGGATGTTGTATCCGTAGTGCGTGACTCTCTCCACGTTCGTGTGCAACGGTTCAATGCCGTGTTTGCGTTTTGGGCTGACCCCTCCTCGGAAGAAGAGGGCTTCAGCCCTGCGGATCGGCCGAAGAGGATGTCCCCTATCTGCTGAGATAGGATAGCGAGAAGCTGACGCGGCCGAGACGACGAAAGGTATAAAAGACGAGGCGGTCGCTTTGTGTGCATCGGCAGCATTAACTTGAAGTGAACATCTATGCAACATTCCTATACGTTCCCGTAAATCATGTAAATGTACAAACGTTGTGTTCTAAAACGTCCTGAAGATGAGGCCAAGGCCTACGATCCTTACTCCGCCATGGTGTGTGAACTTCCCACGTCTTGGGACGTCCGGTCGCAACAATAGCCTGATATATAGCGGGTGTCCCAGTTAACTTGGACCAATATTTTTTTAAAAACCGAGGGAGCTCTAGAGAAATCGTACTGACTGCATAGTAGAGGCAGTCGTGTGTACTTACGGACAGTATATTTTTCATCACGTGTTCATTAATTAATTGATTTTAATTAGTGGACTCTAATTATTTCTTGAATCGTAAACACGTCAATTGCAAAGTTGTAGGGCGCCTACAAAGCTGTACACACCCTACAATTACAACTTTGGGATTGATATGTTTGCGATTCAAGAAATAAAAAAAGAGTTCACTAATTAAAAGCAATTAATCAATACTTCGTGATGAAAAAAATACTGGCTGTAAGTACACACGACTACGGATACTATGCAGTCGGTACGATTTCTCTAGAGCTCTTGGTTTTTTTTTAAATCTTGGTCCAAGTTAACTGAGACATTCGGTATATGGCATGCCTGTCCAGTTAAAGCAATGACACCGACCACATTCCAACGCAAGAGGCCTATATATATATATATATATCAAAACAGCGCTACTACTCACAACCAGAAGCGGCGATGTAGGTCCGATGGAAGGCTGTCTCCACCCAGTAAACCTGTACCTGTTTGGCATAGAGGCACCCTACACCTACCCATCGTCTATCCCCATTCTCGCACACAACGAAACTCGTGAGTCATAACAATCTTCTAGCAGCGTGCGCCGGTTGAAGAAGTACTCGAGCAATCATACAAACTATTGAGCACCCGTAACCATTATTTTTTTCGGTTCAGGTTCGGATCGGGTTCAGGCGCGTTTCCAGAGATATCAGTTCGGGTACGGTTTTCGGTTCGACACCCCGCGTTATAGCAATGCTGGCAGCAATCTTGTACATGTAATTAAAGCGCGTGATTCAATCCTTTTTAAAAAGACAATCAGCATGATAGACCGTACAATAAATAGATATTCAATTACGTTGAAATTATGATTACTCGCTCTAAATTGCATAAGGAGCCACTCTAGCACTTCGAATTGTTTTCAATGGAGTCTCCAGTACCTTGGCATAATATTGTGTAAATTTCACAGATTTATCGACAGTCGATCGTAATTCTTTACTTAAAAGGACCCAAGGTCTGAAAATTAATCCGGAGTCCCCCACTAAAGCGTCCCACATAATCAGTTCGTAGTATTCATATTTATTTATTTATTTATTTACAGTACCCTCAGCGTATAATACATTACAATGTCGAGAGGCATACATAGAAAACAAAACAAAAAATAGCGGAAAAAAAGAAGCATAAGAAATTTATCGGGTCGCAACATTCATACGGGGACGGATTACCAGCGAAGCTGTTTGGCCGCATACTTGGCTGAATACATGGGAGGCATACATTGTGAATTTTTTTTTCATGCGGCACTACACAATGCCGACACAAGCGCTAATTAACTAATTAACACAACTCACTTAATAACTTCTTAATTAATTACTTTATGGCACATGTTACGACCTAGGAATTGTAGCCGGACTGCTTGCAAGACGTGTGCACTTGAAATGAATTTCCAGGATGACACCAGTTTCGAAATATTACTTCCCAAAGTGTGGGACTAAATACAGGGGCGTTCCAGTTACTTTTGTGCTTTAATGCATAAAAGAATGTTTTCTTAAAAAGAGTCTGTAGAACAACAGCGAATTTACGGCAAATTTGATAGCGCATATCTCTAAATTTGCGTCATTCTGGAAATTCATTCCAAGTGGATACGTCTTCCAAGCTCACCGACTACAATTCGTAAATCGCAATATGTACCATGGAGCAATTAATGCTAAATATAATTAGTGAGTTCTTGTTAATTAGTTGAGTAGTATTGTTTCGATTTCTCGAGCAAGTAAAGCCCGCCTCTCTGAATAATCCAGCTCAAGCACAAGAATTATGTTATCGGCAGCAGGCGACTTTTAAAAATTCCGTAAAACTTAAAGGTGATCACCCTGTACATAGTGTTTCTCTTACAACGCCGAATTTATGTGGTTCTACTTGGATCCAAAATATTTATTTTATTTATGGAAGTTGGAGGAGTGCTTGAAGCCTGCTTCACCTCCGCCGCAGGCCAGCCCGGTGTTCGCCTATCTCCAGAATCTGCCTACGCATTCCTGTTCACTCGCCGTGATACGGACGTAAGCTGGCCAGGGTAGCCGGCGAGGAAACCCTCCCTGGGAACGCATCATTTGACGTATCCAGCGGACTTGGGCTGTAATGATTCAGTACATTGTAACACCAGTTGGTGTATAGCTGATCCAAAGAAAAAAGATAAGCAGCCAACGACCATGTTGGATCTGTGTGAAGCAAAGATTTAATTATAGTTAAATTATGGGGTTTGATGGGCCAAAACCACGATCTTAATATGAAGCACGCCGTAGTGGGGGGACTCGAGATATTTCGACCACCTGGAGTTCCTTAATGTGCACCTAAATTTAAGTACACGGGTGTTTTCGCATTACGCCCCCATCGAAATGCGGCCGCCGGGGCCAGGATTCGATCCCGCGACCTCGTGCTTAGCAGTCCAACACCATAGCCACTAAGCAACTACGACGGTCAAGCGCTTCAGTCAAACGGTGATAATTAAATTCTATAAAACTAACGTTGGTGCCTATGCAGCATATACAGCCTCGTGCAATGTTTATGTTTATCCACAAAATGGTCACAAAACAGTTCTCATGCAATTTTTACATTAATGCTCTACAACGCATACAATCTATGGCGAAATGCAAGCGCAAATCAGCCAGATGCACAGCGTGAGACATCTACGCAGTGATATCACGAGCAAGAAGGCGATGTGTGATGCTTGTGAAGGGAATAATGGCGATGAAAGGCGTATGCACAGTGAAGTATACGAGACATATCTAGCTGCGTTTAAGGATCGTGCACCTCTTATGCCATAAATAAGGCATACGCATTCTGCAGGCTTGGCCATTCATGAACACGCCCAGTGGTATATGCCGAATGGCTAAATCAGAGAAAATCAAGTTAATCATCGAATCCGTCGAATTTAATGCGCTATTTTATTAAGACGGTCGGAGTGCTTTTGAGATACTATGAGGCAACATTATATTTGCAGGCTTTATCTGTGAATTCTTTTTTTTTTCGTTATGCAGAACATGAGGAGCGCTTAACAGCACTAATTCGTCGCCTAGCATACAGAGATTATATAGGTCCTTTTGCTGGTACTTGCATACAGTGCACATATAACTCTTCGTATATATATTCACAAATATATCCGCCGAGGTACCGGACGACCCACCAGCTGACGCTGAGTGGCAGCAGCAACCACGCCAAACCAGGGAGGGAAGGCAGAGAAAGCTTTGCTTTAAAGGCAGCGCACACGTATGAAGAAAAGCAAATGAATCCCATTATTCTTGTTTTTTATTTGCAATATTTTCTTTTTTTACGCTCCCTTATCCGGCGACTTCGCATGGGTTTGGCATACGTGGATTCGTATTACCACAAGGGCAGAGGTTAGCGACCCGCCGCCAATAGGCAATGCACTCCCCATCGACAGTAGTTCCTGTGGTTATGACGCGGCTTCCTTTCAGGTCTTCTTCTCACCTGCATTTGGGCAGCACGATGCGTGATCTGATGCCGCTAGATAGGGTTTGAATGAATTAGGTGGTTTTACGTGTCAAAACCCCTTTCTGATTATGAGGCACGCCGTAGTGGAGCAGTCCGGAAATTTCGACCACCTGGGGTTCTTTAACGTGCACCTAAATCTAAGCACACGGGTCTTTTCGCATTTTGCCCCCATCGAAACGCGGCCGCCGTGGCCGTGATGCAATCCCGCGACCTCGTGCTCAGCAGCCCAACACCATAGCCACTGAGCAACCACGGCGGGTAGATAGGGTTTGGGGATATATATATATATATATATATATATATATATATATATATATATATATATATATATATATATATATATATATATATAATGATTAAGAAGAGCGCTAGAGACGTACACCGGACAACACAATAGAGGATGGGACACACACCATCCTCTATTTTGTTGTCCGGTGGTGTACGTCTTCAGCGCTGTTTTTTAAACATTATGGAAAACCAACAACTCGCACAATCTGTCGTTCTTCTACATATACATATATTTTATGCTTTTCAGTTCCTTGGCTTTTTTGGTAATATATAAGTAGGTAACGAATCATTGTTTTTTTTTTCTTCTACAAGTATGGTTACTCTTGTACGACTCCTTGTCATTCAAAGATAATGGTCACTACTAGGAGGAACCCAGACCTACGTTGTTCTGAGTGAGAGCGTTGCTACGCATTGGAAAAAACGCAGTTTGAGTCAGTACACGATGCAAACAGGGTAGTTTTCATCCGCAGGATCTGTATGCTAGGGAAGTGACTAGAGCGTCTTGAGCATAGGCTAACTAAGCGGGTTGGGAAGCTAGAAAAAGAACCTAAGAGCGAGCAGAAGCAAGAGGTGGTAGAAGATAAGCTAGCCAACGTAGGAATGAAGCTGAAGACCACCATTCCGCAAAGCGATAGCGAACGCTTCGGTGCGAACACCGCGAACGCGGCTGGCTTCGAACCGAGTACAGGTAAACCAGCCGAAACCACCCCGCCGGGAAGCAGTGGCTGCCATGTCAATGATGGCCACGAAGGGGCTAACATTGACGTGCCGGCTGTGGAAGAAGAAACAAAGCGAAAGATGATAAGGCAAGGGGAGAGTGGGGTAAGGGGGGAAGGGTTTCATCACGGCCTCAGGTGCAGCTTTTGGCAGCGATGAGCAGGAAAAACGTCGAGTTGTCATTGTTGGGGATTCAAACATGCGGAAAGTAGAACCGGTGATAATAGAGGGTAGGTGCAGGTGAGTGAGCCCAGCTTAGCACGCTTCCGCGAAGACCGATCAGGAAAGTGATAGCGAAAGCCAAGCAACAAAACAGATTGGTGGGCTAGTTGGTATTGCATGTTAATAGTTTTTAGCGCAAAAAAAAAACGCACAAGACGAGAGAAGGCACACAGGACACAACGCTGTATCCTGCGCGCCTTCTCTCGTGTCGTGCTTTTCGTGGCGCTAAATGATATTAACCAAGCAACACATGTGGCACACAATGGAGAAAAGGCACTTAGTGTGGATAATAGGCGGACTGATAAACGTACTGCAAGGACGGGGGACAGGGATCGCGAAGCAAATAGCCAAATGGGTTACATCCCTGCGGAATGGTTCAAAGGAGAGAGAGAAAGACAACGAGGGAAAGGCAGGGATGTTAACCAAGGACGTGCCCGATTGGCTACCCTACACTTGGGGAGGGGAAAAGCGAAGAACAGATAAGGAGAGAAAAGAAAAATAACAGTCAATATGGTTCAAAGGAAGTGCCAATCTCAGTGTGCAGGGTGCCAGATGTTGAAAGGCAGGAGTATACAACTGAAAGCGCAGAGATTGCAGTAAACAGGAAAATTTGGACGCTAGCTAAGGCAATGAATTTTAAGGTCATTGACATCAACAGAGAAGTTCACCGAGCCGGCCACGAAAGCGCTTTCGAGTGTGACAAGATACATTTTAACGACAGTGTAGCAACACCGGCGGGACGTCGATTCGCGGCACAGGCAGTAGCTCTTTTAGGCGGGCTTGAGGTACTCATGAAGGAAGATGAAGCATTGAATATAGCGACACACTTCGCTTCCCTTTATTACCTTGAAGACCTCTTGATAGGGGTATTGCATGAGTGGTGGGAATACATCAATGCGTAATTTGCATAATACATAAGCACAGGAAGAAAGAGAAAAAACCTGCATGGGGCGAAAGTGTTAAATACGTCGGTAAAAATACATGAAATAATACAAACTAAAATTTAATCAGCAGACAAATGCGTTAACACAGGTTCGTTTCATCGTGAAAAGTGCAATTAACGCACAAAGTTGGGCTAGTTGGTGTTGATGCAGTTGCTGTGACATGGTTACTAGTGCGAATAAGATTAACTGAAAAAAAAATCGGACAAGACAGAGCGCTAGTCTTTAACTGACAAGCTTTATTTAAAAAAAACGTGCCAAGAAGCTACCGTATGCTCAAATAAATGCGCAGACAGACGCATAAACTTATGTGCCACGTGGCAGACAACCAAATGCGCAGCGAAGCCGATAGACGCCCACAATAAGCCATTACAAAACATTCACAAGGTTCTTCTCAAGGTACAACACTTCTTTATCAGTGAGTGCCAATGATGGAGCGCTTACACATACTTCAGCAGCTTTTGAAATGCAATATGCCTCAAATATTTCCCTATCTAACTGCCTTACAAACCGTCTGAGCACTTGTGTGTTATGCAAACACGGGGAGCATTTACATGCACATCTACGGCAGTGCTCAGTCAAGGAACTACTGCCATCAGCCCATCAGAGTGCCATTAGACTAACCATCAGTCCGCCATGCCATAAGGATAACCGAGCTTATGCGCTCCGAATGCTGGCACCAGGTCCGCCATTTGCAGCTTTGCCTCCGAGTCCTCACCGCGTCACAAGCTGGATGCAGCAACTGGGAATTGGTGCTCAGAGCCCGAACTCGTGAGGTGGCAAGATGGACCGAGTTCCCGGGTTCCTGTAGGCCCAGTGTCTTCCGTTATTGTGCGCGTGTAAACGAGCCTGTTGCGGGAATCCGGCACCTACGTCTGCCAAGGTGACGTACCTTGGTAGTTGCAATGTGCCTAGCAAGGTTCACGACGTGCTACAACATGGCCCAAAATTTTGTGATGAGCCAAACGTAACGCCTGTTTGTTTCTTAGGCCTTGTTAGAAAAATAACCAGTTGTTCTAATCCTGAGGAGCAGAGTAGGTGTGTTTCAGAAGGTGTTGACTGCATTCCCTCCGGGGGTCGCACTAACAATACTACAAAACTAATAAGGAAATTAAGCAGTCCGTAAAATTTTTTAAAGATAATAACCTGCCTTTGTTAGAGTCTGATAAAGAGGGGGGTTTCGTTGTATTGTCGCAGACTTGTTTTCATGATAAGGCACGTTTTGCTGTCAGCAAGAACTTCGTTCACTCGGTTGATGTCGCGTCGAGGGTCAAGAAGGGGGCCTTGGTGTTATACCAGTATTTGCATCTTGATGGCCTCAGCAAGCGTTTGCTAGCTATGAAGAGAGACACTCTGACAATATTCTTTTCTGCTAAGATGCATAAAGCAGACGTCCCTCTCAAAGCTATTGTAACTGAAAGAGAGCCTTGGCAAGGGGAAATGTCAAAATTTCCTCAGAAGCACCTCGAAAGATCGTATGTCAATGACCCGTTCGAGTTGCACAACTCTAATGAACTCGTTAACTACCCTTCGGTGCATGAAAATATCGGGGAACCATTGTTCGCCTTCTCTATTGACGTGTAAGAGCTTTTTTTACTCCCTCCCTGAGGCTGAGCTTTCAATTTCCGTCGGGGAAATTAATCCTTAGATAATCAGCTCCATTTCATGGAACGGCAGACGTGTTGGGAGTATAAACCTGGGGCTAATAAGCCCCTGTTGCCGTATCGGTCCACCCACTCGCAGCTCGTCAAGAGGAGCATTGCCAACTTGTGCTTTGGAAATGGATTAAAGAAATCTTGCCACCATAAGATCTGTACGAGTCTTCTGGATCAGTCGGGAAGGTTATCAGCAGCAGGGTTTCCGGAGTCAGTGCAGGCTTCGGTCGTAGAGGGGTTGTACGCACCCTAAAAGAGACGCAGGTGGAAAAGGAGCTGGTGCTGACAAATTTCAACTGGAGGAAGCGGAAGAGAAAATTCCTAAGCGCACAGCCACAGGGCTAGACGAGGTTCCCGTTAGGCTGATAAATGAACTTGGACCAAAAAGTAACGAAGCTCTGATGAATGCATTGGAAAAAAATTTTTAAAAGATAGAAGAATACCAGACAGTTGGCGACAAAGTACAATGAATTTAATTTATAAATTTAAGGGGGAGAAAGACAGAATTCACTCGTATAGACCGTTGACCATTACATCGGCAATATACAGGCTAGCAATGCACGCAATCAAATCAAAGCTTCAAGCGTGGGCAGAGAATAATGGCATTTTGGGAGAGCTTCAGAATCGCTTCAGAATAGGTAGGCGCTTGGATGATAACTTGTTTGTTCTTACTCAGTGTATTTAACTATTAGAAGCAGAAAGCATACCGTCATATGTGGCCGTTTTAGACATTACAGGAGCCTACGACAACGTAGACAGCAACATATTGTGGGATATTCTGGAAGGGGAAGGCTTAGGTAACGATTGTCTGCAGCTTTTGAGACCGATTTACCTAGCAAATACCGTTTGCGTTGAATGGGAAGGGATGAGGAGCGAGGAGAAAGTTCATATCAACAAGGGACTGAGGCAGGGGTGCCCTTTATCCCCGCTGCTGTTTATGATGTACATGGTGAGGATGGAGAGGGCGCTAGAAGGAAGTAATATCGGGTTTAATCTCTCATACAAACAGGCGGGTACAGTAGTAGAGCAGCAACTCCCAGGTTTATTTTATGCGGACGACATTGTGTTGCTAGCTAACAAGCAAAGTGATTTGCAACGTCTGGCTAATATCTGTGGACAGGAAGGCAACAATTTAGGTTTGAAATTTAGTGTTAGAAAATCAGGTGTTATGGTATTCAAGGAAAACAGTGAACATACAGTGGCAATACAACGCCACGAAATACCTCGGGTAAGAGAATATAAATACCTTTGTATATGGATAAACGAAGCCAGTACCTATATGGAAACACAGGAAAAAACAATAACATTAAAGGGGAAGAGAAATGCAGTCATAATGAAGCACAGAGCGCTATAGGGATACAATAGGTACGAGGTGCTCCGGGATATGTGGAAAGGTGTAATGGTCCAGGACTTACTTTTGGAAATGCGTTTTGTTTTCTTGAAATCGGGGGTACAAGCAGGACTCGATGGGAACCAAAAGTCAGGGAGTCGCCTCGCATTGGGCGCTCACGCGAAGACTACAAATGAAGCTGTCCAGGGTGATATGGGCTGGACTAATTTTGAAGTGAGGGAAGCTCGCAGTAAAATTGAGTATGAAGAACGCCTGAGGAATATGGAAGAAGTAAATTGGCTGGGAGAGTGTTCAGGTATCTGTACAGGAAAAAAACATTGATTCACAGTGGAGGAAAAGAACTAGGAAGCTTACCAGCAAGTATGTGGCCTGTAGGGTCGGCAACACAGCAACAAAGACCGTCAAGTGGAAAGTCAGAGAGGCTGAAATAATCTCATGGGTGGCCGCAATGGAAAAGAAACCTGCCATGAGTAACTACTTAAGAGGAAAAAACGAAATCAGGAAAGAAACAACTTATGATAACTCAAAGGGAAGCTCATTACTTTTCGAAGCGAGATCGGGATGCCTTAGAACACGCACTTATAAAGCGAGATATAAGAAGGAAGAAGCATGTGCTTGCTGCGGTAAAGCTAGGGAAACGACGGAGCATGTTTTATTAGAATGTGAAGACGTCTACCCAGCGGTCGATTTAGGCACCACTGACCTCCTTGAAGCCCTTGGGTTCAGCGGGAGCAGTGGTAAAGCAAACATGTCCGCAATAGAGTTTAGTGAGAGGCGATTGGAAAATTGGTGGAAGTAGGGAAACAACAAAAAACGGAGACGTACAAAAGCAACGTTCGCAATAGGGGCTCAGAAAATTTGGTTGTGCGAGTTCCTAGAGTTTTTTTTTTCTTTTTTAACATAGGTAGGACATTAGGCAGAATAATAACAAGAGCTTGGTGGCGCAACTCACCGCCCCGTTCCAAAGGGGACCCTCATAACATCCATCCTTCCATCCATCCGGTGATTGAGAATTATGTTTGGCAAGGGTGCAACAGAACTAAGTCAGAAAGAAAGGGAGGGGGAGTCAGAATGCTCATCCATCAGGGAGCCAAATGGAAAATAGCAAATTCAAGATGTCAAGAGCATCTTTGGTTATCAGGTACAATGAGTGAAAAGAAAGCATGGCTGTGCGTAACGTATTTGTGGACCAGAAATAATTGCACAGAGAAAAATCAAGAGTTAGTGGAATGCCTAAGTGCTGATATGAAGGGTTTCGGGAATGATGCCGAAATCGACCCATTATGTGACATGAATGCTCACATACAGGATCTAGATGGCCGTACCGACCACAACGGGAAGTCAATGCTAGATCTTTGTCTGTAACATAACGTCGTTATCGTGAATACAAGGCCTAAGCGTGAAGGGCAGACCATGTGGATAGTGGGAAACCGGCAATCGATTATTGATTACTGTCTCATGACAGAAGGAATTCATGATAAGTTGAGAGAAATGGTCATTGACGAGGAAGGGCATAGCAGCATATATGAATTTACCATAAACGCGTCATTTTGAAAATGGGATATGTAGCTGGGAAACAGAGCAAGAAGTGCAATGGCCAGTTCAAATTCGAACACTCAACAAATAACAAAAGTCCTGGCTGTAGACGTTTTACATAGTAGCACACTACAAAATCTTCGGAATGTCACGAAAATCGACAAAGTAAAAGTGCGATCAATGATCTCTACAGGCGGTAACGGCACTGTTAGCGTTATTTATGACGTCGACGTTTCCATTCCGGCAGACGACTTGCCAATATTAATAAAGCCAACAACAGAAGGCACTGCCATGACGCATTTCACCAGACTCGGAAACACACGCTGCGTGAAGCTTGTGTTTGAGGGAGACTGCCTTCCCTCTCACGTCAAAGTTGGCCATGTCCGCCGTGCAGTTAAACCTTACATACTGAAGCCCCTGCAATGTCACAAGTGCTTCAAGATTGGTCATATAAAAAGCGTCTGCGTGAACAATGCTGTGTGCCCGCGATGCGCTGAATCCCATTCAGAAGACGCCTGCCGCGCGACTGTCCTGAAGTGCCCTAATTGCCGTGCTTCCCACGAAGCCTCATCGAAGAACTGCCCGAGAGTCCGGAAGGAATTCGCGGTTCTAAAGCGCATGCTTCAGGATCATTCAACACACAGCGAGGCTGCCGCTACACTTAGGCGGCGTCGGTATCGCCACCGAAGAGTGCAACGAAACGCCGCAACAAACAACACGCCGTCTTCCGCCAAAGCGGCTGCTGCATCAACGAGGAGCGCCACCATGAAAGATACTGCGATAACGAAGAAAGTCGCAAAACTCGATCATCCTGCAGAGTGTCCCGCACTTCCAAGCATACAACCTGCCACGAAGACATTTCGGATACCGCCGCCATCGACGCCCTCACAAACCGCTGATGCAACGACATCTCATGAAAGCCAGGTTATTCTAATGTTGTGGTCACTGATGAATGCTATGCGAGTTCTACTCAGCGATATGAAAACCTCGTCGGGGCAGAGCGCGCTGCAGGTGCTGGACACCCCGGGTCCAGTGCTTGCGGCTCTAGGGTAAAGCAATGGCCCACCACATACCATCGTTTCGAGAGGAGGTCCAGAATGCATCTGTCTTTCAGTGGAACGTCAGAGGACTTAAGTCGCGTATGTCTGACTTTCGACAGTTTGTATTTGTGAATCAGTTTCACATTATTGTCATTTCTGAGCCAAACCTGTCATCTCCCATATGACTGTCCGGGCATGAGTGCATTATGTCCTCCACCCACGGGCAATGGAGCAAGATTATTGTTTTTACACGCCTTGACTTGACGTATGTTCATCACCCCGTGTCGCCTGACAATGAAAACCTGTACGCGTGTTTAACTGTGAAGAAGAGCAAGGTCACTTTCACAATTCTGGGAGCCTACTTATCACCATCAAGACGTCTAAACTGCGAGCGCTTACGGGAAAATTTTGACAACGACTCCACCACCGTGGGTGATCACTGGAAATTTCTATGCCCACCACTATCTCTGGGGAAGCCAAAAGGTTAACTCATGGGGTAGAAGATTGGTGTCCATTGCCTCTGAACGAGAATTTTGTTAAATGATGGAAGCCCCACCTAGCTGCGAGGAACAGCGTATAGTAGCTGACTCGACCTTAGCTTTGTTTCGCGCTCCTTTAACAGAAGGGTTCAATGGTTCTCGGACTTGGAAACGCGGGGAAGTGACCACATCCCAACTTATCTCCCGACTGAGTGACTGACTAGCTCAAAGTTCTCCGGAGTCGTCCAATGCACCGACTGGCCGAAATTTAAATCAATCATGGAAGACTACTGTCGAGACGACATACCATCCAGCCTAGGGGACGCAATAAAAGGTCCCTTACAGGTTGCCACACATTCGATTTTGAAAAGCTCCGCACGCACCGAGTCAGACATCGAGTTAGAGAAACTTCGGGCGATTCGCCGCCGTGCGGAACGAAGATATAGGCGCACAAAGTTCATTCATGATTTGAGATTGGCCAGACGCACACAGAAGAAAATACAGCGTCGTGTGAATAAGCTGGCTTCGCAACGATGGATGTCCTTCTGCAAGTCTTTGGATCCCCGAAAGCCTTTGTCTCTTATATGCAGAACTGTTCGTGGCCTCCGTGCAACCCCTGGACAGCGACACCCATTTAATTCCCTGGCTTTTTACCTACAATGCCAAGAGATTGAAGTCACAGAATCCTTCTCTAGGAGGATTGCCGGTGGAGCAAGCTGCACTGGAACGCAGGCTCCCGCCCACTTACTATTCTCACGTGATCCCCGTATGGAGGGCCCTTTTTCTCTGGACGAACTAGAGGCTGCGCTTGCTTTATGCAGGCGTTCCTCAGCGCCAGGACCAGATGGCATTGCATACCGCGCTCTGTTTAACCTTGGTGAACGAGCTCGAAAGGCACTCCTGCTTCAGTAACACGACATGTAGCAGACTGGCATGGTTCTCCAGGAATGGAAGACAAGTCACCTGATTCCGCTTCTCAAAACTGGCAAGTCGCCTTTGGACACTGGGTCATACCATCTGATCGCGCTTGCTGGTTGTGTAGGAAAAGTAATGGAACAGATGGTTCTAACACGTGTGGAGTGGTACCTAGAGCACTGCGAAATTTATCCAGACACATTGACAGGATTCAGGCGCAGCCGTTCATCTACAGACAACATTGTCGACTTCGTAACGTACGTCGAATTTCAGAAGGCCTGTAAACGCTTGTCTGCTGCCTTGTTTCTAGACGTTAAAGGGACTTACGATAATGTTACCCATGAAGCCATCCTTAAAGCGTTAGAAGCAATAGGACTTGGTGGTGGCAACATATACTCCTGGGTTCGTAGCTACCTACAGATGCGATAATTCTACGTGCTCACCGGCGATGGCCCGACACTCCAGTATTACAATAGCCGCGGAGTCCCCCAGGGCGGAGTACTAAGCCCAACGCTTTTTAATCTAGCCCTTATTAGACTACTCAAGGACCTGTGAAGCACCGTTCGACTCTCTATCTACGCCGACGACATCTGTATCTGGACGTCGGGGGTGACATGGCTTCAGCTTCGAGCTCGGCTTCAGAAGGCGGCCTCATCGACATCATGCTAAACAAGGCTTGGATGTGACGTGGGAAAAGTGCGCAGTGGTGGCGTTTACCCGGAAGCCAATGTCTGCATACGCCATATCAATCAACGGGCAAGTGATATCGTCCAGGAGAAGTCACGGGTTCTTGGGTGTTGTCATTGACAGAGACTTGTCCTAGACTCCTCACGGGGGCGACGTAAAAAAGCGACTGATTGCTATATATGTCATCTGTTCAGGTTCCTTGCAGGAAAGAACTGGGGGTGTCCACACAATTCATGTTACAGCTGCACAGGGTGGTGTTTGTGGGGTTCCTCCAGTACAGCCTACCTGTAATATCCAACACCTGCAAAACCAGTTTGCGTACAGTTCAGAGCATTCAAGCCCAAGCTCTGAGGATATGTGTCGGATTACCACGCAGTGCGTCAACGGCTGAAACTGTTGCCATTCCTCAAGATTATTCAATCACGACGCACATCGCTGTCGAGACAATGCATGCACATTTCAGGCACATTGCCCGGACCCCTTGCCGCCACCTCACCGCACTCATTGTGGAAAGACCCCACACGTCATTTAGCACAACTGTCAGTACATATCATGCCTCGCTTACATCGGGGTACACACCAGCGACAAAGTCGGTGTCTCCTCCATGGTGTTTGTGCCGTGCTGAAATACACCTCATAATTGCAGGACTTCAGAAAAAGTCAGATCTATCACCACTTGCACTAAAACAATGGAGATTACTCCAGTTATACCAGAAATACAGTAGCCACGTACACATCTATACTGACGGATTGATCACATCGACCAGTTCTGGGGATGCTGTGTTTATACCGACAAGAGGAGTAACACTGCTATTCAAGACGTCACATGTCACGACGTCCACGGCTGCAGAACTCATGGCTCTGCGCAGTGCGCCTCAATTTATAGACAGAGAGTTCTGGCACATGGGCTGGGCTTTCCGATTCGAGAGTGGCTTTACACAGCATGCAGTCAATTCTCAGACGTGGAGCTCACCAACAGCTAACATTCGAAATCGTCAAACTTCATCACGACGTCAAACGGAAAGGCCACGAAATTATTTTCCAGTGGCTACCTGGTCATTGTGGGATCAGTGGAAATGATCAAGCAGACAAAGCTGCTCGAAAGTCACATCAAGAACAACACAGCGTTCCCATTCCTCTTTCCAGGACAGACGCTGCAAAGCAACTTCATCACCTGCCACGCCAGCTCTGTTTAACAGAGTGGAAAACCCCATATATAAGGCGCACCAGATCGTACGAACTGAACCTTTCGCTCCAAATCCGACCTCCACGCAAGTTTTACCGGCGTGATGCATCGCTTCTATACCCGCTGTGGTTGGGAGTGGCTTTCACGAAGGCGTATTTACACTAGTTTGATTGGAATGGCCGACAGTTCTGCATGCGCCATTTGCGGCGTGGAAGAGAATATCCAACATTTATTGCGCCATTGACATCGATTTCATTCGGAAAGACAAACATTAACTATAGCATTGCGGTGACTCATTGATCGGCCATTATCTGTGCAGGTGCTCCTTGAAGACAACCCCATCGCTTGTCGGCCCACAAAGCTATGAAGGGACTTTTCTCTTTCTTGAGGGCGACTGGCCTATGTGAACGTCTTTGACTCGCTCAGAGAGAGATAGAGAGAGAGAGAAAGGCAAAGGAAAGACAAGGAGGTTAACCAGATATTATCTCCGGTTGGCTACCCTGTACTGTGGGAGGGGCAAGGGGATGCGATAGGTGAGAGAGAGAGAAGGATAAAAATAAGAAAAGAAACTACACGCACACGCACGTACACACGAACTCGCTCAGGCCCTCCGCGTGCGTGCGTCAGCTCGCCCGCGGCTTTCTTCCCCCTCCCCTCCCTATCTCTGTCTTATCTTCCTATTCCCTCTTTCCCGTCTGCCAGAGTAGCGCAGCCAGTCAGACGCATTTCTGGTTAACATCCGTGCCTTCTCTCTTCATTTTCTCCTCCTCCTCCTAGTCACAAGAGTCGAGGAAGAACTTGGCAAATGGCCAAGAGTGGGAATATAGTGAGCTTCTAAGTGTAACAACGACAGAAATACGAAAAGAGAAACATGTTTGTTGGAATGAAAAAAAGAAACCGAAAAGCTGGTGGAACAAGGAGATACAGGAAGCGATCGCCGAACGACAGAAAGCATCCCGAGAGCACAGGCAGGCATAAAAAAAAAAAAATAAGCGCAGTTGCCGCAGGATGAAGTAGCCAGTAAATGGGAAATATACCGGGAGAAAAAATCTGTGGTTAAAATACTGGTGCAAGCAAAGATAAAAGGTGAAAATGAACCTCGGTTGTCAGAAATACGTGAGAAAAAGAAGGCCGCACTTCGAATATTTTGATATCACATAAGATTATTAGGCAGGAAGTCAACAACTATACAACATATCCTAGACGAAGATGGAAATAAGCTGGAAGGGGAAGCGGCATTAAATTACATCTGTAAAATAACAGCCGAATCTTTCCACGGCAATGACGAAGAAAAAAAGAGCATGAAGAAAAAATGAGTATGAAAGAGACCCAGGTGGAAAAGGAGCTGGTGCTGACAAATTTCAGCTGGAAGAAAGCCGAAGAGAAAATTCCTAAGCGCACAGCCACAGGGCTAGACGAGGTTCCCGTTAGGCTGATTAATGAACTGCGACCAAAAAGTAAGGAAGCTATGGTGAAAGCAGTGGAAAAAACTTTAAAAGATAGACGAATACCAGACAGTTGGGGACAAAGTAGAACAAACTTAATTTATAAAGGTAAGGGGGAGAAAGATAGAATTCACTCGTATAAACCGTTGACCATTACATCAGTAATATACAGGTTAGCAATGCGGGCAATTAAATTAAAGCTGCAAGCATGGGCACAGAATAAGGGCATTTTGGGAAAACTTCAGAATGGCTTCATAATAGGTAGGTGTATGGATGATAACTTATTTGTTCTTACTCAGCGTATTGAAATATCAAGAGTAGAAAGGAGACCATTATAAGTGGCCTTTTTAGATATTACAGGAGCGTATGACAACGTAGACCGCAACATTTCGTGGGATATTCTGGAAGGGGAAGGCTCAGGCGACGATTGTGTACAGATTTTGAAAGAGATTTGCCTAGAAAATACCGTTTACATGTCATGGGAAGGGATGAGGAGCGAGGAGAAACTTGATATCAACAAGGGACTGAGACAGGGGTATCCTTTATCCCCGCAGCTATTTATGATCTACATGGTGAGGATGGAAAAGGCGCTAGACGGAAGTGATATCGGGTTTAATCTCTCATACAAACAGGCGAGTACAGTAGTAGAGCAGCAGCTTCCAAGTTTATTTTATGCAGACGACAGTGTATTGATAGCTAACAAGAAAAGTGATTTGCAACGTCTGGCTAATATCTGTGAACAGGAAGGCGAGAATTTAGGTTTGAAATTTAACGTTAAAAAATCAGGTGTTATGGTATTCAATGAAAACAGTGAACAGACAGGGGCAATACAGGGCCAGGAAATACCTCGGGTAAAGGAATATAAATACCTTGGTATATGGATAAACGAAGGCAATGGATATATGAAAACCAGGAAAAAATAACATTAACAGGGAAGAGAAATGCAACCATATGAAACACAGAGCGCTTTGGGGATACAATAGGTACAAGGTGCTCCGGTGTATGTGGAAAGGTGCAATGATTGCAGGAATTACATTTGGAATTTCGGTTGTTTGCTTAAAATCAGGGTACAATCAGGGGCCGTATAACGTAAAACTATTCCAATATGTTTTTATTCCAATCTCCTGACGTCAAATTTGCGCAACCGCCGACGCAAGCATCGCGCGGTCACCCATAGGGTCACCAATCAAACGCTCTCCTCGTTCATAGGTCACTTTTGCTTGCTTAAAAAATGAATAACATTGCACTGAGCGGCTTGTCTTATCTAATTGGCTGAAAGAGGCGAGGCGCACGCTCAAGTGAGAGGGATTTGATGAGGCCGAGCCAGTGCAGTGAAAACCAATAACCGGATGAAGAGGATGGTGCCGGCGTCTGCAATTGGTCCGCTTACCCTTACTTAGCTTGCGGTGGCTGGTCGAAAATCGCGGCGGCGTGCAACGGAAGCCTAAGAATGACGCTAAAACGGATCCTCAGCAAAGAAGAGTTGGCAGAACGAGATCATAAACGTGCCGAAAGTGCTCGAAAACGTTCCACGGCCACGCAAAAAGTTTTATCATACGCAAATAAACCCATGCTCTCAGGCAGTTGCGAGTAGCCAGTGCCTAAGCGATCGGCGCCAGCCATCTTTTATTCCTTTCGGAACTGGGCAGCCAGCGGCTATTCAGAAGAAAATTCAGTTTTGTTCGGCATATTATTGCATATTTAACGCGTACACGTCACTTTGATGTGGTGAGCTTTTGCAGTTTTGTGACGTCGCGTGACAGGCAGGTGAAGTGGGGGTGGTCCGAAAAAGTTTTTGACTAATCACGGTGGGCTGATTGCAGAATTGGAATAGAAAAGTTTGGAATAGTTTTACGTTATAGCGCCCCAGGACTCGATGGCAACCAAAGGTCACTGGGACGCCTCGCATCGGGCGCTCGCGGGAAGACTACAAATGAAGCTGTGCAGGGTGATATGGGCTGGACAAGTTTTGAAGTGAGGGAAGCTCATAGTAAAATTGATTATGAAGAACGACTGAGGAATATGGAAGAAAGTAAATGGGCTGGGAGAGCGTTGAGGTATCTGTACAGGAAAAACGTTGATTCAAACTGGAGGAATAGAACTAGGAAGCTTACCAGAACTAGAAAGCATGCGGCCTGTAGGGTGAGCAACACAGCAACAAAGAACGTCAAGGGGAAAGTCAGAGAGGCTGAAATAACCTCATGGGTGGCGGCAATGGAAAAGAAACCTGCCATGAGTAACTACTTAAGAGGAAAAAACGAAATCAGGAAAGAAACAATTTATGATAACTCAAAGGGAAGCTCATTACTTTTCGAAGTGAGATCAGGATGCCTTTGAATACGCACCTATAAAGCGAGATATAAGAAGGAAGAAGCATGTGCTTGCTGCGGTAAAGCTAGGGAAACGATGGAGCATGTTTTATTAGAATGTGAAGACATCTGCCCACACGGTCGATTTAGGCACCACTGGCCTCCTTGAAGCCCCTGGGTTCAGCGAGAACAGGGGGACAGTAAACATGGCCGCAATAGAAATCAGTAAGAGGCGATTGGAAGATTGGTGGAAGGAAAGTTGGGAAACGGCAAAAAGCGGAGACGTAGAAGAACAAAGTTCACAATAGGCGGTCAGAAAATTTCGTTATGGGAATTCATCGCGGGTTTTCTTTTCCTTTTCCTTTTTTCTTTCTTTTGTAACCTAGGTAAGACGTTAGGCAGTATGATAGTAAGAGCTTGGTGGCACAACCCACCGCCCCGTTCCGAAGGGGGCGCTCATAACATCCATCCATCCATCCGGTAAAGTCTCTTGCTAATTTGAAAGTACCGCCACTCTTTGAACTCTGCCGCCCATGCGCAGTCTCCTAGCCTCTTCCTCGCCCCTTGCGCATCCGCTCCACGGCAACCAGTTCTGCGCCCGTTTTTCTGCACGATGATTGGTCTCCTTGCCGTTGCACTTGGAAACGGACAGATCTTGCGTTCTGCTTGTGTTTTTTTTTTCTTTTTCGTTGGCGCCATTTTTCTCCTTAGCTCGGCTGGCTCGGCGCAGCGAAGGTTGCACGCTGTTGTTCCTGCGGTGTTGTGCTTGCACTATGCCGCGCTGTAGAGCACATAACTGCAGCAAGAAGCCTGAGGATGGTTATGCAGTTTTTATGATTCCACATGTAAAGCGTGACGGCTTGTGCAAGAAGCTGTGGCTGCACAAGATTGGCCGAAATAACTTTGTTGCGACAACGAACAGTGTTGTTTGCAACTGTTGCGTTTCGCCTGCGACACGTGGTTTTGCCGGCGCGACTGCGGCGGGGCGGCAGACATTTTGGCCCGATCGTCGTCGCCGCAATACTCATCGCCAGGTGTTTCCAGGCGCGTCTGCGGCGATGCGACCGCCTAGGGATCCTCCTCGCATTCCAGTCATTGTGCCCGAAACAGGCGATGCCAAAGCAGGGATCTCATTCCAGTTATTGGGCCCGAAACAGGCGATGCCAAAGCAGGGATCTCGTTCCAGTCATTATGCCCGAAACAGGCGATGCCAAAGCAGGGACCATCTTCTCGTTACAGTCATTGTGTCCGACCGGCAGCGCCACGACAGGGTACTACGAGATCGTGCGCAGCGCCACGACAAGGTGCTACGAGATCGTGCGCAGCGCCACGACATGGTGCTACGGCATCGCTACGACAGTGTGCGTCACCATTAGCCCATTGTACATTCACGTGCTCGTCTTTTGAGGGGTTCCTTCTTGCCCTCAACTGCGAGAGTATAAAAACAGCTGCCCCCGGACGCCAAAAGGAGGGCTCCGATTTCTTCTGTTGAGTGAAGTGCTCTCCCGTCTCTCTACTTCGGTCAAACCTGACCGCCAACTCTTTGCGATGTTAAAATAAACAAGTTGTTTCGTTGTTACCAGTCGACTCATGCTTTGCCGGGACCTTCGGATGCTTCCAGTTGTACCCCAGGCCGCCAGGCCAACGCTACCCTTGGGGCTTGCGACCCAGGTACAACCACGGGCGTCAGCGCCGGGTTCCCTACAGATCGTACTAGCGGTCCGATCCAAACATCTGGTTGCCAGCGGTGAGATCGCCTCCGACTTCAAACAACTGTCTGCCAGCGGCGAGATCGCGACAACGGAGGCCAGCAGCAAAGAGATGCAGTTGACAGTATGCTGAGCAGCTCAACGACGATCCGGGAGCAGTGCAACGAGCCCTGTGTGACGACTGGTTGCCTGCAGCGGAACGACTGCGCGGAATTCCTGCCTGCGAGGTTTGGTGAGTGCGGGACTTTCTTCTTCTGAGCTTTGCCAGGCTTTTGTTAGTGTTAGAAACAGAGCTGGTAATTGTGGTTGTCGTTGCTGCCGGGTTAGTTGCGGCAAGACAATAGTAAGCAGTAGAGAAAGCAGCATTCAGAGCAGCCATGGATTTGAAGTCGTTGCGCAAACCGAAATTGTTGGAGCTTGCAAGAGAGTTGGGTCTGGATGTCTCAGACAAACTCAGAAAACCTGAACTGCTAAAGGCTATTCTTGAGTTAGAGGCTGAGGATGACGAGCTGTCGGAATGCCTTGAGACTATTGAGGAGAGGTCAAAAAGACAGGAGCGCGAACTTAAAGAGCAAAAAGAAAAAGAAGAGCGTGAACGTAAAGAACAGAAAGAAAAAGAAGAGCGGGAACGAGAACAAAAATGTGAACTCTCCCGAAGTCACTTTGCAGTGTCCCGTGCGAACCTGAACGAGAGAACGAGGCCTTCTCTGTGCGCTGCGCTCAAGAAACGTCAAGGGACGCCCGACTTCGGTTATGAGCATCATCGAGCGACATCCCTCCGGACAGCGGATGCAGTCCCCTGTCCATCGGGATCTCCTTCCCCCGGCGGGGCGGTCTGTTGCGTTTCGCCTGCGACACGTGGTTTTGCCGGCGCGACTGCGGCGGGGCGGCAGACATTTTGGCCCGATCGTCGTCGCCGCAATACTCATCGCCAGGTGTTTCCAGGCGCGTCTGCGGCGATGCGACCGCCTAGGGATCCTCCTCGCATTCCAGTCATTGTGCCCGAAACAGGCGATGCCAAAGCAGGGATCTCATTCCAGTTATTGGGCCCGAAACAGGCGATGCCAAAGCAGGGATCTCGTTCCAGTCATTATGCCCGAAACAGGCGATGCCAAAGCAGGGACCATCTTCTCGTTACAGTCATTGTGTCCGACCGGCAGCGCCACGACAGGGTACTACGAGATCGTGCGCAGCGCCACGACAAGGTGCTACGAGATCGTGCGCAGCGCCACGACATGGTGCTACGGCATCGCTACGACAGTGTGCGTCACCATTAGCCCATTGTACATTCACGTGCTCGTCTTTTGAGGGGTTCCTTCTTGCCCTCAACTGCGAGAGTATAAAAACAGCTGCCCCCGGACGCCAAAAGGAGGGCTCCGATTTCTTCTGTTGAGTGAAGTGCTCTCCCGTCTCTCTACTTCGGTCAAACCTGACCGCCAACTCTTTGCGATGTTAAAATAAACAAGTTGTTTCGTTGTTACCAGTCGACTCATGCTTTGCCGGGACCTTCGGATGCTTCCAGTTGTACCCCAGGCCGCCAGGCCAACGCTACCCTTGGGGCTTGCGACCCAGGTACAACCACGGGCGTCAGCGCCGGGTTCCCAACAGATCGTACTAGCGGTCCGATCCAAACACAACGTAAGGTGCCTTTCTTATTGCTCGTATCAAAGCATCCCCTAATGCTTCATTTTCTTTTTAATTCCACCGGCCGGCTCATCAGCGTTTTTGCTGCGACAATTCGTACGTTGCATAAAAATGGGGGTATACACATTATGCTGAATATTCCGCTGGGACTCATCAACTCGCATGTCATGAACTGTTATTCAATCGTAAATGCAACACTATAGCTTCTGCTTTCCGCTGTGAACAATTATGTGCGAAGTACAGCCTCTCGATCGCACTTTTCGTGAGCGTTAATATCCGTCGCCTGTTTTACTGAAAATCGAAATAGCTGTTTGTAGAGGAGCTTTCTTTCCACCTTACTTCGATGTGTGCGTCAGTCACTTAGACACAATTATTTCAAGCCATGAAAAAATTAACGTCAAGTATACCCGTGGCATTGAGGGTGATGAGCGCTAACCAGTCTACATTGCGTTTTAAGCCGCCGTGGTTACTTAGTGGATATGGTGTTGAGCTGATAAGCATGGAGTCGCGGGATCAAATCCCTGCCACGGCGGCCACATTTCGATGGGGGCGATATGCCAAAACACCCGTGTATTCAGACTTAGGTGCACGTTGCACAAATTTCAGGAGTCCCCCACTACGGCGTGCCTCATAATCAGATCGTGGATTTGGCACGTAAAACCCCATAATTTAATAATTAAGTGCGTTTTTAATGCCTAAGCATTCTGCGGCGAGTACCCAAGCCCCATCACACGAAAAGTCGAATGCCTTGTATCTGCACACAAATGCGTGATTTGCAAACTTGACATATTTAAAGGGACACTAAAGGTTACCAGAAAGTCAAGTTAAAGTGGTAGAGCAATGTTCTAGAACGTCTAAGGCATCAATCTAATCGCGAACAGAGCTTTAGTAACCGAGAAATTGAGGTAAATGCATGACACGATTTGAGACCCCCCAGCGACATTCCGGTACTAGCCCGATGACGAAAGCACTCCTCATAATTTGTGTTACTAATACTCAACTACTCGTATTAAAAATATCATTTCATTCGATTATAAGACGGAAGAAAATGCTACTTGTCTGCGTCTATTCGATTCTAAGAAAAAACATTTTGACGTTACCCTTCAGTAGTATGGGTGGTCGAAAGGTTTCGTTTTCGCTCGACTCTGCGCGCTCGACTCTGCGCCGCGCACGCTTTGGAGTTTCAGTAGTTTCGTTATCGCGTCGTGCTGTGCGGGTTCTGCTGGCTCGCGAAACTTTCATTTCGAACAAACAGTGCGAATGCCACGTCCTTGTGATGTCGTGGGAAGCCCTCGTTGCTTTCCCGCTCCGGAGAGCCGGTGTCGAGGCCGCCGTCGTAGTACGCAACGACGCCGGCAGCGCGAGCCCTCAGCAGCAGGTCGCGCTCGTCAGTGCTCAAATCGCTGAAGTTGAGCCCAGCATCGCGAGCCAATCTGTCGTTGTCAGGGTCCATTGTGACGAGCGTCGAAATTTGCGTCATAGAGTAAAGTACCAGCTTATGGTCGCGCGTTTCTCCTTCCGCTAGCCTCCATCCTCCCGCTTTCGCTCTGCTGTCGGCTCTGTCTTGGCTCTGCTTCTGGCCGCGCGTTTGCGTTTTGCGCAGAAAAGCCGTAGCGCCGTCTGCGGACGCCGTTCTACTCACCGATGGCGCAACGTCACTATGAGACCATGATGTCAGTACTCCTCGATCGGAGGGCGGGCGATTTGAACTGCGCTAGACGTACGCGGACGCTTCAGAACGCATTTTCTCTTAAAATAAGTCTCTCCTTGGCACGAAACAAGCTTTCGAGGTTTCTGGGATGGTATTTCAACAGTCCACGTTCACTTAATAGTAACCTTTAGTGTCCCTTTAATTATTATAATAGTGTAAATGTAGATTATTCATAGCTTTATAAGCGATAAGGATCAATTTTAACCCCCAAAAATTAATAATAGGAGAATACTCACAGAGATACATAGGGCTCCTTAGTAAATGCACGGGGAAGCTTATAGTAGGTGGGGGAGGGGTGCCCTGAAGTTTGAGGTTGGGTCAGCTTGTAATTTGGAGGTGGGGCAACCTCAACTTGTGGGTTGGCCACCTTGAAATTTTGGAGTGGGCCAACTTAAATTTCGGGATGGCCCAACTTAAATTTGGGGGTACGCTTAGGCATACTGAGACAACTCCAGTAGAGTTCTGCATTATTTTTCAGTTCTTGAATTTGCTTTGAAGTGGGCTGCAACGAACGCATGAGTGGGTGACCATTATTACTGGGTTTTCTCACGGATACAGGCAATGTGCAGGGGTTGTATGCATGATCGCACATGCTTACTCACTGAAATTTCACAACCGTCCTATTCAGTCTCACATTGAGCTACGTAGCTACTTTCACATAGCTATTTTCACATTGATAAGAAAAACACATGGACGGACGATGCACTCGCGTCTAATTCATTATACGAAGGCATGCTGAATATAATACCTACGGTGCACATGCGTGCAGAGGCAAGAAAGAAAGGCCAAACACAGAGGGATGTGCCGCAAACAATCCTAGATCAGATGCACAAAGTAAAGCATCTTATCATGAGGCAGAAAAAAATGCTTGGAGTATAGAACTCGCCTCAAAGCTCATTTTACATCAGTATGCCCCATTCATACGGCTTTAAGAAGAAACCAACCTCCTCATAAACGTTACCTCCAGCATTCTCGATGCTGTTATCGCAATTTTTCAAAATTTTCTACACCACTGGGGCGCGCAACTGGTCCAAAATCATGCGCCTCCATCGAATACTGCGGCCCGTCCGCGGGAGCCAAGCAGAAAGAGCGTGCCGTGCGCAGAGCACGTAGCTGGCGCGCGAGGAGAATTGAGGAAGAAAGCGCCGCGGGGAGGAGAGTGTCGCTACTTTCGGCGTGCGTCTAATTGTCGTACAAAAATCCCTCACGTGACCTGATCCTAGGTGCCTAGGGACAGGATCGTTTAGGGACTTTTGAGAAGGCATGATGGTTGCGCCGAGCGACGCCGTGGCGTGTTCGTTCTCGGCGTGATCGTTCACCGGCTCGCGCGGACCGCGCGTTGTTCAACGTTGCTTATGTGATTGTGCTTGCGTTGCTTGTGTGTTGGTTGTACGTACTTAGCGGGAAAGCCGCGAGTAGTGGTGATGCGACAGTGCGGCTTTCGCCATCTGTGCTTTCGCCTCGGTGAGCTCTGGCAGTACAGAATCTGCGTTGTGTGACCCGTGCTTCCTTGACAATTGAAATGTCGAAGTGGCCTAGCGCCTCGGCAGCGAAGTTCTGCGAACCGCGATGCCGTGGCGTGCGTTGAATCTCCGGCTCACGCCGACCGCTGGTCGTGTGTCTCCGCAGCGGGATCAGTACTTGTTGGCTAAAAGTCGCGCAGTAGTAGTGGTGTGGCCTGTCGGCTTTAAGTCTCGGTGAACTCTGGTGGTGTGAGATCCGTATTTCTGAAGAATTCATTGGTGCTGACGATTGAAATATTCAAGTGGCGTAGCGCCACGGCAATGCAATTTGCGAACCGGCGCTGTGCAGCAGCGTCGTCGTGTTCGCCCCTTTTCGGCAGCGTCATCACATCGCACATGCACTTTTACTTGACGGGACTCGTAGGCGGAGGTATTGCACGTGTTTTTCGCCACGACTTACGTAAGTAATATAATGCATAAGGTGGTGTTTGCTCACAACTGTTCACGCGTCCTTGAAATAGGGCAGCGCATGTTTTCAATCGTGTTCAGCGCTAGTGCACTATCCGTCACTTCATGTGATTTACTTTTATCGTGGGCTTTACGACAATTATCGCGTAGTGCTGTGAACATAACGGAGCTTTAGTGATGTCACATGATCTGCCAGAATTCCACGAAATGCAGAGTAGATGTTTAATATTATTCGTACTAAGGGCGCGATAAGCACAGTGAGGTGGAGCCTAATACTGTGCCCTGTAATCTTCAGCTGCATTTGTGCCCGTTTTTCGCGCTCTTAGTTTTAGCAACGGGACGCAGGGTTCGGTGCAAAGTTGGGACGAATGAATGTGTATATACGTCTGCAATAACTTCACCGCAACACATTTGTTACCTTGAACATACTGCCCCGCCCGCTTTACTATAATCTCAGGTGCTCTCGAACTCTCTATTTGCCGGTATTTTTATTTTCACGTGCTGAATGGTCCTACCGCAATACATATATATAGTGAGGTGAAGCTGATTAATGTTGCCAAGTGCTTTGACAGTGTCAGATCTAACAGTTATAGAATGACATGGCCAATACAACAGCTCATACCTTCACTTTAACAATTCTATTAGGACTGTCAAACTAATCTTACAGCACAGAAAAGCAACGTAAACACCTCAAGAGTTGATTAGCAAGTAATACTGGAAAGTTCAAGTCTAGTGACCAAGGGTGTGGTGAAGTGCTTTAAACATTCAACCAACACACCTTAAGTGCTTAAAAATTTCTAGCATATTGATGCAGGCTGATCAGACTTACTTTGATATTGGTTGTTTTACAATGAAAATAATAGTACTGCATAAGAGGACGCAAACGACTCGTGTGCTGCTTGGTTATGCAAACTACATGGGTGCCAGAAATACCCAAACATGGTGCTTGTTTACGCACGCTGCTTGCGTCCACTAATCTAAAGCTCTCTAATGTCAGCAGTATAAAGAGAGGCTGTAAAAATATGGCTTTAAATTTCAGAACTCCAATTTTGTTTCTTCTGTACTTGTACAACCTATGGTTTTGTGACGGCATCTGCCTAGCTCATTGCCACATTTTGCGACAAAAGCAGTGATGATTCAATCAGAGTTGCCTGTCCTAATATTACTCCAATAATTCTTTAAACAGTTCATTTTTTAAGCACAAAGCATGTCATGCCCAACTAGAAAATTAACCATGCAATAATCTACTAGAAGTGGCTAAAAAATCAGCAGTCTTCTGAAGTCAGCTTGATTTGCAGCTGCTAAAATTGGCTATTATTGAATTAGGGCAAGGAAGAAACGGCTTGAATAAACATATGTCTCATCAGAAAGTTGCAGTGGTGTGCTGCAGGCTAAAAGCCGTTTTGGCAATGGTCTACCTCTGTCCCAAAACCAGGCACCACAGCCAAGGCGACTTCACTTGTCTTTGACAGCTTCAAGTTCGCTTTCACAAGCACGTAATACTCAGTCGAGGTGAGCTCAATGCACATCACCCGCACTGGGGATGCAAAGACATACGGCCAAGAGGATGCCACCTTGACGAAGCAGACACCACAGAGTGCACATGGCAAAGATGGAGTCATTTTTCAGATGTTGAGGAATCTTGCCGAAACAAGGAAGCAAGCACTATTGCTTGTAATCAATGAAATCTGGAATATTGGAATTCCCCACAGAGTGAAAACACTTGGTCATGATGCCACTACCGAAACCAGGCAAGAAACCTGACACCATAGACAACCTTTGATCAGTCTCACTCACATTGACAGTGTGCATATTGACTGAAGGAATGTGCCTCGCGAGGCTGAACCAGCATCTGGGAAAGACAATAGCCTCTTTCTGCATCAAACCATCGTCAATGCCAGCCGCTTTGGAGGAAAGATGTATGGGTTCTTAGTCACAGTCCAACCAAGAAGGATGTTGAGCACAGTCTGCAATGAGGAGGTACTGGTGGCCTTTCGTGAAGCCTGCCCAGTCATTAGTGGTGTGAAAGCCTCTAATGCAACCATATGTTTGAATATGAAGTTATAGTAAACAGGCAAAGACTTTTACCAACTGCACAGGTGGAAATGCAGGTAAAACCCGGACCAGCACACTTGGTTGCAGGAGCGATTTGCTGATGAGGTAACAAGGTGACTTAACAGTTGGTGATAAGGTACACCGAATGCAGGTATGCGCAATATGTATACATACTGTTAGGCTGAAACAGATTAATTTTCTCCAAAGCAATATCAAAAGCTCAATTTTGTTTAGGATGCCACTCATGTGCTTTAGGTAAGTGTGGACATCATCATCATCAGTCTGGTTACACCCACTGCAGCGCAAAGGCCTCTCCCATACTTCTCCAACTACCCCGGTCATATACTAATTGTGGCCATGTTGTCCCTGCAAATTTCTTAACCTCATCCGCCCACCCAACTTTCTGCCGCCCTCTGCTACGCTTCCCTTCCTAGCAGTGTGGACAGGGTTATATACAGCGGCATAGGCAAATGATACAACTAGATACAGCTGTTATGCGTAATATTTTTTTCTGGACTAAATTCTTGCTCCTTGAACTCATTCGAGATCATTAACTGTAGCACCAAAGTAGTGGAACACTACCAGAACAAAGGCATGTAGCGTGCACATCTCAATTCTTCTTATGCCAGTCTTCTTTTTTACACCAATAGCTGCTATGGGCCAACTCCCCTGGTTCTGATGTCTACTGGTGTTGTCGCTCTAATTCCCAAATTTATTGCTAGAATATTGCAGATAAAGTTCTCATTGTGATTCATTCAAACATATGATCAAAAGATTGGCAGTCCACAATTCTACATTTCAGCCACTCTGCTGAAGGTACAGTCGTGGCGAATACCGATCCTGGAGAGTGCGATCTAGCCAACAGGTGCCATGATTGGCTAACACCTCTTCGATGTCTGCGTGCTGTATATAGAGCTGGCGTCCACGCCTTCAAATTCTTACTCATCACTTTCCCCACTTGTGAAGGCAGTACTATGTTAATTTTTCTTCTTACATGTAATGACAGTGATTGGGTGCATCTGCTTTATTAATATTCTAGTGCTTGGCTTCTCAGATTTGCTGGATGGGGCTGGTTGATGGGGCAGAGCGCGAGACCTAGCAATGGGTAGCTCAAATATAGCTTTGAGAAAACCAAATTAATTCAGCAGTAAGAAGCTAAAGGGTTGTTTTTCTGGAGACCAGAGACCAAGTCTGGATGTGAAAGAGGAGGAAGAAAACTAGTCTTTCCACTTCAACACTGGGAGGCACAACTCCCACTTATTTTACTTCTTTAAAGGAGATTACTGACTTGCGCTGGCAAGTGTTCACTTCAACAAACACCGAATGAAGCAAGCTTCCTGCGCATATTTCACCATTTATTGCATCACTTTCACAGTATGAGTGGAACTCCAATTTTCGTTATGCCACAACTTGCCCAATCTTGTGTTTTGCAGTAGGATTTTAGCAGTGCTATTAAGGCACTTACATATTCGTGAATAGTAGTAGAGAAAAAAAGTAAGAAAACAGTGGCTCTTCGTGCATCGACTATGCATGCACCTGGTGCTCTCATGTCCATTTTTTCCGCTATCTGCTAAACCGTTCTAAACAAGAAAAGCTCATAGACAATTATTTTGCAGAGTCAGACAACTAAACCAGTATCCTTGGTAAGCAAGGTTTATTTATTTGGTGACATTTTCTGTGGCCCTGCTATTGGGCTTTCTTCTCATCCTTTTCCGCTGTGCAGATTCATTAAGAAGTGACAAGACAGTTTGACAATTTTAATCATTGAAAGACTTAGCGAAACCTTTTTTGGGTTGTTTTTCCTTGCTTTCAGACTCTGCACATTGCCTTTTAAGGCATGTTTTAAGTGTTTCTTTTTTTTTTATGGAGAGGGCATGTTAACATCTTTTACACCATGTCAATTATGTGGTGCCATAGTGCATTCTTGGATGGAGTCTTGCCCTTTCATTCAGTAAAATATAGTGTTTTTTGTGTCATAGGCTGTTTTACATTTGAGTATGAGTGTAGCATTTCGCTAAGTTTTGCCTCTGTCACCCAAGCTTGCTACCCACTGTTGTTGACATGTGACTTTTGTTCAATAAAAGGAAGTCTGTCACTTATCCTGTGCACTGGTTGTCTTTTTGAATTACGATTTGTTGCCTATATTAGTTCTTTTGTTGTATCTCAGATTAGGAATGGCTATCAAAGTTGACATCATTTAATCATATTGCACACAATGTGGATGATATGTACTTGCAATATATGGCCACCATAAATAGAAGTTAATTCAAGAATAGTGCCTTTGCATGGTGGGGCAGCCATGAATTGTAGCTATAAGTTACCAGCACTGCAAGTAGCACTGTTTGTGCAGAATATAGTTCAACTCTACTACTTTCAAACATCATTGTTTTTATCTGCATTTGTATAGCTCCAGTTCCTGTGAACAACACGCATCTGGCGGAAGAGTGGCTTGCACCTGCAGTGGGGCCCAATGAATAGCCAAATTTCTGCCCGTTTTCATGTTATTAGCATATTAGTTGAGGCAGTCGTTCTTATAGTAAACTGTTTGCGCAGTGTAGAAGCCACTGCGGGTGTCAGGATCTTGTACACATCTTCAGCTTTGCAGGGGACACAGCATCTGGCACATAGTTTGTCACAGGCCATGTTTTTGGGGCAAGTTGGGTTTACTCACTTGCAAAGAGAGAACCAAGCTTGTTGGATATGAATTAAACCGCCTGTACACTCGGTGGCCTTCTTCATTTTGTGTGACATATATGGTTATAGCTACCCTTGCTTTATGCACTTCTTGTCCGGCAGCAGTTTTGCTTTTGAAACACTCAGGATAGCTTTCAGCAAGCTGGACAGGAATAGCACTGAAAAACCAGCAGATGTTAATTGTTGCACTTGTCATGCGAAGCTTCCTACAGTATGATGAGGACGGAAATTAATGAAGGTGTTCCTCAAGGCCTTCTAGCTTGTCATGAGTTTGGAGCAACGTGATGTATAGCACTTTTCTGATCGCATACTATAGGTTCAGCAGGTGTGGCCATGGTTGAAGTGCAGTGCAAGGTCAAGAAAACAGATATCTATGAGCAGCACACTGGTAAAGGAGACGCTGGGAAAACTAGTGGGAAGCCTGTTGAACATCTAATTGACCAAGTTGCTGGCTTCATCAGGCAAACTGTGATAAAGAGAAGGAAGTCATCAACACATCAGAAGGTTTTTGTGTATAGACACTGCTAAGGTTCTCAGGCACGTCTCTTGTAACACGCCAACAAATCTTAGTGCGCAGGCTATGCATGACCAACTACATATGCCTTCTGTTTGGACAAAGAACTGCTCATTGTAACTGATGAAGATGGAGTGGACAAAAAAAACGGCAGCTCCACTAATCTGGTTTCACTGGTATTAGCAGTGCTTTGTAAGTATGCATCGCCATACTCCCCACTGCCTTCTTGGTTGACATCAGCAAGGACCAGCTTGAGGCAAGGGGTAATAGACATCTTTACAAGCTAAAAATGCATGCATGCATGGAGAGCACGTTGTGTCCAAAAAGTAGGCACTTCACAGGGGCATTGGAGAAAAAACAGATTATTGACAGTGGCCAAAGGCAAGCTTATCTGCTACTAAACACCCAACACTGTTGCCATGTGACACCTCTGAAACAATCCTTCTGAAAGAAGAAATCATCCTTGTGCATCCTTAAAGAGGGCGGATAGGCAAAGCCCCTTCAGCAATGCGGCCAGCTTCAAAAGGCCCACTTGGCACATCCTGAATGCTTCCTTCTTAGACTTTGCTGGGTGCAAGCATTCTACTGTCCAAAAGTTGTCATTGAGAGCACTGTTGGTTTGGTGGCAATACAGTTCAGAAGCGATTGCAAGAAACCTTTCTTCCGAGTTGGTCTGGAGGCTCATGGTGCTCACAAAGCGACACCATGAGACAAGCAAGGTGACCGGATGCCTCCAAGCCCTTGTTCGTGTATCACACTGTTCTGTTAGTAACAACCATCAGATCTGAAACCAACAAGCTCAAGTTCAGCACTCGTGTAGTTACTGTGGAGGATCCATAATAGAAAGCACAAAACAGAAAACTGAAGGGAAAGGATAAGGCACCACTTAACACCTAGTATTGCTGCAGCCCACCCCCTTTTATTTTGTCTGGTCATGCTACATTTTTTTCTATATATAGGCATGAACTTATCCTGTGCACAGCTTATTGCAGAGAGCATAGGTGATGTTCCCAATCGGTGTCCGATTTTTATATACACTATATGCTGCCTCAAAGAGGCTCGAAACACTGCAATGGAAGCTTCTAATAGAAAAGGTGCCTGGAAGAAAAAAAAGCTGTGCTGCAACCATCTTGGCAACATCTTGTATAAACTTCAGCCCTCCAGTTTAGAGTAAAGTACCAGTGCACTTATGCAAAACGAATCAATTCTCAAAGAGCATGTGCAGTCCAGCCAGAAGCATAGGTATGAATCCGCATTGTGCTCCTGCATTGAAGGTGAAAAAATACTGCGTTACAAAATGACGAATGTGCCTTAGTAAGCTTCCCTGCAATATGAATTTGTAATGTACAAAGAATTGTCAATTAAGCTTACCAAGAGCACAGATGCACTTGCAAATTATATCACAATTTAAAATAATGAGCAAACCTATGTGCCCTTTCCACTATTAGTATGCTTTACTGCACAATGCTTATTTCCACCTCTGTATTGCGGTGTAGCAAGCTACGAAAGAAACGTTGCATAATTGAGCTTTTTAAGATTAACTTTTTTGCAATACACCTATGTTCTGCGGTGAAGCCTAAGCAATGTACTGCGTTGAAGCATACTAAAAGTGGAAATGGGCCACTGTCACTGGACATAAAAAGAGTTCTTTAATTATACCCTATGATTATACACTCGCGCAACCGCCGCCTCTCAGGTCGCCTGAGTGGACATACTATGCTGGGTGATAGCGGCCCCCTCCCACTTTTAGTATCCTTTACCGCGTAACTAAAATGCACTGCGGCGAAGAAGCAGTACATTTGTATTGAGTAAATAAACAAATGCTTTTTACAACAGTACAGAAATAAACGCGCACCATGCATCAGTCTACCACATGGAAGAGCGTCGCAACAAAAGGTAGCTGATTCACACAGGCTGTGTAGCCCACTTATCAGTCGTAAAGGCTATTCTGGGTAATTCATAATTTCACACACACAGAAATATGTTTATATGTTTACGTTCGTACTCCTTGCGTAATAAGACTTCCAGAACTTCCACAACAGGTAGTAATTTACAACACACAAACGAAAACAACAGATACATATGCCTTGTTTTCAACTCGGTCGTCATGCAAATGACATATAGCACGGAAAAACATGAACATGCTGTGTGTTAGCATCGTAAACTTCATACTAGGCAAGGAGCACACCACAATCCCGCGACAGCCGCTAATGAGACCGAAACGGGAGTACATATCTGTGAACGTGCAACTGGAGACAAGCCACTCTGCTCCTCCACCACCCCCCGCTGCACGGCTGAACCACTCGTTTCAAGCACAGCACACCTAACACACATTCAGCACTGAACAGTGGGCGGTCGACGCAGTCGCATTTACATGACTTGTAGCGAGCAGCACATCCCTCGATGTCCGTTAAGCAAAGTCGGACACGGCGACGCCACATCGCGGTTCGCAGAACTTCGCTGCCGATGCGCTAGGCCACTTCGACATTTCAATTGTCAAGCAAGCACGGGTCACACAACGCAGATTCTCTACTGCCAGAGCTCACCGAGGCGAAAGCCGCACTGCCGCACCACCACTACTCGCGGCTTTCCGCCAAGTAACGCAGAACCTACAACCAACACACAAGCAACGCACGTACAATCACATGAGCAATGTTGAACAACGCGGGGTCCAGAGAACGATCACGCCGAGGACGAACACGCCACGGCGTCGCTCGGCGCCAGCATCGCGCCTTCTCAAAAATCCCTAAACGATGCAGTCCCTAGGCACCTAGGATCAGGTCACGTGAGGGATTTTTGTACGACAAATAGACGCACGCCTACTTTCGAATTATCGAGTGGTTTTAAGGAGCGGAGCCCCGCCGAGAAAGGAGCGGACCAATCAGGGGGCCCGCCGGGGGGGGAGAGGGTTATAGGAGCAGGCGTTTCGGCGGCGCGCGCCCTTTCGCCCCATGGATTCCGCTCGGCGCGAACGGCAGCGGGAGCTCGCATGAGAGCGGCAGCTCCGACGTCGCGCAAATCCCGAGCTTCGAAAGCGAGAAGCGCAAGCAAAGCGCCAGCAGAGGCAAGCTAACCCCCAACTTCGAGAGTAGGAGGCCGAGAAGAGACATCGACACAGAGGGATAGTTCACATGGAGGGTGCCGATGGACGGTTCAAGAGAGAATTCCTCGACCGTGAGTGCGGCCACAGCTGCAAAGTGTGTGATAGACTGTGGTTTGATCACAACCTCACGCAAATGAAGAGTGTGCGCAATCCGAAACCGAAGCTCGAATCTAGCAAACGACGACAATGGGACAAAAGACTTTCTTCAAAATCGCGCTAAACACGAGTTCAAACTTGAGAAAATGACCACTTTCTTCGCTGTTTTGACACCTTTCACTGCGTGGAACTGGCTTTCCTTTTTTCATCCATTTCCCTGTCCATTAATTTATCATTTCTTTAATTCAATCAGCAAGTACAAGTAATTTCCCCTATGTTGTCCTGACACTGCTTCTCACGCCGCGATTGCTACACCGACTATCTAACCGCTGATGACTTACACTTAGATTATGTAGTTTTACGTGCCAAAACCACTTTTTGATTATGAGGCACGGCGTAGTGGGGGACTCCGAAAATTTAGACCACCTGTGGTTCTTTAACGTGCACCTGAATCTAAGTATCTTATCTAAATCTAATACGACTTTCACTTGAAAACCTTTATTTAAAATTATTTCTCATTTTGGCATGACTGTCGTGGAGCGGCTTCGATGTTGTTGTTGACTGAAATTCTGTTAGGCGTTATTTTTTTAAATACCGTGGGGATCTTAAGTTGAATATGCGCGTCTTATACAAGTGTATATACTAGAGCCATTGGGATATTCTGTTCTCAATTCGATTTTTCTTTTTGTAATATATGATGTTAGGATGTCGGCGCCTTTATGCGGCACCGGCTACTCGTTTTCACGTTAGTCTAGTTTGTCTCATTACTAGGCCACACTGAACACGATGTTACGAACAAGGGCCCGTATTCACAAAAAGCTCTTACGCCAGAATTGTTAGTAAGAGAATTTTATCGAACCCTGATGCTGGACATATAATTAGCGAAGGCGGCCGACCAATGGCAAAGAACACATACGAACGAAAAGCTTTGTGAATTCAGCCTCAAGGTTTTTTGCAATAAATATGTGTCATCTATGTTTCGGTATTACTGATGATTGCCATCCGAGATGACTGAAACGAATACAAAGGGGGGAAGAAAATATATGTGAGTCCCACGCACTGTGGGCATCGATGTAAGCGAAGCTTTCTATGCTGTTTTCTGACGATAATTGCGGTTGCGATAATTAGCGACGATAATTGACGTAATTAATTAATTGACGATAATTAGCGGTGATGTTGACGGCGAATGTGTAATTTCTGCAGCGCTTGGTCCAACACGAGAGTGGTGAGTTGATGTTAAACGTTACTTTGCGTGCACCACTGCTGTTTGTCTGCGTAGTACACAGGGAGACGTGTTTGCTTGAGGCGTTGTTGTACGCATTGTTCATAATCTCTGAGAGGGTTGAGCATTATCATTGCCTGACATGGCACATCGCCTCGTGGCGAAAGTGTTAAACTTTAATTGAATTATGGGGCCGTATGTGCCACAACCATGATCGAATTATGAGGCACGTCAAAGTGGCGGACTCCGGATTAATTTTGACACCCTGGTGTTTTTTAACGTGCACCTAAATATGAGTACACTAACGTTTTTGGATTTCGCTCTCGTCGAAATGCGGCTGCCACGGTCAGGATTGAGCCCACGGTCTCGAGCAATGATATAGCCGTCAAGCTACCGCGGCGGGCACAAAAGTGTCGATTTGACGTGCGACCAATTCCGTAGTGTCACCTAGACCCTACGATGCTTAATACGGCTTTGTGTCTGCACGCCCTGCGTCAATTGTCCACTTGACAAATGTGCATGGTGTTTATTTTTCAGAAATAGCAGAAGCGTACCGTGCCTTCAGTTTGCCCGCATTCGCTGTTTCCTTGCCTTCTCACGTCATCGAAGTCGAAGGAAGAGGAAAAGAAAGCTTCGCTTTAAAAGGTAACGGACGAAAGGACCCATTACAATTGTCTGCATCCGCCACCACAAAACGAAACAAAAGCTCAAAAAAAGCTACACAGTCACAACACGTTGTAGCGACATCACAAGTACCAGGCGGAAAAGCAATGGAAATAACTTTGCACGAAACCCACGCGATAGCTAACTTAGTTTTTGTATTTCGCTCGCTCATTCCTTATGTGGTCTAAAATCTTTTTTTTTTTTTCGTAGAGAGTTCCTTCGTCTGTTTCTCTTGTTACAGAAACTTTGCCAGCGAGCTTTTTTTTTTTTTTTCTTATCCCGAAGACAGATTACTATCCTCTGCGCGTTGAATTTAATGATCTGTGAAGCCAATTCAACCCAAAAAAATGAGCACCGGTGAGGGTAACATTTGTCTTCCTCAAAGGGAATCACGCTAGAGTGGATAAAAAGTTGTTCATGGTGTTCACGGAACAAAAGTAACATATGTTTGGATGCCGTAAGCCCGGGACATCGGAAAAGCGAAGACAGGCTTTATCCATGTGGTGATAACAAGGTTGAAAAATGAAGACGGATATTTGGGCTTCGTGCAGGGGACTACTGGGTAGCTTCTATTCGGACAAAAGAAAAATACCAACGAAGATATTTGGCCATTGATGAAAAACAAACGTAAAAAGGTCACTATAGAACTATGTTCTGATGACTGCTAAGTCTTTGAGCATAAGACTTTTTGCCATTCCTTCATTTTGCCTTCTTTTGCTTCTCTTTTCGGTTTCATCTAGTCGGCCAGTCAAACCCTTCCGCTAGTCATCAAAGTACACAAAAAGCGTCGCGCTGTGAATGAAATCCGAGGAGAGACTCTCGTATCCAGTGTTTCATGTGTAATCGCGAAAACCCCTCACTCTTGCAGTATTATCCGTAGGCCCAGTGCGTCTATGAGAATTACCTACACAAAGAGCATTTCCCTCCTTGGAAGAATAAAAAGTACGAAGAAATAAATGCGAATATAAACCAATTCTGCATTCTCCTGTTTGTGTTTCGACATTAATAAGCTGAGTGCGTCGCACACACCTCTAGGTTTTGTGTATGCTATCAACGACCATGCGCTGGCACTATCAGCTTCTTAAGCATATAGAAATCCCCGGCGTAGAAATTAAAGTGGTGAGTTTCCGCGATTCAGCAATGTTTTCATAAAGTCGTTATTTCGGGCACACTCTTTCTCGTAACATTGTCGCGGTGGGGGACAGCTCTGCTGTCAATATACTAAGTGGTGACAAAAATTGTAGCGCGAGGTCTACATGAGGCTCCAAACCACTCACGGACTATTGCTCAAATTTAGCACAGAAGTAGCATTTGCAGTGGGTTCAATTTAATATGAAGTTTTCGAACATTACTTGCCCGTCCCGTCTACAATAAAGTCGAAATGCGCGTCATCAGCGACTACTGCATTAAAAAACGTTAATTGTTATTGCGATAACAATTATGTGGACACTGAAGGCGCACTTACACAGTCATTGTCACCATCGCCGTAATGTTCCGCATAGAGTTCAAGTGCCATAACTTCGTGGCCGCACACCGTATGCTGCGGTTGCGGTGAAGGCGTGCGAGAGTAAGCCGAGGGTGGTGGCTCGACCTCGCGCACGCGAGGGAGAATGGCCGGGAGCAAGTACGCCGTCTTCCATCGCGCCCAAGGCAGCGGCGGTGGGACGTTCTACAACGGTGGCGGTTGCGTATGGAGCGACTTAGCATGGCCACGCCGGCCATATCTTGAAAGCGATCTGCGATGAGTACAGAGACGCGCCGAGGACTGATAGCTTCGTGTGCGCTGTTCTCGCCGCTTAGTTCGCGTTTAAGCAATAGACAGCACACAGGTCAGGTCGCTCGCTGGTCGAGCCGCTCTTGCTCACGCCAGCGTTTTGCCAACGAGCGTCCGCGGTCACCGAGCGAGATGTGTTCATGTTTTCCTGTGCGCGTGACACCATGCTTGTTAATTTAGTTAGCGAATGTTTACAAGTTTATGCAGCCGATAACTCCACTATCCCTACTTAGTCTAGCTATCTAATAATTTGCTATCGCAATCTATTCTCCGCCTTTCGGACGAAACTGCGACTTTTTTTGTTGCAATAAAATGGCGGCGCCATATGTTACCTCCATGGTGAAACGCGCCAGTGACGGTAGTGGTAACAGATGGGGCCACCGTTCCATTGCAGCAAAACTTACATATTTTTATAAGGTCGCAGCAGACGACGTGCACTTCGGATTTATTGTGAACGAAACACGGTGTGTGGGGGGGGGGGACGTAGCCAGAGGGGGGGGGCTTATGAAGCTTCAGCCCCCCCCCGAAATTTTTTCGTGCTGTCATGCACCGCCGACCCAAACAACCCCCAGCGCCTGAAATCTTTCTGGATTTTGTCTAGAATGTCATTTTTTTTCGCGCTCGAAAGGAAATTTCGGCACGAGCATTGAGAACTCGGGCTGGATTTCCGAGCAACGCCCATGCACCGGGAGTCACATAATGCAAGGAGCCCCATCCGAGCACAAAGCGTATCAAGGGCGTTTTTATGGTGGTATCTCGCGGAATCTACGAAGAGCATGGATTTCAATTTCCAAACCTTATGGGTATAAAATACTCAAACTTTTGATGCGAAAGGTGCATTGACCTTTCCAAAGTCGTGCGTTAGATTTTCAATTCCGGAAGTTTGTGGGTTCAATGCTCCTCTAAACATTTGACGCCAAAGGTACAGTGACTTTTCTAAAGTCGTACATCGCACCATACAACGAGACAAGTCAAATCAAGACACTATCAGACAAGTTGACAAAGCACGCAGCGAGGTCCGATAAGATGAAGTGTTGTGGTAGTTCAGTTGTGCCATCATGTCGCAGAAAAGAATATCAACATTTTTTTCACGTGCGCCAAAGCATCCATGTCAAGACACTAAAGACAGCAAAGGTAAGTACGTTCTTATTTATTTTGCTACTTTTACTTTTATTCGGGAGGACCACATTGAGCCTCTTCAATTTTCTTGCTTCGCTACCCGCGGGCTGCCAGAGCCAGCTTGCGTTTTTCACGTGTTGCCCCGAACATCGCGCGGCGCATTTCGGTGCGTGTTCGTTTTCGTCTGGCGCAGTGGATTTTCCCCTGGCAGAGTTTTGGATGCTTTCTGACTAGCAGACGAGAAAAAGAAACAATGGTCACTCACCGCCATCACTGTGGGGACTCGACGGATTGCGAAGCGTTCGCTTGAAGGCAACCTCTCCGGAAAGTCTTGTCTCGCCGGCGTAGGATACCGAGCAGTATGCGTATGGTTCTCTGTGGACCAAGCGTCTCAGGTTTTCTTCGATATTTCTTCAGTAGTCACATTAAGAGGAAGCTTTAGCTCGGATGCTCCTATCTAAACACATGTAAAAGGAGAATTCGTTTTTCTCGGCAACCACTGCACCAAACTTGATGAGGTTTGTTGCATCAAAAATAAAAACTTAAAATCTAGTGACTGTTGGTTTCAAAATTTTTATTTAGGTCATTAACTTTTCACAAAAGATTGGCAAAAATTGCAAATTTTCAGAAAACTAAACTATCAAGTTTACAACTGGGTAACTTAGCAATAAAAAATGATATCACAATTCTGTGAATCCCATGTCATAGCACATCTAAAGCGAACAAAACTGACATGTTACAGACGAATGTGAAAAAAAAATTAATAATGTGTAAACACAGCTTTTGCAGAACCCTTGTGCACAACGTAACAAATGCATGTAACATATCAATTGACATATAGGATTTGTCCACTTTGAATGATCTAATGGATGCCGTTTAAAGAACCGTGATATCTGTTCTTGACGGAGAGCTATTATTTGTAAACTTTGCGCTTCTATGTTTTTCGAACTTACAAATTTTTGAAAAGTCTTTCAACAAAATTCAGGCCCTAACTCGAAATTTCGCTTCCGACAGTCACTAGAATTTAACTTTCTCAAATGTAGCAAATTTAATTAAAATCGGTCCAATAGTTATCTCAGAAAAACGTCTCTGCGTTTTACTTGTATTTCAATAGGCCGCGTCGGAGTTTGTCCCGAGCTAAAGCTTCCTCTTAAGTGTCCAAAGTAGGCATTCGATTGTGGCCAACACGCCTTCCTTTGAGTTTTTTTTTTTTCATTTCGGTGCCTCCGCTTCACAAAAGAAAAAAAAAAGACATTGTTGCGTCGCAGCGAATTGTCGCATTGTGAAAGTTCGATTTTGTTACTTCTTCTTTTGCGGAAAGTAATGGGCCACGGGACGCTTCAGTAGCCGAATAATGTTATTACTATAACAAGTATATGGACACTACAGGCGCATTCCTGCCGTCGCCCTCGCCCTCACGTTCCGTGTAAGGTCCAAGGGGGATCAAATCGTGACCGCGCTCCGCATGCTGTGTGTGAGTGAAAGCGTAGGGCAGAGGGGTGGCATCGATGAGCCGACGATGGTGGCTGTCTTGGGTGCGCAAGGGGGAAAAGTGGGGAGGAAGCGCGCCGCCTTCCGTCGCACGCGATACATCGGGGGGAGTGAATGGAGGCGGAGTGGGCCTTAGGTTTCTGTGATCTGTGATTGCGCAACATGTTTATTTGCCTTGTTTGACGCATTATATACAGTGACTGATCTGCGCATGAAAGTGGTCGAGTCTTCATTCCGCTTTCGCGAACAGACGCTGTGGCTGGGCTGCGATTGGTGCCCCGTGATTTTACTTTGCCCCTGTGGGACTCGAACCTGTTCACCATGTGTAGTTTGCGTTCGTTGTCTCCTGACACACGAATACACGTCCCGCCTGGGTTACCCCGACGTGAACAGACCATGCTGTACCGTCTGTGGCTAGGCGTTGCCTTTACGAACTCATATGCTTTCCTTATTGGAATGGCCAACAGCCCCACGTGCGACACATGCAACAGCGATGAGACGCTCACACACATTATCTGTGTTTGCCCGCGATATAGTGCCCAGAGACAAGTGATGTGCAGAGTACTGAACCAGTTGGGCAATCGTCCACTATCAGAACTGAAAGCTTTAGGTCAGTGCTCTGAAAGAACGTCCGCGTTGAAGGCCTTACTCGCGTTATTAAGGTTCCTGTGGTCTACGGGGCTTTGAAGGGAAGCTGAAACGGTTTTCAATTTCCATGAATGGCTGGGATTGGGAAGAACAGACCTAATAATTTACTGTTCCGAAAATATTTTCTTCGTTTTGTTAATATAAGGGCCGGAAATCGCTTTCTAAATCACCCCCGCGGACACGCCCCATCGCTTCCCGGAGCGCCAGGTGAGGTGGTTGCCAGAGGAGAGAACCGGCGAGAGTGACGTCGATCGCGGGGACCGAGCTGCCGGACCGGCGTGCTGGCATGTACTGGCATGCCTCTTTCCGTCCTGCGCTTTACGAGACGCTACGAGAGATCTGCCGCCGCCGCTCACGTTTGTTTTCTTTTGCGATTTTCGTAAACTGTTCTTTCATTCTGTGCTGCGTGAGTGCCTACAGCCAAGGGCGCCCAACATGCCCTCGTTCTGTGCAGCATTCGGCTGCGCGAACACAGGCGGGCGAGATGATGTGGTGTTTCACAGGTTCCCGAAGGACAAGAAGCTTGCAGCGCAGTGGGTCCGTGCGGTGAGGAGAGATAAGTTCGTGCCGACGAAATCAACTGTGCTCGGACCATTTCCGCGATAGCCGGATAGCCTTACGACAAATGCGGAAACGCGTTGTTGCTAGCGTTGCTACACTCCGTTTCATACATCAGGTGCAACGCTGTGGAGGCTTGAGATACTTCTTGCAGTGGCTGCGTTCGCACTTAGAAAAAGTTCGGTGTTTCTTGACCCGATTTTTGAGAAAAATTTCCATATATAAGCTCAGTTCTGAATAAAAAAAAATTACCGACGATTACGTTACTTCCTAATGCGAAATTTGAGCGCAGCAAATAAGCTGTTTCACCTTTTCGATAGATTGAGGCAAAGAAATCGAGCAACACATGTATGCGCTATCACAGATTTTTTTTTTATTTTTCACACGTATTCCTTTAACAAAGACTCCACTAACAGTTCTTGACAGTCATGAAGGAAGCTTTGTGGTCGGAGAAATAGACTGATATATGTTCGACTTGGTACACCAATGCTTGATTCTCAAAGACGAGATCTATACAAGTGCCTCGCGAGGTTGTCACAGCCGTGGGACGTGTTACGAGCGAGAGGAACGGGATGTTCTCCCGCATAAGTGTTAGGAAATTGCTGTTTGTCTTTATGTCAAGCCGCCACCGATCTGGCTCTCTGATTGCCACCGCACAGGGCGAACGGCAGCGGCAATTTCGGCTCGGGCGGTGCACATATACAGATCCGCCGCCACCGATCTGGCTCTCTGATTGCCACCGCACAGGGGTTGCATTGGAGGAGGAGCGAAGAAAGGAATGAAGTTCGAGCCGGCGCTTTGACAACCGGAGACTCGCAGGAAGAGGGGGGAGGGGGGCGGCGTGTACACCCAGCGGCAAACGATGGGGGCAGAAGCGCGCGCAGCAAGCGGACAACACGATAAAGGGAGGAGGGAAGAGATAGCAGCGACTGACTGATGCCGCTGACGCCGATAGTGAGTCAACCCCAGCTGCGGAGTTGGTTTCAGGGACAACGAATAACCGGCGCGTCGGCAACTGAAGAGCACCCTATCCGCCACACAAGAACAGGGGGGGGGACCCTTTCCTCCTCTTTCTGCATGGCGGCGACGGTGTTCTATGCAGTCACGTTATCTTGACTCTCTAGCGGCGTCAGCGGCATCCAGCGGTATCAGTCGGTCGCTGCTAGCGCTGGGGGGATGAAAGGGGGGCGGAGCTGGTTACGAGGCCGACGACGACGACGACGCGAAACCCAGGAACGGACGCCAAAGAGCTGCGCTCTAAAAAGAATTTACCCATGGAAACAATCCGTGTACTTATACGGCTGCTAACACGTTCTTTTAAACCAATTTTCTTTTCGGCATTTTTTTAATTGCAGCCCGTCGCGGCAGCTTCACGTGCATGCTCGCGCGAGCAAACGCCGCTGGCACACTGCGAAGTATAGACGGAAACGCGTGCTGTAATAAATTTTGGTGACCGGACTTCGTGCGTAGCTTCCACAGCGTTGCACCTGAGGTATGAAATGGAGTATAGGCTTGCCTAGTGACAGTCGACGTGCGGTTGCAGTTATCGTGTTTACCACGCGGCGGTGCTAAAACTGCCTAATATCTTTATGTAAACACTAGCATGGAGCACGCATACCGATTCTTGATCGAGCCACAATCGCAAAGTCGTCGAACCATAGTATGAATATTGCATATATAATACCTCTGGCTATCTCTGGATGTGTATGATAAGCAACTTCCATGACTCTACCTCGGAGCACTGCATGTGCGCTCTTTGAAACGCGGCACTTATGTTCGCGATCGTGTATCAACACTCAAAAAACCACGGGACTTTAGACAAGCAGAGGCAAGGTGCTTGACATCGCGGAATTGCACCCGTGTTTACAATCTAATGAGAAGTTAGTGCTTCGGCATTCTTCCAGCAGCATGTTCCCAGTGACACTTTAGCGCATTTTTTCTCCCGTCATTGGAACGTGCAGCTACAAGAAAAAAAACCAACATACGTACCAGCTAAGATTTCCAACGCGCGAGAAGCTGCACACATCGCTCTCGCTGTTGGCACACTCAACATCGTCGTTGCCGCCGTTGCCGCCATCGTTTTCCGTATCGGCTGTCGGTTCGAACATGTACGGCGAAAATACAAGCTGTCCGAGACAGCGAGAACGTTCCATAATGCTTACAACTCAGCTGTGAAGCCAGAACAGAACAGCGTGCTACGCTCTGAAACGGCGGCGCCGACCGGCGACTGTCGCGAATGACGTCACAGCGGCCCCGACCAATCACGGGCAACAGCGGCGTTCGCGCGATGCCCTGAGGCGCTGGTGCGCGTTTTCATGAAAAAACAGCCGCTTGCGTTTGTTTCAGCCCTTTTTGAACCAGATATTCGTGTTCAGGGGACTCAAAACTGTACAATGCCGCAGAGAACTCATTTTTTTCGAAAAGTGTTTCAGCTTCCCTTTAAGAACGCCGCCCCCTACCGCTCTATAGTGTACGCGCTTTGTTAGTGCTCGTCTCGATTTCTGTCTATCCCCCCTTCCACTCTCTTTCTCTTTTTATCTCCCTTAACCCTTCCCCTCGTGCAGGGTAGCCAACCGGAACTACCTCTGGTTAACCTCCCTGCCTTTCTCTGTATTCTCTCTCTCTGTTTTTCTTAGACACGTAGATTTAATTATCGGAGACTTATACGTATATTTAAATATCTTGTTGCGAGGTTTTGTGTATACTTGCAGTGAATTTTGTTTCCAATGGCACGTTTTTGCCTTTAACAAGCTGTATCTTCGCATTCCGGATGTACGCGAGTGAGTGGAATGAAAGTGAGCTAACCCACCTCGCGCAATAATGGTTCTGTTCATTATCTTCGAAGCATGCGCGAAGCACACAGGCATCTCTCATTTACAAAAGTAACATGCAGGTGTGAGGATAAATGTTCTTTAATGCTCTCATACACTCGGTTGAACATGGTTGCGTGACATAACAGACGCTCCAAAAGTTGAACAGCGGGGTGTCGTGAGGATTTTAACAGCTGAAGGTGTTTCCCAAAAAGAAATTAGTTGCCGTATGGCTGCCGTCTACGTTGAACATTGCATTTCATTGGCCACTGTGAAGCTTGGAGCAAACGGTTCAGAGAAGGACTTGAAGTTGCAAAGACGATTCAAGACCGGGCCAAAGCCACCGTGCAATCACTCCCAACACAAAAGGAGCTCCCAACAAATTTTGATGAGCTGATTAGACAAGAACGGAGGACAAGCATCGATAAACTGGCAGAGCGTGTGAACATCAATCACGGTTCGGTTCACACTATAATTCATGAACATCTTGGTTGTCAGCCCTTGTGTACATAATGGATGCCAATATTATATGAACCACCACCAGAAGATGGAGAGGTTCGCCGCTGCCTTGGCTCATCTAATCCTGTATCACAATGAGGGTGAAGACTTCTTATCTGCAATTGCGACCAGGGACGAATCATGGTGCCACTACTACGAGCCTGGAACACGATGGCAAAGATTACAGTGGGAACATTGGAATTCGCCACCCCCAAAGAAAGCAAAGGCCGTCATTTCTGCCGGAAAGGTGTTGACTTTTTTTGTACATTGTTAGGGGCCATTATAGGCAGGTTGCGAACGTAGTTCCCGCGCCTACTAGGGCGCCCCTCGCGGCGGCGAGCGCGGAACCGGCAGGATACGACCGGCCCGCTTGCGTTCGGAAAGCCTGTCTGTGCACTGTGGGCTGCAACAGCACGTACATCAACTCACGAGGAACAAAGTTTTACAGGTTTCCGAGCCGACCGTAGGAAGTAGAACGGCGTCAACACTGGATCGCGCTTGTACGAAGGCAGAAGCAAGCTGCTTTATGTTCCGGCGTTATGCCAAGTATATATATGTATACGTTAGCGCTGAATTCGTTGCTTTTACAGCAATGATGGCAGCAACGGGACACCTGCACTGCGTACCAGGATATGTAGAAAACAAAGTAGTTTGTTTCCACACTGTACCACAGTAAAGCTGTGTAGCTCTTTCCCAATCCTATCCCATTCAAACAACGTCAGGGCTTGCTGAGAGCTACGAGGAGGGGTTGCAGCTGGCTCAGCTGGCATACACCCTTCTGCACCCAGCATATCAACTAAGGGGCAGTTGAGATCACCAAAATATTTGACGACGTGGTTTATTGGAACCTCCTTTGCACGCACTGAAAAATCGCAACATAGAAAGTCTCGAACTTCCAGCAACTTGGGCGAAAATATTTTCCCAGCGTAGTCTTACGCAACTGGTACGTTCCTCACTTTTTTGTGTTTGGGGAGAGCAACGTTAGCATACCTCGCGGTAGGTCTTACGAGGCGTTCGTACGCCCCACGTTCTTGGATTAGATGTTTTCGATTCGCATTTGCCGTCCTGTATGTACAGCGCAAGTACCGCGGCGTGCTTTCACGCCGATGCCAGCACGGCAATCGCAGCTCCCCGCTAGGATTTATCTGCTGTCGCCGGTCTGTAAGAATCAATGTCACCTGTAATTTCATGCGTCCACACCGTAGATAACGAAGTAAATTACGCTGAGCTTCACGCATCTCGCTGGTGCGCTGATTTTCGTATGCGGAATACGCCTAGCAGTCACTTCTGATCAGTGCGAGTTGGGCAGTTCCGTCATGTCCCGCCCCGCTTCAAATAGACGACTTCCTTTCTCTAAATTCTTTAGAGGTCCCGATACAGTCTTTGACTATGGGACCTCCTCCTGCATACTAAATACATGTAATTTGACCCAAATTCTAACAATAAATTTTGATTCTGATTCTACGAAAAAAGCTGTCAAGATCTTGTAATTCACGAAACCCGGCTAAAATTTATATCGGCATGCTGTTTCGTGCCATCACTACCGTTTCACAGGGCGCCAAACACACAGCGCCAGCCGCTGACGCACTGAGTAATCCTACCGAATTCTAGAAATTATTCGTCAGATGGCGCTAGGGGTCCGAAAGACAGGGCGCCGCCTAGCACTTGCAACATGCCCATACTGATCGAATTTGCTAAACCTGGAGAGACTATCAATCGTTTCCGATATTGTGAAACACCGGATTGGCTGCGTGTCGCAAGCAGGAACAAACGACGTGGAAAATAGGCGAACGGGGTCATCTTGCTCCACGACAATGCCTGTCCCCACGACACTGATATGGTTATAACACAAAACTGGCAATCTTTAAGCGGGAAACGCTGCAACATCCGCCATACAGCTTAGGCCTGTCGCCTTGCGACTTCCGCACTTTGGGGCAATTGAAGAAACAGCTCAAGGGAACCAGATTCGTGTCAAGCGGTGACGTGAAAGAGTCAGATACAGATTTTTTAAGCAGCAACCCAAGGAGCTTTATTATGTCGAATTCCAATGGCGGAGATGGAGCAAGTTTTTCTGCTCGTTTCGGAGCAAGTTTGTTCCAATGACGGAGTGAGAGCGGGAGTAAGGTGTTCCAATGAGAGAGTAGGAGTGGATTCAGAGAGGGAGTCACTCCGTGGAGCAGAAAAAGATGCTCCGCCAAAATCAGCGGAGTGGACCGGAACTCTGCGTGACGTATTTCCTTTACCACGTTTGTCTGCTGGGAGGCGCCACCGGTCACGACTCGCGAGGAAGCAAAAGCTGCTGCACGCTTGGCGAGATATCCATACCGCACTTTAAAAAAAAAACCACAAGTGAACGGCGCTGAAGAGACAAGTGACCGGTGCGGCGGTGGTGGGAACAAACAGCGGAAGGAAGTGACAACACGCAAGGTATCCTGGGTAACTCGGCGATACAACTTCCGTTTCCGCCTTGCTCCGGTGGCTCAGGTTGTGTTCCATTCGCGGATTTGGAGGCGTAGCTCTGCGCCAGAGTCGCGTGCTCGCTCGCGGAGTCCGTCGGCTGCTCCGACTCCGCCATTGGAATTCAACATTAGACGGGAATCACGCGACTCGCTAGTCAGCGGTGCAAATGTAGCGGCGCAAATAGCTCATGGAGGCTACTTTTAAATAATGTACCCCGTCTGTCTTATATTCGCATTGGCTCAATTTAATTTGACTCAGCCTCGTATATTTTACAGAACTCTTGTTTTTTATATGCATGTGCTCTCTGTTGCTACTGTAATTTCGGTGCAATTACTCACAGTACACAACCGGTGACAACTGCGATTCTGCGCAATACATTGGAACAAAGGACAGCGTCATTGAGATTTTTGCCTGGCCGTTACATACGTACGAAACTTTAAAAAAGGTTCTTGAATGACGAAGTTTCATTAAAATATGTCTTCAACTTGTTCATTTCATGACCTTTACATTTTTTCATATCAGCGGCATGCACTGCTTTGTTGGCTTCGAACTGATATATTTCTAAAGTCCGTGTGATATTTTCTTTACTTACTAAATAGACAAAAAACATGGAAGCATTGATATCAGTTATTTCGGGCGCAATTTTTAGGACATACCAGTATATTCTTCAATGAAAAAATCTATATTTTACTTATCTTGACAGTGCGTAGCGTTCAAGAATTCGTTTGCAGCATCTCTGGCAATGGCAATGCAGTTATTATTCATGTATTTGATCCCTCTGCAACACTTAATTCTTTTTGACATGCCGCCATTTCATTATTCAACGGAAAGGATATTTAGAAGAACCTTTCGAAAAGCTTGGCTTGAATTTGACTTTTCCTGCAATTCTTTGAGGCTACCGTACTGCGTTACAGCCATAGGAACGTTTGTGAAGCCCTCTGTATCTATCTGCGCGAGACAAAAATAATTACATGCTGGAATTCTTCTTAATACTTAGTATGCTCACATTTTTTATGTAATACTTAGATCATTGATTATTCATGTATATAATAGTAGACACTTTAAATCCCATTTGCAATATAATTACTTTAATATTTCACCTTAATTTTTTTGATAAGTTTTTTTACCGCCCGATTCGTGGTCGATGCCCCAGAGTGGGTTGCGCCATTTCACTAGGGAAGAACAAATGCGGACGCGTGTCCAGCTGCTGCTCTGGAGACGGTAGTGAGTGGCTCAGAAGACCTGGTCCAGAGAGGGGGCCCACCGGCAACGCACCATTTAACCCCAAGCGAGAACTATCGAAGCAGCATGCGTTGCGAGCATTCTGTCGCAGCGCCGAATGTGTGTGGTATTCCGGTAACGACAGGCGAGCTGGGCGTTTCGATGGGTGGCTGGAGGCATTCTCGAATACTGCGGCATTCTCTAATACGTACTAAAATTGTAGTACGTCCGGTAATCCGGCAAGCGCAGGCGGTTTGCCGGTTGAGCGGGGGCGTAAACGCGAGCGGCCAGATTCGTGGCGCCAGCTGGTGGTGCAGAGCTCAACCACACAAACGCAAAGCCAATTACTATATTCTGCGTAGCTGCTGGCGTAAATTTTCGACAGCGGTGTAATCGCGTTCACAATTACGCCGCTGCCGAAAATTTGCACGAGCAGCGAAGCAGGATATAATGCGTTACCGCAATCCCACCTCTGCGTTTGTCGGTTTGAATTCTACGCCACCAGGCGGCTGCACCGCTCCGGTCGTAAACACCTCCGCACATCCACCAATCCGGCCAAACCGTCCCCGTTTGCCGGAATAGCGGACACGCTAAAATTCGCTTACGCTGATGAAGGAACTTTAGCGTAGACGTACGTGAGCGGCCTGATCAGTCTGCACGGTCCAGCCACCTGTTGGCGCAGAGCTTAACCAGACAAACAAAGCGCTAATATTGTTCTAACCAAGTGTAAAACACTAAGAATTTACAAAAACAACGTGTTAACGATTACACTCCTGCGAAAAATTTACGCCAGCAGCAAAGAATCCATTTCGTTACCGCTACCGTGTGTGGTTGAGCTCTGTGCCACCAAGTAGCTGCACCCGGCCTGGGAAACTCAAGGAGTAGTGGGACTGACAGTGTGTGTGAATGCATATGTGTGAATGCACGTCTTGCTGTCAAATGCAAGCATGTACAATGTACTGCTACACCAGTGGTTCACAAGTGTTTTCTCACAATGCTCTGCACGACACTACTTGCCAACACTGGAAGTATGCTTTAGCACACTGATCAACACACAAAAGTGGCATCAGGAATAAAATAATGAGAAATTCGTCCAAGTAAGTGTTTATTATGACAATGGTCGACAAAAATGTATTGACACAAATTCTGCACTAAGAGTCACCAAGAGAATGATCACATTGAACTGTTTTTCTCTGTACATGATGCCTTTTTTTTCTCACCCCTAAGTAGCAGTCTCAACATTTCTATGGGAACACATTGAGATGCACCAATTTCTTAAAAGCAAGGTGCAGAAAAACATCCACTTCCAATATTACAAAAGAAATTTACTGCTTATATTACACTCAACTTTGGTAACATACGGTGAAGTGATTGACAAAGCTCAAATCATCAAAGGACAGTGTGGCACTCCCTGGTATTACCCGTTACATGGTAGGCTGTTTATTATGGCTCCTTTACACAATTTGCACCACTGTTCACAGCATCAAATTAGTCCTCTTCCAGCTTTATTGCATTTCATAGAACAAGTATAGATCAACATTCATAGAAACCTACGGCACCTACATTCCACGAGCCTAAGGAACAGTTAAGTCTCAAATTGCAGCACCCAAATCACTTTTTCTGCTTAAACATTCACCTTTATTAAGCACACATGGCAGAAAATCCGAGGAAACCTGTGATGAGCACATCCACACAAATCAAATATTTTTGAAAATTAAAATTTAAAAAATTTAATTATGGGGTTTTACGTGCCAAAACCACTTTCTGATTATGAGGCACGCCGTAGTGGAGGACTCCGGAAATTTCGACCATCTGGGGTTCTTTAACGTGCAGCTAAATCTAAGTACACTGGTGTTTTCGCATTTCACCCACACCAAAATGCGGCCGCCGTGGCCGGGATTCGATCCCGTGGCCTCGTGCTCAGCAGCCCAACACCATATCAAAATTCAGGCTAGACTGGTTTGCCAACAAGCAGCAAGCAGTCTTCCTATCAATAACTTGTTCCTAAGTTGCAGAATACACAAATCATTTTTGGGGGATGTTACTGCAAATAATTAAAATATACTTCAAGAGCCAACCCCATACTTTCTGAACAAACACTTCTAAAGATACATGTCAAACTGTCCCATAAAGATGTCTCATCTTAAAAGAAACAGCTCTTCCCTCAGGATCTCTTCCTCAAAAAAAAATCTATAAATTCAGTCACCCACTCGCACTCACTCAAGCACACACACATCCACAAACAAAAATTTTGCTCCATTCTGGTACCTCACAAGTGCATCCAACTCCACAATGATTATACCTCAGCCAGAAATAATGTTAATTTACGTCGTGCCAGTAAATAAGGGTGCTGTAAAAAGCAGATTCAGAAGACTAATGCTGCATTATGTGCTACTCAAGGAAAACCCAAATTGCACCATCTATAAGACAAGAATGTTCTGGCTGCTAGCAGTTCTTTACTGAATATTTTAATACACAATACTGGCACTTCTGCCAATGTACTCCCAATGCAGTCTTCACACCATAAGTTAAACACAGCACAACACTGTCACATATAAACGCGGTGCTCTGCGAGTATTTTCAAATAAATAAAATATGTAGTTAAAAAATTATTCTCAGCACTCTTGGTCTCTAAGTGCTCATGAACCATTTATTTCCCGAAGTGAACTTGTTCAGATTTTATTTCATGCAACCTTGAAATACACATGTGCAGCACAACTCTGCTTGTCCCAAAGGTGGCATAAAGGCAGAGAAAGATGGCCTTGAAAACGGATAGTTTATTGTGAACATTGCTGGTTGCCAACCTCATTGCCCAAGTGGTGCCTTACTTCTCGTTATTGTACAACTTTAAAGATAGTTTCACAAAAATCAAACAACGTGAAATATTTAATAAATACTCACTTCATAAAACCTCCCACGAGATGCAGACCATCTTTGAACAGGCGTTGTTTACTTTCCTTAAACAGAAGCTAAAAAGTCACACAACACAGGCCGTACTCTGAAACAATCACTTTCAGCGATATGAGAGTGGTACTTTAGAGGTTTTTTTTGTCATAAAAGTGCTGCTCAAGTTTCTTTTGGGCAAGGACAGAAGTTCTACAAGTATTACTGCCAACTATGGGGCAACAAGCAGCTGCCCGTACACCCCCATATGATATAGAGGCTGCTAAGCAAATACATTGACACGTTCCTGCCATTAACTCTTTGATGCCTCTAAGATATGGAAGCATCAAACACACCCATGTAGCATAGATATCAGAGGCACTAAAGTGCTTTTTGTACACTCAGAGAGAGCTAAAAGAAGAAAAAACTGTGGCTTCTAGGCATGATCAGTCCCTGGTGCATTAGTAATTCGCACACTAGTCCAATTGAAAGCAAGAGAGACTTTCATCTCGCAGATCGGCACAATAAAGAGCAACCCTTGCTGGTCATGCACAGCATTTTTACTACCTGCAGGAAAACGGGACCGTACACTTTTGAGCGTACAATCGGTGAGAAAGTAATAAAAACCTGAAAAGGATCACAATCACTGAAAGGGAAAAGTAGTAAACGAACCTGTTCAGTGATCAGTCAATGCTCTTGTAAATGCCCGAGTCAAAATACTGCTTCTCACAGGTGGGAGGAAATCTACAAGTCAGCTCAAAAGACCACATGCCGTTCTCTGTGTTTATCTGAAACCTTGGAACACTTAGTGTTCACTTTTCATGCTAGGTGCAAGACAACACTGCATCAGTTGAATGAGCCAGATTTCTTTTGTGGCCAAAACCAATCAGTGCCATCTCACGAAAGCAAGCAAACAAACAAACGAGAAAGCAACTAAAGGGCAGCCATGTGGTATTTTAGAAAAGCCCGGCATGCCAGGCAATTTGTGCATTTAAAATTGGCCATAATACATACGAGGAGACCATATAAAAGCAGAATGCCTTGCCAGAAGAAAGCTGCTTTGAGTGTGCTATGAATCGCAGAAGCAGACGGGAAGCTACAGAAGCAATAACAAGTGATCAACTTATGGCTCTTAGTTAGCCTGCTGATATGAAATGGTTCAGAAAATTTTATGCAAAAGGATTTGCAAGGCATTGTCCTTTCAAAACAAAGGCACAGTGAATGCGGGCTAAATGAAACTCGCACAAACAAAATCGCCTCTTAAATGAAACAATTTTAAAACAAGTAAATGGTTTCCTATAAAATCGGTGCTGAGTCGTGCTCGACAATTTGTATACCATTTTGCAAGCAACATGGTTAAAGGAACACTAAAGGTTAATATGAAGTCAACGTGGACTGTTGAAATAGCATCCCAGAAACCTCGAAATGCTTGTGTCATGCGAAGAAGAGACTTATTTTAAAGGAAAATGCGTTCTGAAGCGTCCGCCTACCTCTAGCGCAGTTCAAATCGCCCGCCCTCTGATCGAGGAGTGGCGAAGTCAGGGTCTCATAGGGACGTTGTGCCGTCGGTGAGTAAAACGGCACCCGCAGACGGCGCTATGGCTTTTCTGCGCCAAACGCGTGGCCAGAAACAGAGCCGACAGCAGCGCGAAAACAGGGCTATGGTGGCTAGCGGAAGGGAAAGCATGCGACGATAAGCTGGTTCTTTATTTTATGATGCCAACTTTGACGCTTGTTGCAATGGACGACCCTGACAACGACACATTGGCTCGCTATGCTGGGCTCGAATTCAGCGATTGAAGCACTGATGAACGTGACCTACTGCTGAGGGCTCGCGCTGCCGGCGTTGTTGCGTACTACTATGACGGCAACTGTATGTCATGGCTATACATATTCGCACATTTGTAGCTTTTCCTTCGTGAAAACCAAATGCCGCATTCACCGCCCCATCTTTGACCTGCAGTTGTTCTTGTGCTTCGGAGAATGCAGGCAAGACCGACGGAACAGCGCTACGGGAAAGTATTGCTTTGAAAGGCGCTCCACACGACTTCAGTAAGTTGGCATTGAACTTGTAAACCTCTGGACGAAAGTGCAGTGAGCACACTATGCGATTTTTCGGCTCTTTGCCAACGAGTTGTGGCAGAGGTATGGCCCTTAACCACTTCGAACGGAGAGGTTCACTTGTTTGCACACTGTGATAAATAACGGATTCGCCGCTGCAACTGCCCTTGGCCAAGTTCCGCGGACCGCACATCCCACGACATTACATAGACGTGGCATTCTTGCTGCTTGTTCCAAATGCAAGTTTCCCGAGCCAGCAGAACCAGCGCAGCACGACGCGACAACGAAACAACTGAAACTCCAGAGCGCGCAGAGTCGAGCGACAATGAAACCTTTCAATCACCCATACTACTCGAGGGTAACGTCAAAATGTTATTTTTTCTTAGAAATGAAGAGAAGCAGACAAGTAGCGTTTTCTTCCATCTTATAACCTAATGAAATGATTTCTAATACGAGTAGTTGAGTACTAGTGACATAATTTTTGATGAGGAGTGCCTTCGTCATTGGGCTAGTAACGGAATGTCGCTGGGGGGTCTCAAATCGTGTCGTGCATTTACCTCAATTTCTCAGTTTCTCAGTTCGCGATTATATTGACACCTTAGACGTTCTAGAGCATTGCTTTATCACTTTAACTTGACTTCATAGTAACCTTTAGTGTCCCTTTAAATGAAACCGAAACTGAGTATACGTCGTACTGACATTGGCACAGGCTTTGCTGATGTCCATATCGAGAATCTAATCCAATCCGGTATGTGGTTGCTCACTTCCTTGTGTGGATGCCGTTTTATGCTTTGTTAGTTGCTTTTTACTTGCATGGCTCTACATGCGTGCAATATGGAAGGAACTGCTAAAGAGCACCTCCATAATGTGTTGTCTTTGAACACCATGATGAAAGCTTGTGAAGACGTGAAGCATGCCTAGAGTCGAAGACACCTATCGTGACAAGGCATGGCATCCCAAAGTGCACTCGTTCGAGGTTCTGAAGGATCGTGACAAGATTGAGATGGCATACAACAGCGGCACTTTCACCCCCAATAGGAAAAGTGTAGCTGACCACTAGGACCTCGAGAAGGCAATTACTCTGTGGTTCAAGCGTGCCCAAAGCTTCGGCCTTCAGTGACCAGGCCATTTTGGAGCAGAAAGTGAGACATTGCACTCCAGATGGGAATTGAAGACTTCATATTCAGAGACGTCTGGTTAAGCCATTTCAGGAAGCGCCACAGCCTTATTTTCCACACCATAGTAGGTGAAAGTGCCACGGTAGATAGAAATGTTTGCACTGACTCGCAGCAGCAGAGGCTCGAAGACTTCCTCACAAATTATGAGCTCTGTGACATTTTCAACAGGGACAAAATGTCGCTTTTTTATAAGCTTCTTCCCAACAAGTCTCTCAGATTTAAAGGTGAGAAGTGCACAGGAGGAAAGCACAACAAGGACCGCGTCACTGTTCTCGTTGGGGCCAACATGGACGGGTCTGAAAAGTTGAAGCTTCTTGTTATCGGGAAAGCAGAGACCGCGAGCTTTTAAGGGTGTCAAAGCACTGCCGGTATTGTATGAAGCAAATACCAAGCAGGCCATTTCTGAAACAAAGTTGAGGCAGAGGGACATTAAGTTCACTAGAAAAGGCAGGAAGCTTGTGTTTATTGTGGACAATTGCTCAGCACATGGTGAAGTGTGAGACCTGAATTCTATTCAGTTGGAGTTCTTCCCTGCGAACACAACAGCCATACTCCACCCAATGGATTAGGGTGTCATTCAAAATTTAAAGGTGTTCTAATGTCGCCACGTCCCGAGAAGGATGCTGCTGTGTATGGACAGGGATGAACGGTACACCACAGACCTCCTCTCTGCCATTTAATCTTGGCCCACTCGTGGGATGAAGTTTGTGGGAACAGTGCGGTCCCTCAGTCTACGCCAGCAGGCCCCCGTCTTGGCCGGTCGCACCCAAGAGCACCCAGCCGAGCCTTGAACCACTGCTTGCGCTCACGAGTCACTTTTGACCTCCACTTTTTTTACTGCTGGCTCCGATACTGGAGTTCCCATACTGCCCCTCCCTATGTGAAGGCGATGATGGCACTTGCCCATGGTGGCTTGCAGCGATGGCACCGCACCCCCGGCGGTGGGCAAACCTTGCAGACTGCTGCACTGAACAAGGATCGGCGGAGCAGGCAACATCCGAGTCACCAAAGTCTTCCAGGAACCCAAAGGCCCTAAGCCTGGCTGGCCTCCAGGACGGACGCTTCGCGAAGATGCGGCAGACGAGGTGGTGGAGCCTCTGAGTTGTCGAGGTCTTGCAGGAACCAGAAGGCCCTAAACCATTCCTGGAGGCACACCTGGTCCGGTCTTCCTCCTCAACCTCATTCTGACGAGTGCACGCAGCAGGTCACCGGAACTAGCAGCTGCCCGCTCGCTGCTGTTCCACCGCACAGAGCACAGAGACCACACGGCCCCACACCATGCAGTTACCAGGAGGGAAAGATCGCAGATGAAGATGATTGTCACTCGAACAGTGCCGCTTCCACTATCGTTGGCAACTGACCTCAAGCGCCCTTGAGGTTCTCGTCGTAGCCACCGTTGAACTCTTCTTCGGAATCGTCGTCATTGTTGTCTTCGCTGTTGCTGTCACCAGCCAGTGCCGAGGAACTGCCACCAGAGTTCGAGACTTCGCCCTCCTCTGGCTCAGACGAGGACGACACGCCGCTTTTGTTCTAGACTTCACTACGCGACGAGTGGTTCATCCGAGCCGTTTTCTTCGACAGCTTGCCTTCGTGTGCCTTGGCAGCTCCCTTACTGTTAACGGTCCAGTCGTCATCGCTCTCCAACGTCTCCGAGTCGTTGGATGTGGCTGCGCCACCGGGTTTGGAGCCCTGCGTCTCCATGCTTCAACAACTTGTCACGTTGATGCAGTAACCGTGCCGGCAAGTGCCTTCTCCAATGGTGGCACTGGGAGCTTCAGCAGTGCATAGGAGACCGCTCCACCCCCGTGTCCCATGCCAGAGCCAATGACTGTGACAGAGGAGGAGCTGGCGAAAACGCCCCTCAGTGAACGCCAGAGCTTCAGCTCGCACCGCGGAGATGGTCACACACCAGGCCAGACAGGTGTTGCTACTGGCCGTGGAACAGGCGCCGGCCGCATTCCCCACGATCATGGCCCCTCCCGGAACGTAGCCGGGGCCTCACGTTACAGGCAACAATGTGGAAACAGTGCAGTCCCTCAGTCCACGCCAGCAGGCCCCAATCCTGGCCGGCCACGCCCAAGAGCGCCCAGCCAAACCTCGAAGAACCGCTCGTGCTCACAAGTCACTCTGTCCTACACTTCTTCGACTGTTGGCTCTGATGCCGGAGTTCCCATAAGTTGTAGCTACTACAATTCAAAGATGCTTCTGTCATGCAGGCTTCTCTAAGGAAATGGCCACAGACCAACAGGAATCTGTCGCCAATGGTGCTGAAGCACAACCTGTTTTTGGTCTGGTGGCTCAGAGGTGCGGCACTGGCACTGTGACAATGGATGATTGCAAAGCTATTGATTACGACATTGTCACCTGCCGTGAGGACACTTCAGCTGACATAGTGAAGGAAGTTGAAGAAGCCACCTTTAATGAGAGTGACGAGGAGATCGACTGTGACGGCAACCAGAGCTTCCCACTGTTGACTAAAGAGGCAAGCCAGGCAGTAGAAGTACTCCAGCAGTACTTCCAGAAAAGAGAGCTGCTTGGAGCATGTGTGCAGCCTAAACAGGACGAATGCCTACTTAGTGAAGCAGTACAACACCAAGCTGAAGCAAACCACGTTGCACAGCTTCTTCAGAGGTCACGACCCTTAAATGAAACTACCAATAATTGAAACATATCTCCTTGTCCCCGTTGGGCTTCATTTAAAGGTAGTGTACTGTAGTTTAAAAGTGGATTAGTGTTGTGCTGTCAATTAAAGGAAAGCTGAAGTAGTTTCTTAAGAACTTGGGTTTAAAGTACATTTTTTTAGTTTCTAGACTCCAGAACTCTTATACTGAACTATAAATGGTCAGATCTGCCAAGAAAGGTAAAATTTATCAAAAAATACACCACTCCGCTGCACGTCATCTTACTGGCACCTTCATTGTATATGTGGTTGGTCTGCCACTGTGTGACGTAATCGTCGAAGCATCTGTTGGCTGTCATGGCTTGGTGCACCCAAGGAAACAAAGCTCTTGTTTCAGCAGCTTGACAGTTGCAATGTACAAAGCCACTACAGACAAAAAGAAAAACTACTGACCCTAGGCAAAAGCTGGATATTGGTATTTTTGCAAGTAATTTTGATCAAGAAGCCCCTCATGAGGAGTAACGCCCTCTGGCCAGCTTTGGGCAGCAGTAACGTCTCAGCCTCTCCTGCTGAAGTGATGAGTCACTTTTCTCATGTGTTAGTAACATCAACTAGAATGTATGCACTGCTAGGTTTTCTTGGTTTTCAGATGTACAACTAAAGACTACAGAAACAATCGACAATGATTGTCAAATTAAGAGAATAGCACGCTTCAGGGTGAATATTGGTTGACGCACATCTGTAGCAGTAATATAGGTGGATATATACACTAGCCCATTCGTCCTATGTGTATTGTCTCCTGGAGTGTGAGCACTGGTGTGGAAGGTGACTGCGATTCTTCTCTCCCACAGTCACTGCAGGGGGAGAGGGTGGCCGGAGAAGAGGAGGGCTGTCCTTCCCAAGCTCTCCACCACAGCATCTAAACCTTCAGATGGCCCAAAGTTCTAGTGTGATAGCGCGTGCATCTCAAAGAAGTATATTGGCATTTGGCAACATATGTTGTACCCCGGAACTCGGTTGCGCGAGAACAAGGCCCCTTGTATCGATGGTGAAAGTGCGACTGCCACCGACCATGAAAACTGGCGAAAGAGCCAATGAAAGCTTTTTAAAGAAGGTGCACAAGTGATGCTGCTCTTATATCGAATTTCTTTCAACAGCCTCCACAAGCATATATACAGGCTCTGTTTCAGCATCTGGTGCACAGTGGTATGGCGTACAGAGCGGTGTATACCCTAATGTATGCCAGCAATTTCTAAAATGGTGCAAAAGCTGTACATACTGGGGCATCCACATTGGAAACCTGATTGCTTTGATAGCGTACCCCGTTCAGGGCAGCCCAATGTCAGCACTAACGTGAAATGCATGGCTTGTGCTGTGCACCATGTGAGGCACAAGCACTACCCGGAGCCAGTTTCAGTGCACCACATATGCATGAAGGGCAGAACTAGCACCACCTGCTTCATGTTGCCTGCTACATGTGCGAGGTACAGAAAACCCACTAAAGCATTTACCAGAACACCACTGCATTGGCTGGCACTATTATAGGCATGAGGAACATCTGCTAATGTGCACTAGGACATTCAATGGCACAATGTAGTGCTGACACCACCCGAGATTTGCATTTGAGCACCAGATTTCAGCAAAAAGCATTGGGTGCAAATAGCCAAGTAAGTTCTCGCAAACATGGGATTTGAATAACCAAGGGTGTTTCTCCATTGGGTTAGATACGGCTCCGACTAGACCTGATATTCTGTTCAATTTAAGCATCAGTTTGAATGAAGCGATTTTGAATTATCAGGTTCATTGTACAAGCATAGGCAGTAACATCTCAATGTCCCAGCCAAGTAGAGATGTATGTCATATACAAAAAAGCAACCTACATAACGAACTTTTTCATCAAAAGCCTGCCTACCAGTCTGGGTACAACTTGATACGGGAAAATCAGGTATATATGGTTCACAAATAAGGCAACTCTTGGCCAATTTAGAAATAAGCTTGTGCTAGTGCGCTCAATTAATTAACCCCTTTTTGATGCACTGAAGCATATGACTGCAAAAACAATGCTGATGGGAGGTGTACATGCTTGCTGTCTTCAATTGTCACAGCTGCTCCTACCACCAACTGGCACATGCTGGAAGTAACATCGCTGAAAATGATCAGTACAGAATACGGCACCACTTTAGAGTAGTTAATATCACTGGCAGCTCCTAAGACTTCTGTTAATTCCTAGGCTATAGCTTCTGTACAAAGCTTCTCATATGCAACTGATGCTGAAGTCAGTAACAATGCAGTCCAGGCACAACATGTATGCAGTTATGACTAGCACTGAGAGCAAACACCGAGTGTCCTAACCAATCCCGCTTTTCCGGGACACAAAATATACAAAAATGTACAGTTTTGTGTATTCTTGTTCTTTTACATCAAATACATGCTTTCAAGTTCACCCAAATGTTATTTTTTATGCTCGAAGATCTACCACTGTAACTGGTGCCTTCTCGTCCACCTTGACATGTCTACATTCCTGCAACAGTGTCAAGAAAAAACAAACATTTGAATCAAAATATGGAACTCTGGGCCCTCAATTCACACGCTCAAATGTTGTGCTGCCAAGTGAACCTCAATAGAGCAATGTTTGACACAATGAAGAATGACACATTCTTCTTCTTCCTTGTCTTTCACCACCTTGTTTTCATCCAATTAGACGGACTAAAGAAAAATTCTGATTGATTACATAATGAAGCAACACTTAAGCATAGTGTATTTCTGCATGTTCATAAATCGCCATGTCCGAGCCTCCGCAGGGCATGTTCCCTATGTGTTTGCAGAGATATTCAGCATCACGTCAGCAGGAAGAGGTATTACAAGCTTCTTTTCCCTGAGCTAAGAGGTGCACGTGGCATTTAGGTAACTTACTTTTCATAGCCAATCTGGCAGTGACAGATGATTGAAAGCTTGAAAGAAAATGAATAAAAACAATGAAATAAAAAAATAGAGACTGCATCACCTGATGGCAGCTATGAGCATAGCAGGCATCCAAGGTCAGCATTCTGCTATGCCAAGCAGTGTATGATGAAGGTGATCCAAAAGTAAATATTTCACAGATCTGTGCTCTACCATGAATCGCTTGCGTAACCACATATTTCAAGCAATTTAACTGCACAGCTATAATTGAAATTCTTGAGAGAAGTACTGTACGAAATATTCTTACAATGTGCTACATGTGTTACAATTAACATTAACAATTAATGTGTTACAATTAACAGAATTGTTTTGAAAGAACAGAAAACTCTCTGCACTGCAGAAAAATCAGAGGCTTTGAAAGAGTGAGACGTGTGATGCAAGAAACATTCTGAGTGGACATACAATTTCACTGCGTCTAAGAACTTCCCCCCATGATGCTATTAGTTGCCAACATAACAGACCAGTTTTTGACAGCACCTATCACAATTTACTTGCAAAAATATTGTTACGGGGATGTTGGGAGTATAGAAGATTGTATTTACAATATATATATACAAAATGAGTCAGAGTAGTTAAGATGGCCGACCACCAACGACACGCAGCAGCCAGCATCTCCACGATCCTTCTTCTTCTTGCTCTCTCTTCTTTCATTCTTCCGTAACAGGACCCCAGGGTGGTGAAGTGCCGTCTCGGCGCATGATAGGCAAAGAATTGTGAGCAAAGTATGGCTTCAGTCGCGAAACGTGGACAACATCAACAGGCATCGGACTTGAGGATGCATGAAATAGCAGCGGCGAAATCCCTTAATTTACATCGTTAACTTGATGTAGGATTTCATAAGGCCCTGTGTAGCGAGAGAGAAGCTTCTGGGAGATGCCAACGTGATGACATGGTGACCAACGGAGCACCCAAGCACCTGGCACGAACTTAAAATCGTTATGACACCGGTCGTAACGTCCTTTTTGTATATGCTGCAAGGTTAATAAATGAGATAACGAGATCGGCCGACTTGACGTGCCACGTGAGCGCGATCGACGACTTCACGAGCGTGCTCAGTTGCAACACGTGGCACAGAAGGGAGGATGGTGTCTGACGGCAATGTGGGGTCACGACCATACAAAAGATAAAAGGGTGAATATCCTGTGGTCTCATGTCGGGACGAGTTATATGCGAATGTCGCATAGGCCGGCGTGGCGTCCCAGTCTCAGTGATCGTTGGAGACGTACATCGCCAGCATCTCTGTGATTGTTCAGTTGAGACATTCCGTAAGACCGTTCGTTTGTGAGTGGTAGGCGATGGACAGCTTGTGCTCAGTAACACAAGAGAGGAGGAGGTCGCTGACAACTCAAGGCAAGAACGAGCGGCCGCAGTCTATAAGTAACTGTCGAAGTGGCCCGTGGTGGAGAATGACGTCGTGGAGGAGAAAATCGGCGAAGTCTGTTGCACGACTTGTCGGCAACGCCTTTGGTATCGCGTAGCGCGTCGCGTAATCGGTAGCGACGGCGATCCACTTATTCCCTCTAGTCGTCGTCAGAAAAGGGCCAATCAGGTCAAGGCCTAACCGAAAGAATGGTTCAGAGGGAACTTCAATTGGATGGAGTCGTCCGGCAGGTGGCAGGGGAGGTTTCTTCCGGCGCTGACACAATTTGCAAGTTGTAACATAACCATGCACGGAGTGGTAGAGACCCAACCAGAAGAACCGGCACCGTACGCGGTCGTATGTATGCAAAATACCAAGGTGTCCCGCCGTCGGTGCACTGTAAAGTTGTTCGAGAGCGACGGATCGCAGATCATGAGGAAGGACAAGGAGCAACTCAGGGTCGCCAGGGTTGATATTGCGGTGGTAGAGGATGCCATCGTGCAGCACGAACATGCGGCACGTGGCGTCAATGCTGCCAGATTGCACTCCGGCGATGATGGACTGTAAGGATTCGTCGCGCTGTTGTTCAGCATGCACGTCGGTCATGTCAGTAAAAGCCATCACGTAGGTGACCGGATCATGCACAGCAGGATCAGAGGGATCCACAGGGTGACAAGAAAGGCAGTCAGCGTCCTTGTGCAGACGTCCAGACTTATAGTTGACAACAAACGAAAATTCCTGAAGCCGCAAAGCCCAGCGACCAAGCTGTCCTGTCGGGTCCTGGAGGGAAGACAGCCAGCAGAGTGCGTGGTGGTCTGTAACGACGAAAAACGTACGGCCGTACAAATATGGCCGGAACTTGGGGACAGCCCAAACTAAAGCCAAGCACTCCCGCTCGGTGATGGAGTAATTTCTCTCGGCAGGTGACAGCAGGCGGCTGGCGTAAGCTATCACGCACGCGGTACCATTCTGTTGTTGGGCGAGAACAGCACCGATGCCATGCCTGCTTGCATCAGTGTGGACTTCGGTCAGTGCAGATGGATCAAAGTGGGCAAGTATGGGAGGGGTAGTCAGAAATCTGATGAGAGCGGCGAACGCATGAGCCTGCTCTGGGCCCCATAATAATGGCGTGTTCTTCTTTAGAAAATCTGTCAAAGGCCGAGCAACGTAGGCAATGTTTTTGACGAAACGGTGAAAGTTAGAACACAGGCTGACGAAGCAGCACACGTCAGAAGCAGAACGTCGCACAGGGAAACTGTGTAAGGCGCGAACTTTTTCCGGATCTGGTTGGACACCGGATGCGTCAACAAAATGTCCCAACACCGTAATCTGACAGTGCCCGAATTGACACTTTGTGGAGTTCAGTTGGAAGCCGGCTTTTCGAAAGACCGCAAGAATGGCAGCGAGTCGGGTAAGGTGGCTGCTGAACGTGGGAGAAGAAACGTCGTCAAGGTAACTGAGACAGGTGGCCCATTTGTAGCCTCGCAGAAGAGAGTCCATCATACGTTCAAATGTTGCAGGAGCATTGCATAGGCCAAAGGGCATGACTTTGAACTGATATAAACCATTCGGCGTGATGAAGGCAGTCTTCTCGTGGTCCATTTCATCAACTGAAATTTGCCAGTAGCCGGATCGAAGATCGATGGACGAGAAGTATTTAGCTCCGTGCAAGTAGTCCAAGGCATCATCGATGTGTGGTAGTGGGTAGATGTCTTTTCATGTGATCTTGTTTAAGTGCCGATAACCGATGCAAAAACGCCAGGTACCATCTTTCTTTTTCACAAGGATGACAGGCGAAGCCCAAGGACTGGCTGACGGCTCGATGACCCTTTGCAGAGCATTTTGTCCACTTCTGATTGGATGACTCGACATTCAGCATGCGATACACGATAGGGACGCTGACGAATCGAATTCCTGTCTCCAGTGTTTATACGGTGCTGAACAACAGATGCTTGGCCTAAAGGTTTGATGCCGAAATCAAAGGTGTCACTGTATGATTCAAGTAGGAGACGCATGTCCGTGGCCTGTACAGAGGTGAGCTCAGGTGCAATCATTTTCGCGAGGTCATCCGTTCAGGAACCAGAGCTGTGAGCTGCAATTGGCGCTAATAAACCACTCTCGGCATTCGGACTCACTATGCCAAATTCGGAACCACTAGAAACGCTGGCCAAGAACATGCCGGCCGGAATCACTTGAGGGAACAGGCTGAAATTTAGAAGCGGTAGAACGACGTTGTTATTAGTAACCGTGACCAGCGTATGCGGAACAGCAACATTCCGGTTCAAAAGTACGTCGATGATAGGGTGAAGCACATATTCACCATCAGGAGCCTGTGGCTGGGCGGTCAAAGTGATGTAAGTAACCGCCTCGGGTGACAGATGCACATCGTGAAGCGAGCACAAGTGCGGTGGGGCGGTCCTCGGAGCATCGGCAAGCTGAGGCAGTTCTAACTGAAGAACGCCGGTCACACAGTCGATGAGAGCACAATGCATGGATAAAAAGTCCAATCCAAGGATAATGTTGTAAGGGCAGTTGTCGATCACAGCGAAGAGAACAGAAGTAGGGCGGCCGGCTATACTTAAACGCGCAGTACACATTCCAAGAACAACCAGCACGCCACCGTCGGCCACACGAAGCACTCGGGCAGCTGCTGGTGTGACGACCTTTTTTAAAGGCTAGCACTCAGTACAGATACGTGGGCTCCAGTGTCCGCGAGTGGTTGGACAGGTGCGCCATCTATTTTAACGTCAATTACAGTTGGCAATGAAGCACCACCTCCGAGTGCTGGATTTCCTAGTTTTCCAAAAGGGTGCAGCCAAAATCCACAAGGGACGAAAGGCGACGGGGCTACGGTGAACGGGAAGATGGGCAACGTGTTTGCGGTGAACGAGACTGGTGTGCGGCGATGGTGAGCGGCTGTACCATGTGTTCCTAGCACGAGTTGTCGGCGCTCTTCGACTCGGCAATGGGCGAAACATTGCGGGCATTTCCATCAGAACGGCTCAGGTTGGTCGGCATGCAAGGTGTTGAGGGCCATGAGTTGCGACAGTATCGGGCGACGTGATCAATGCAGCGACAGGTGAAACATATTGGCTGGTCGTTCGCAGTTCTCCGTTCAGTCAGGTTGCGATAACGCGGAGAGAACCGTTGGGGTGGAGCAAAAATAGTAGAAAAGCATTCGTTAGCTCTGGGATTGGCGACAGCACACACAAAATGTAAACCAATGTTTTCAAGTTCCTGGTGTACGATGGCTTGTACGAGGGGAACTGAAGATGTGGTAGCATCAGGGCTACACCAACAGAAAGCTGCGGGCACCATCGCATCCAGCTCACGTCTAACCATTCGCACCACGTCCTCTGATGGCGACGCATGCTGCTGTGCGGGTTGATCTTCACACGTCGATGTTGCAGCAGTATTGGGAAGTCTGACGAATGGTTGCATGATGCGTCGGCTTTTGGCCTGCTCGAATTGTCGCCACTCTTTAATGATTGCATCAACTGTAGAGCAGATTTTGCACGTGAGCAGATTAAACGCGTTGTCACCAATGCCCTTAAGCACGTGCCCGACCTTCTCAGCTTCTGTCATGCTGTGATCAGCTTTATGACAAAGTGCCAGCACGTCCTGGATGTACGAGACATAGGACTCTGTGGGGGATTGGGCAAGAGAGGCCAGTTCCTGCTTTGCGGCAATTTTACAGCTGGCTGGTTTGCCAAGCAACTCTCAATTTCTCTTTGCATTGGTCCCAGCTGGTTAGCTCCTCTTCGTGGTTTTCGTACCACACCTTTGCCGTGCCTCTTAGGTAGAACAACAGGTTAGCTAGCATAAGCGTAGGGTCCCATCTGTTGACTCCACTCACGTGTTCGTACATGGCCACCCTCTCTTTAATGTCGGCGCCATTGGTCCCACACAAAGTTCCAGAATCCTTGGGTTGCGCAACGACAACCGAAGGTGACAGTGACGTAGCATGCGAAGGTGACCTAGGAGGCGGCAACGACGTTGATCCCGAGTGCTCACCGTCGTTCATGGTGTGGATGGTGACGCGACGTCCACTGCGAAGCTCAGTTTCCAGCCGTGGTACCCTGCACCTCTCTCCAATATGTTACAGGGATGTTGGCAGTACAGAAGATTCTATTTACAATATACAGTTGCCGATAGATCTTCCGGACTCCAAAAATTCGGACATGCTCAATTATTCGGTCTGCTTCGCGGCACCGCCATTCTCCCCATAGACCATAATGTATAACTGCCGAAAGTTCGGACCCCTTGCAACCTCTTGTCGGATTTTTCTGACACTCCTTGAGCCAACTCGATCGAGAGCTCCATGCACCGACTCTGACCAGTGCATGGTTCGACTTGCTGAACGCCATTTTTGTTTTGAAAGGAGCCTCCTTGCTGCCCCACGAAGTGGCGCTACTGCAAATCCCCGCTCATCATCATCGTTGCCTGGTTCGATAGAGTGGCTCTACAGCAGTTCCGGTTTCAGCTTAGTAAGCCATGTCAAGACAATCCAGCAGCAGATTTGTTTCTTCGCGCACGACGCTGCGAGTAGGCCACGTTTTTCGTTTGTGCGACTGGTGTCGGCATGGTGGTGTTTGCTTTGTGTGCTGTGTTGAGGTTCTGGTGATCCAACGCGGCATACGAAAACATTGTGTCAAGTGTCTAATGGCGCCGACAGTGCCCGCGCAGACTGCACTAGAGAATGCCGGCAAGTGGGTGCCGGGAGGCCTAAGATTTGCCGCCTTCCGATGTGCTCCCTACTGACGCGGAAAATGTTCTGCCGAGACCTGTGCAGTGGTAGCATTGCGATTCCGCACACCGTCTCATTTGACAGTTTCACAGGTGCTGACACTGCTGTACTGATATGCGCAGAACTCGACGACGGCAAGATCATTCGTTAGGTTTCTGCTGCACCGCCGGATGATGACTCTGAGTCAGAAGATGATGCACCATGTGCTACACTGCCGTCACATGCGGAGCATGTACAAGCAGTGACTGTGCTTTCAGCCACCTATAGTGACCGTACGACCCTCTCCGAGATTCAGGTTTATCTGATTGCGCGTAAACGGAACAGCTTGCAATGGCGCATTCACGATTTCTTCAAGCCTAATGCCGAGCCCGAATAAGTGCGTGGAAATAAAGGGTTTAATTTTTTTTTTCTTAATCTGCTTTTTCGGACACCTGTTTATTCTGACATTTCCGCAGTCCCCGTGAGGTCCGAATAAACGGTCGGCGACTGTATATACAAAATGAGTCAAAGTAGTTAAGATGGCTCACCACCAACAACACGCAGCAGCCAGCGACTCGCAATCTTCTTCCTCTCACTTCTTTCCTCCTTCCGTAACAATATTTTGACATGCTCATGTGGGAGGTGTCATTGAAGTTTAGATAGGGTAACCAACCTCAACATTTTTCAAACTTTCATTAAAAAAAAAAAAGAACCCAAAAACCTGCTACTCCTCATAACACACTTGTCCACATATCTATGCCGTCAAAGTTAACAGGACTATAAGCACAAAAATGTTGTTAGTTTAGACTGGTAGGGTACGGCTCAAAGGTAAGATGTATCACTTTTGCCTGCAAAATAGCTGCCATAAGCAAAGTAATGTAAATGTCAAGTGTGTCCGTCTATTTACCAATTATTTTTTTCAGCATTATTGGTTATGATGCAACACTGTTGGCTGTGATAAACTGTAAATAGTAAAGGTCAGCAGATGCAACAAAGGCCTTGTGAACAATTACAGCAATGATACATAAAAGCGAATTGATACCTTGACAGACAAAATTGTGCAGAACACAACACTGTGCACAAGATGCAACTGCAGGCACCTGGCATAGTTCTGATTTTAGTAAAGTGCTTCTATCTAGAAGCCAGGCTCCTGTTCGTGGAAATTTTCCTTCACCCACAAATATTAATGACAAGATGATTTGCCATGTGAAGCATTTTCAACTTACATTCACATACATAAATCTCTGAAATATGCCAAGCATGTGAACATAAATAGGGTTTCATCTACTGAATAAAATGGGGAGAACGTACCTCATAAAGGGGTGGATCATTGGGATGTGGATGGAAACCGGTAGCACGGCATCCAGAGATAAATGGCAAACCATGATCAGCAGTCAAGTTGAAGATCTTGTTCCTTGAAAGTAAGTTTTCTAAGAATCAGTGGACTATGCAAACACACTTGAATTGAATGCCAAGCAGAAATGCAGGAAGCATAAGACAAGTGGTCTCAAACCAAGTACCTTTTGAGTGCATGCATTGCACTGACACGACAGTAGTTATCATCATCATCACCCTTATCAGCCTATTTTATGTCCACTGCAGAACGAAGGCCTCTCCCTGCGTTCTCCTCCTGTCCTGTGCCAACCAATTTCAAGTAGCACCCACTAATTTCCCAATTTCGATGCACCACCTAGTCTTCTGCCGTCTACGACTGCGTTTCCCTTCTCTTGGTATCCATTCTGTAACCCTAATGGTCCAACGGTTGTCCAACCTGCGCATTACATGACCTCCCCATGCGCCATTTCTTTCTCTTAATGTCTATTAGAATATCATCTATACCCGTTTGCTCTTTGATCCAAGCCGCTCTCTTTCTGTCTCTTAAAGTTATGCCTAGCATTCTTCATTCCATCGCTCTTTGCGTGGTCCTTAACTTGTTCTAAAGCTTCTTTGTCAGTCTCCAAGTCTCTGCCCCATATGTCAGCACCGGTAAAATGCATTGATTGTATACTTTCCTTTTCAAAGATAACGGTAAGCGCCCAGTCAGGAGCTCACAATGTCTGCTGTATGCGATCCAACCCATTTTTATTCTTCTGTGAATTTCCTTCCCATGGTCGGGGTCCCCTGTGGTTAGTTGACCTAGGTAACGTACTCCTTCACCGACTCTAGAAGCTGACTTGCCATCTTGAACTCTTGTTCCCTTGCCCGGTTATTTATCATTATCTTTGTCTTCTGCATAATAATCTTCAACCCCACTCTTACACTCTCCCTGTTAAGGTCCTCAATCATATGTTGTATCTCGTCTGCAGTGTTGCTGAATAGAACAATGTCCTCGGCAAACCAACGGTTGCTGAACTATTCGCCGTCTATCTTTACTCCTAAACCTTCCCAGTTTAATAGCTTGAATACTTCTTCCATGCACGCAGTGAAAACCATTGCAGAGATTGTGTCTCCTTGTCTGACCACTTTCTTTATAGGTATCTTCATACTTTTCTTGTGTAGAATTAAGGTGGCTGTGGAATCTGTGTAGATATTTTTCAGGGTATTTGCGTAAGCAGTCTGTACTCCTTGATTATGCAGTGCCTCTATGACTGCTGGTATCTCTACTGAATCAAAAGCTTTTTCGTAATCTATGAAAGCCATGTAGAGAGGCTGATTGTACTCCGCGGATTCCTTTATTACCCGATTAATGGCATGGATGTGATCCATTGTAGACTATCCCTTCCTACAGCCAGCCTGTTCGCTTGGTTGATTAAAGTCCAGTTTTGTGCTTATTCTATTCGAGATTATTTTGGTGAATATTTTATATAATACTAGGAGTAAGCTAATGGGCCTATAGTTTTTCAATTCTTTAACGTCGCCCTTTTTGTGGATTAGTATAATGTTTGCGTTCTTCCCAGTTTTCTGGGACCCTGGCAGTCGATAGACACTTCGTGTAGAGAGCTACCAGTTTTCCTAGCATTATGTCTCCTCCATCTTTGATTAAATCGACTGTGCAAATTAAGTGCACAACAGATTCCGAACTGCAGAAAGACTCAGTAATATCATGGTCTGGCAACTCCAGGCAATTTATGATCTCCAGTCAGCCTCTAGAATGTGTGCAAGGGTATGTTTATCTAGGTCAATTACTCATAGGGCTGGGCAGGTCATGTAATGTGTAGAGCAGATAACCAGTGGGACATTAGAGTTGCAGAATGAGTTCCAAGGAAAGGAAAGGAAAGTGCAGTCGAGGGCGGCAGAAAATTAGGTGGAGTGATGAAATTAAGAAATTTGCAGGCACAATTTGGAACTAGCTAGTACAAGACAGGGGTAAATGAAGATCGCTGGGAGTGGCCTTAGTCCAACAGTGCAAATAAAACTAGGCTGATGATGATAATGACAATGACTGGCGCTCGCATCATACAAAATTCATACCGATCCCTCAGGCAGCCATGTTTTTTTTTTAATGTTATCTTTTTAATGTTACTCTCCAGTGACGTTACCGGCATCCAGTAGTTCATTATAGGTTGCTGTCAGAACGGAAAGCTGCTGGAGCATTCACGCTTTCAACACACTCATGCACTGGTGCGCATGCAAAGTTTTCAAAAAGTTTTTTTTTTTTTTTTGCATTTCCTTGACATGTGAAGTAATTGGCAATGCTATCAGGGTTCAATCTTTGCAAACTGCTTCTGCTTTTCATATGGCCTCTGCTTGTACCCAAATAATTACGCATTTGAGTTCTTTAATACGTATTTTAGGTGTTTTGAGCCGAGCAATTGGACATGATTTTACGAATACCTTGAATTTCCAGCCAGTGATGAGTGTTATGGATGATGTTGTTATTAGCATCAATGGTATAGAGTCTCTGTTGCAGAATCTGAGAATTGCTAAGGCTGGGTGTCCTGATGACTTGCCAAACAAATTTTATAAACTTTGTGCTCAGTCGGTTGCACTGTACTTGAAGATTATCTTCGAAAAATCGCTTGACAATTCCTGCCTTCCAGATGACTGGAAAATTGCAAGCATTGTGCCAATTCACAAGTCTGGTCCTCGTGACACCGTGTCAAGTTATAGACCAGTATCACTGACTTCAGTTGCATCCAAGACACTTAAACATATTTTGTATACTAGTATAGTAGCACATATGGAGGCACATTCATTGTTTAATCCTCGTCAGCATGGTTTTCAAAGGGGCCTATCTTGTACTACGCAGTTGACTGAATTTGTGCACGACCTGGCAGGGGTGCTGGACAGGCGTGTTAGCATGGACATTATGATTCTGGATTTCAAAAAGGCATTTGATACCGTGACACACTGTTTACTAATTTAAAAAATGACCTTTTACAATACTAGTCCTCAAGCGATATTGACACGTGAACTCGTTTATCTTTTACGGGCGAGCGCTTTTACCGTTTTACCGTCTAAGAAATGTTATCGCTCAGCGCAGGACGCGTCTACATGTATCGGAAGTTTCTGGAATGTTATCGATGCTTCTATCTGCTGTCTGTTGTCGCCAAACCTTGTATAATCTGATTGCATGTATGTGCGACACAAATAGTGTAGAACTTTGTGGAAGGCACGCAGGTCCCAGCAATTACTCTGGAACATTCGATGACTGATGTATAAAAGCCGACACGCTCGACCCGCTGATCAGATTTTCGACGATCGCCGACTGTGTTCGCCGTTTTCACTGATCATTGAGTGTAGCCCGTTTTTCTGGGCACAGGTTCGCCCAATAAAGTTAGTTTCGCCATTCACAGTTTTCTTGTTGTGTCCTCTTCCGTCACTACCACGTGACATCTGGTGGAGGTGCTGGGTCTTTTGCCTGAGACGACCAGGAAGATCGTCGCCCAGTCAACCCCAATGGCAGCCCCAGCAGCCCCATCGTGCTGCAGCAGCCCAGGGAGCCTCTGACATTTCGCGGTTCAACATTCGAGGACCCAGAAACCTGGCTTAAGACGTACGAGAGGGTCGCTGCATTTAACAGCTGGAACAGCGACGACAAACTTCGACATGTCTTTTTCGCATCGGAAGATGCCACCAGGACGTGGTTCGAGAACCGAGAAGCTGCCTTAACGACATGGGACCTGTTCCAAAGCAGCTTCCTGCAGACATTCACAAGTGTCGTACGCCGAGAACGAGCCCAAGAACTTCTAGAAACCTGAGTGCAGCTGCGTAATGAGATTATCGCAATTTTTACAGAAGAAATGAGCCACCTATTCCGCCACGCCGAGCCCAAAAATGTCCGAGGACAAGAAAGTCCGCCTACTGATGCGTGGTGTAAAGGAGCAACTTTTCGCCGTAACGGTGCGGAGCCCACCGAAGACCGTCAACGAGTTTCTTCGCGAGGCCACCAGCATCAAGAACACACTGGAAATGCCAAATCGGCAATTCAACCGCCGCACGAACTCGACAAACTACGCCAGAGTTCCGTCACTGGCCACCGACGACTTGCGCGAGACTATGCGAGCGGTCGTGCGGGAGGAGCTACAGAAGCTGTTCCCGTCATGCCTCAAGTGACTTCCATTGCCGACGCCGTACGTGAGGAGCTCCAACAACAACTCGGAGTAGCCCCTGAATCGCCGCAGCCTCAGCCGCAAGCGATGACATACGCCGCTGTAGCCCGCCATCACATTCCCCCTCCGCGCCGACGGCCGGGCCCAGTGATGACACAGTTCCGTCGTCCACCACCACCCCCGCCGCCAGCACGCCAACCCGTCAACCCATGCGGCATTCCAAGGAAGACTGACGTTTGGCGCGCCCCCGACCACCGCCCGCTCTGCTACCACTGCGGAGAAGCCGGCCATGTGTACCGTCGATGCCCATACCAGGAGATGGGACTGCGAGGTTTCGCCGTTAACGCGCCGCGGCCACAGACTGGCGAACGACCTCGCGATATCGCCGACTACCTCGCCGCCACTCAATGGAGCCCTCGACGACCTTACCGTTCGCCGTCACCAGGCCGCTACCTGTCGCCGCAGCGCCGACCATACACTGGCCCAGTCCGGGGCCGGTCCGTCAGCCCATATCCGGAAAACTAAAAGCAGCAACCGATGGAGGTGCGGTTGCTGTTCGTCGAACTGACGAAGATCCTCCGCCACCGACGAAGACGACGAAGAGACTATCTAGACGACATAATAACGACACGCCACCGTCCAGACGAAATCAGGAAGCCAAGACTACACCGACGAAAGACAACTTGACGACGCGACGTTCCAACTTCAGTTCAACATGACGCAGCCGTGATCCGACGCCAAGACCTAACTGTAACGCAAGACAAAGAACCACCGACCTCGATGTGCTTCTCGCAGCCACGCAGTCACCGCCTTAGTAGACACAGGAGCCGATTACTCCGTCATGAGTGGACCCATCGCCGCCCAGTTGAAGAAAGTTAAGAGTGCATGGGAAGGCCCTCAAATTCAGACCACTGGAGGACACCTCATCACGCCAACTGGAATCTGCATGGCAAGAATTACAGTTCATGACCGGACTTACCCTGCCACCTTCGTTATCCTCCAACAATGTTCACGCGACGTCATTCTCGGCATGGACTTCCTAAACCAACACGGTGCAGTCATCGACCTGAAGTCGAAGTCGATAACCCTGTCGGAAGATCAAGCAATACCACCGGAGAGCTCTCGTAGCAACCATGCCTTGAGCGTGCTCGAAAGTCAAGTCAGCATCCCGCCCCCGCTCCAGCATTGTCTTTTCCGTCGGCACCAAAACACCTGCCGACGTAGAAGGCATTATCGAGGGTGACCAACGCCTACTGCTAAACCGTGAAATTTGCGTCGCAAGAGGGATCGCTCAACTGTACGGAGGAAAAATGAAAGTGTTGCTGACAAACTTCAGCCAGGAGTTCAAGCACATCAACAAGGGCACAACGATCGTGCGCATCGAGGAACTTCTGGAAACCAGCAATTCGTTTGTCCTCTCGGATTCTGCAGTATCTACCCCGACGACCATAGTTCCCGAACCAGACTTCGACGTAAATCCAGGTCTCGCCATGAGTAAGCAGCAACAGCTCAGAAGCCTTCGCCGACAATACAAAGACTGCTTTTCGACGTCATCGAGGATTCGACAAACACCAGTTGCGAAGCATCGCATAATAATCGAAGAGTGCGCTCGACCACTCCGCCAGAGCCCTTACCGAGTTTCGACACGAGAACGTGAAGCTATTAGGCATCAAGTCGACGAAATGCTGCGCGACAACATCATCCAGCCATCGAAAAGTCCGTGGGCATCTCCTGTAGTCCTGGTGAAGAAAAAGGACGCGCCAACATGTATCAGAAGTTTCTAGAATGTTATCGATGCTTCTATCCGCTGTCTGTCGTCGCCGAACCTTGTATAATCTGATTGCATGTATGTGCAACGCGAATAGTGTAGAACTTTGTGAAAGGCACGCGGGTCCCAGCAATTAACCTGGAACATTCAATGACTAATGTATAAAAGCCGACGCGCTTGACCGGCTGATCAGATTTTCAACGATCGCCGACTGTGTTCGCCGTTTTCGTTGATCATTGAGTGTAGCCTGTTTTTCTGGGCACAGGTTCGCCCAATAAAGTTAGTTTCGCCATTCACAGTTTTCTTGCTGTGCCCTCAACCGTCACTACCAAGGCCACTATTGTTCTTGCTGTACGTCAATGACATTAGTGACGGAATAGTGTCTCAAATGCGGTTATTTGCGGATCACTGCATTCTCTATAGAGTGGTCACTTTTGACCATGATGTTGAAATGTTTCAGGAACACTTGAACAGAATGTCAGAGTGGTGCATCAAATGGAACATGAATTTGAATTTGTCTAAAACTGTTCACATGAAATTTACAAGAAAGAAAAACCCTGATGTGCAACCATATGTCATTAGGAACGTAATGTTGGAACAGGTATTCGAATTTGAATATTTAGGTGTTTATTTTACTCCTGAATTAAATTGGCACTGTCACGTCGATTATGTCGCTGCTAAAGCATGCAAAACCTTGAGATTTCTTCGCAGAAATGCAAACACTTTTCCACAATCATGTCGGAACATGTTGCACAAGAGTTATGCCGGGTCGATTCTGGAATACGTGTGTGTGGTTTGGGACCTGCCTACTGGTAGAGATATAGATAAGTTGGAGCGGGTGCAGAACATTGCCTCTTGTTTCGTATCTGGCACACGTGGGGCTCGGTACAGTACATTCCGTACGAAGAAAGCACTCAACTGGTAATTGCTTGACACGTGCCGAATGAAGACGAGTTAAGTTTTTTCATGCTATTTATTATTCAGCTGTTCAGGTTGATCGCGAAAAGTTTGTGCAAGAGCCTTTTTATAGATCTAACCGTGCTGACCATGATTTTAAGGTCCGTGAATTCAAGGCAAAAACTGAATTGTTTAGAATGTCTTTCTTTCCTAAAACCATTAGGGAATGGAAATGACTGCCGAGCGATGTTGTGAGAGTTGAATCAAATGATGCTTTCTTTTCGATCTTGTAGATTGTAGATGTGCATTGCTAAGGGCTGACTTTTTTTTCTTTTTTTCTTAACATTTATAACTCTGTCCAGGAGCAGAGGTGTCATATGTACTTCTTGTACATATGACACTGCGTACCTATCGGTTAACATGTAGTGTTTCCACTTTTTGTCGTGCAATGACTGCAGTAGGTCAGCGTGGCTAAGAACAACAAGCCTCAGAGATAAGAACGGCCACCAAGTGCAAACGCAGAGGTGCTTGCAAGGGTGAAGGGACATCATCGCTTCAGCGTTGTGCCAGAGAGCGTTGTGACCTGTGTTGCAACGTCGTGCAAGCTAGGACTCGAGTCATGCCGAAGCTTGGTCAAAAACTAGGTGCAGAAGAAAAAATTGGACACCGTTCAAGCTATCGAACGTGGCAGGAAGTAGTCGGCACTGACTACGTTGACTACGGTGTGTGGCATTTGGAATGCAAAGGAGAAGTTGCTCGGCAGTGCTGCTGTGACAGCTAAAAGATGTCAGCTACAAGGGTCGACTTTTCAAGGTTCGACTTTTTGCCATCGTTGCCCCTGTTATTGCCCACGTGTCACCCAACAACAGCGACGAGGACGTCACGGAAAGCGACAGCACAGGTGATTCAGGCCCGGCAGTGGCAGAAGCTGCGCGTTGTATCAGCCTCATATGGGTGTTTGCGGAGAAGAGGGGGCTAGCGGAAAAGCTGGCTTGCAGCTTAAGTGAGTTTGAGGCCACTGTCGTCGCTGCTAGGCCGCTGTGGCATCAAATGGAAATAGAACTTTTGTCGCACAAAGTGAATAAATAATGCATGTTTTTTGCCCTTTCATCGCACTCTCTCAGAGTTCTGCTTTTGACAGGTAAGCGGGTGATCTACCAATGTTCCGGTTAAGCAGTACTACTGTTTAGCACTTACTTTTTCCAAGCTCCGGCCAACTACAGTTTAATGAGGTTTCACTGTACTTGCTTAATGATGAATGCACTCACATAATAAGTGCACCCCAACTTTGCTCGTGAAAATTTTGATTTTTGTTTTCCCCCGCATAATAATCGCACTCCGAACTCTGCTACTGTGCAGTCCCACAATTGAACAGCCGTGCTGTAGTTTTTCAGAGAGACTATAATCCTTTACTCTCGCACATGTGTTTAAAGCAAACGCAGCCCATCACTGTGTTTAAAATACTTAACAATGATGCCACGTGAGAAACGCCAAGATCACTTTAACAAAAATTCTGCAGCTAACTTGTGTAGGCTGCACATCCACACTAGCAGCAAACATTCCGTAGCGGCACTCTAGCAAGGGTGATCGGTTTAAGGACTGAGAAGCTGATGGCAAAGCCATGACGAGCGAACACTGGCGTCAAGCGTGCATTAACAGGCTGTGCCTTGGGACCTGACCGAAAGAGCGACTGTGATAACGCTCAGCCTGTTCTTACCACAGGCTTGCTGCCAGTGCCGCCGCAAAGACACCTCGCAGACTCGAGAGAGAAAAAAAATCACAATTGGGTTTCTGCAACAGACTCTTTACACAGTTTACAGACTTTCCCTGACTTAAAGCAGAGCATGTGTACCCGATGCGTGGCCGGGCACGGTGCGTGGGAGAGTCCAAGCGAAGAAGAGCTGACCGAGCAGCTAGTACTTGGTCGACATAGTGAGCATAGTCAAACGTAGTGTCGAATTAGCATGTCTGTTCGCTTTTCTGGTTGTCTTTGGTTTCACTGTGTGTAATGGGTCCTAAGTCAAGCTTATCTGCTCACAAAACAGAAAAGGTGATTGGACATCGATAAACTTTTGACATGTTGATGAGCAGGACGGTCGAGGAAATGGACGCACGAAGTGTGGTTGTCAAAACAGGTACCGAAAAGCAGCGTTTCAAAATGATGTTTGTGATAACAGCAGATGGCCAGAAGCAGTGTTGCGAGGAAAGGCTGTTGCAGATCCACGATGTGGCTGAAGCGGCCAGCTACCTGGACGACAGGTCTAGTGGTTTCAATGCGGAGTGAATTGCAATAAAGACGCTGTTGGAGTTTGCAAATAGTATATGTGTATTTTTACTGCAAAGGTAAGTTATCTAATCCATGTTTCAAATCATTACTGGCTCAATTTTTCCATTTTTGCTGTTTCGAAAAGGTTCCCATAAAATTTACCCGGCATAATAAAGGTGTCTTTCATCTTTGCGACGATATTTTCAGCAAAAAAGTGCGTTCATTATGTGAGTATATATGTTAAATTAAATAATGACAAATTGGAGTGCATCCAGAAATGTGCCACCTGGTTTGCGACAGGTGACTTCAACTGTACCTGAAGATCAAGAGCTATTCTTAGAGCATTGAGGTGGTCCTTACTTTCATCAAGGCGTAAATACCTAAGATTATACCTATTTTACATCTTAAATGACCGAACAAGGGTAAAAAAAAAATCAACTGTAGAGGGCAGCCAAGCTACATTCCTCCCAAAAGGACCATCCTTGAAAGTGCACGAACACGTGTGCCGAATAAACACTTTTAAACATGCTTTTTTCTCCTAAAATAATACACAAGCGAAACAGTTTCCTGGAGCCGATTGTTACCGGCACTGATATGATTTGCTCCCAATTGAGCCAGCTGTTACGAGATACACATGCATGATCGAGTAATGTTTTTTTCCTCTACACAATTTTTCCTCTACAGCACGGTAACATAGATATAAGCTGTATATTAGTAGTACTACATGTCTTCGTTACATAGATGTAACATTACATGTGGCTTTAGCAAGTGACCTCCCTATGCTGACTGAAATTAAAGATGTTTCACGTAAAAAAAAGAAAACTCTATAAATGTGATACATACTCGTCGTACTTTGGAGAACACACTATTGCCACAGCTTCAGGCAACATGAGCTGGTAACTGCAGTGGGTGTGCAGATCTACACTGGACATGAAAGCAGTCTGTGTCGGGTGGGTCTGAAAGTAAGAGAGGTGGAGCATTACAAAGTAGGCATTCACAGTAATTACCAGTGGATAACAGAGAAACAACCTGTACATAAGCATCTGACTAGCAGCATGGATTTCAACATCTTGAGTTTCAATTTCTAGGGCCACACAAGTTACTGCAGAAGCACACAGACCTCTGGCAAACAAAGCAGCAGCTGTTAATTTAACACGTTTCATTCGTCTTGTCACTACTCCTTTCTTACTCTCTGGCACATTTGTCAGAAGCCAACCTTGAAGAGTTAATATCAATGCACTATGTAAAGAAGAAAATGAAAGAAAGGTGCAATAGGCAAGGCACAGCCAGAGACCCACCTTAGAGGAATTGTGTTGAGGGAGAATGGGCGAGGTAAGCACTGCTCTCTTTATATGTCCATTCTTATAACGTCCTTTTAAAATTTATTTCGCAATACTGTTCATTGAATGGTGTTGCACTTATTACAGTGTGTTTCTTAGATTTGAAGAAAAGGTTTCACAGGGCCCTTAAAGGAACCAATTGTTGATTTCATGTGAACCTAAAGTCAACCTGACCATGTATCACCAAACAAGATCCAAAATCAAATCAAATAAAATCTTAAGATTTAACATCCTAAAGCAGCACAAGGGCCAAGAGAGGCTGTTGTGGAGCGCTATGGATTTTTACTGCTGGGTTTCTTTAACATGCTTCCAAAGATTAATATGAGAAAATTTGAATTTAGCCCTTATCAAAATGCAGCGGCCGGGGTCAGAAATCGAATTTGCAATCTTCTGCCCAGCAGCAGAACACCACAGCCACTGAACCACTGCCGCAGATTACGAACAAAGTACATTGGAACCATTTAATAAAGGAGTTGTACCCAATTGATGGAAATCTTACAGATCTAATGTGCCAGGTTATTCAGCAAACTACATAAGCATCTCAGTATGTAAAGACCATCCACCACGACAAACATTTTTATAGTATATATGATTTTTATAGTACTAAACAGTGTGTGCCACCAGTCTCACCACATTTAATGCACCCTTTCCCGGTAATCCTAAAACGCATAAAACTGCTGCACCTGAAGTAAGCCAAGGAAAAGTGCCAGTTATGACTCCATTACACACAGATCTATCTTAATGAAGCAAATACACTTAATATTGTGGAGATGGGTACGCACAAGGCTCACACTACGAACAACAATCAGGAAAGGGCACGACACTCCTCCACTCTGCAATGCACAAAGGCGCTACAGCATGGTTCGTCAACTCTCCGACATGGCGCAGAGAAGGCTTCAGAGTCAGATCGCCAACAAGCACAAGTTTATCCACCCAAGTTACAGCACGGTGCGACAGTCATGGCGCTTATGGGCAAAGGCTCACCAAAAGACAGATAGAGTACATGCGCCCGCTGCGCTAGGGCTAAGTGGGAAGCGGTCCACCAAGCGCAACAACGAGAAGCCGCAGGAGCAAACGTCCCATGTAACCACCTTGTTGCGGGCCTGTGAGCATCTGCCGTGGCGGCAAAGCACTCAGCGGAAGAGAGCTCGGCTGGAGAGGGCTTCCGGTGACACTTGCTCGTCCCAGTAACACTTGTTCGTCCCGGTGATTCGACCCCGAGAGGGAGAAGCATGGTTTGCGTGGGAAATTAGCTCCAACACGCTAACCGTGTCCGCCAAGTTGTCATTACGGCGGCGGTTCCTGGAGATCGAGCTAAGCACAATGCGCGAGCTGGGAGGCGAGGTGTGGGAAGGCACCTTGATCCCCACAATATAGGCTGGTGACTTTAAATCTAGGTGAGGAAGAAAAACTATTTAAGTATGAGGATAAGTGGGCGAGGTCCCGAGATAAGTGAGTGGGGCCCCTCCATTGGTTTGCGCGATGTTGAAGGCCTGCTGTAACAGTTGTTGCTGGGCCAGCAGGACTGGTTTGGACAATGCAGTCTTCCACTAGGTGAGTGCAGGCCTAGGGATAGGTAGGTGAAGGGGAGATCATGGACATTCCACATGGCATGATAGAAGGTAGACATGCCATCTGTGTACCTGGGCACGCCGCTCTCCATGGTAATGACTGCGCTCATGCAGCTGCTAGGGTACTTGCCGACCAAGCAATACAGTGTTGCCATAATTTTTTTAAGCATGTTGCTAGAGTGAGACAGGAAAGTCGCTAAATTTCTGCTAAATGTTCTCACAATGTCGCTAAAATTACCACTGCTATGATCGCTAAAACTTTCAAGTAAATTTTAGGTAATGTAGGCATTTTGGAATACTATTCCCACATAGTGGCCGCACATGCCAGGAAAGAAAAAGTTAGGAAATTGGCGTGCCTTTTAAACGTACAGACAGCGCCATAAATATACGGCATCGACCATTTTGGACTTGTTCGCGGCGCCGTATATTTATGTGATTGACCCTAAAAGGGTTAAGGCCATGCTGGCCCATGTGTACGACCGCTCGAGACTCAGATGAGAGTCCCATTCATGTGCCAATGAAGTGAATACAACCTTTTCTACTCTTTTTCATCCTCACTATGCCCGGCTTCGTCATTTCCCAATTTATGCGGTGAAGGCCCACCTCACCTGGTCGAGGTTATATCAACACCCATATTTCCCCAGCATATGCCTGAATCCTGGTGTCCTCGCGGCGGCATACTACCATTCCCGGGAGCTCGGCATGCAAATAGAAGGATAGTTACACAAGTGAGCAAAGTATGCATTCATTCCAAAATTACTAGGTTAACTCATCGAAACAACTCCAATGCCCTCAAGCCGGGCATTGCACAGGGCGTCATCATGAGGCAGCCAGTGTCACATCGTTCCGTTTTTCCAGTCAGCAATCTAACAGCCAAGCACTGCACATGGATGCCTTCCAGCCATCGCAAAACACTGTTGGACTCTGTTCATGCAGCTAATCAGACCACCAAGCATGACTATTTCGAATGCGAGCCATTTGGTACTTGCGTTGCGGGCCGTAGTTACGGATCCGCAAGTGCACGCAAATGACGAACACAATGAGCAAGAGCTGGGAGCAAGCGTACCTGCTAGCAAACTAACCGGAAGTCATAGGTTCTTGTTCAACCAATCGGCAGCGTCTGCTTCTGGTGAAGTCGCGATGAGCGCTCAGGATACAGGAAAGGCCCGCAGAGGAGCATGGGATTGTTTTTTGATTTTGTGGCATGCCCGCGGCACGTAGCACTACTGCGTTTGGCATTGTTGATCGTGACAGCATTCTAAACTCGATGTGCATGTTTACTTGAAATGTTTAAGAAATATCAGAGCTACTTTAAAGGCCCGTTAAGACCCATTCAAATTGGTTTCGCAAAGATTTTTAAAAATATATAATTTTGTGAGTGCACTGTGGATCCGGTGAAGGCAACGATTTTCTCATCATGGTCACAGAGCGTACATGCCATACATCCAATTTAGGCAGCTTACATGTAGCTTTTCAATAATAAAGTGCATTCTAGAAGGCCATTTTCAAAGCAACTTTCCTATTTTCCAGTCACTAAAATGTCACGCATTGTTCTGTGACATTACAAAAAGAAAGTTGCCGATTGCTAAATAGAAATATTTGTCGCTAAACAGACAAGTCACCAAATCTAGCGACAAAATTGCTAAAATGACAACACTGTTGTTGTAAGAGCTGTCTAATCAAGACAAAGTGCACTATGTATATCGAGCCCCTCGGGTGTACTTGAGAGGCTCAATATACACACACACACTCGCTCATCATAGGCAGAATCGCCAGCGTTATCCTTCCCCTTCACACCTCCCTCTCCCACATGAATGCAGTGGCCTAGTAACAGCCAAATCCCAAATCTTTACCACATTCACATCTTTCACCTCACTAACAGGTGATATGCGAGCTTGCAAATTTGAGTCGTATGGCTCTGAGTTTGCAAGTACGAGCAAGTCTGTGGTTTTACAAGTTGTTCGGAGTCTGATCCCCGGAATCAGGAATCTCTTTTTCAGTGAGTAGGCGATTCCCTGAAGCTGAGTGAGCCCAATGTAGTCATTATGAGGCTGTGATACCATGAGTTTGAGTGAGCCCGCCCGAGACTGATTTTCTCAAGTACAAGTCCAAGCGAGTTTGATGGGGTCTGATTTTGGCCAGTCTGACAGAGTGAACCTGACCGAGTCTGATTTTTCGTGAGTTGAGTCTGAATGAGCCAGGCTGGGTCAGGTTATGGCGATTCTGTCTAAGTGAACCTGGCTGAGTCAGTCTTGGCGAGTACGAGTCTGAGTGACTCGTAGAAGTCCCAAGCCATGCACCAAATGCTGTCTCTTTTTAGCAGTTTTCCTCACGTCTGTTTCAAGAACATAATGGTGCTTAGTAAAACACTAAAGAGGCTGGACTTCAGTCGTGAAAAGAGGGGGAAGATTCCCAGAGTCCTAATGCACATAGCATTCCTTAGCCAAACAAAATGTGAGAAACAACAAAAGCTTATATTTGTTTCAATGCACAGAAATGTCTCGTATAGTAAGAATCTGTCATTAATCAGTTCACTTATCAGCTATGTATAATCTCCAAACAACTAGACCTCTCGTGCCTTGCCACTTCCACCTCAGCAGCTTCATTTAATTTTGCCACTAAGATCAGCCTTCACAGCCTTTTTCCCAAAATAGCCTATGTCCCTGAAAATGTCCCTACAAAACAAAAGAATAACAGCAGCCTAAATTAAGAGAAACTTGACGCGATAAAGTAACAATTTTTTTTAAAATGGAACATACGTGCACCCATCCGACCGTGTCAAGGCCCAGCTGGTCTTGATATTCAAGCACTTCTTCTTCACTTTCCGTGAAGCAAGAATCTGCATTTCCAGACTGCTTTGGTACCAAGAGATGGCTGATATTCAGCTGATTCCTTGACTGCAAGACAGAAAGTACCACATCACTTGCAGTCACACAACAAACCAAAGGCCAATAGAGCTCAAGTGTACCCAAACAAAACTGCTGCAATAATTAGAAGAGCATGGATTCCCTAAAATTGTTGAGGGCACCAAAACATTTTTGCACCTCCCTTCTATAGTACATGCAGTGAAATTATCAGTGCATGGACCTTCTGCAAACATTCACATTCAATCACTCAGATGGTATTCTAGTAAAACACGTTGGGCTAGTTGGTGCATTGTATTTAAGAAAAAACTAGCAAAAAAAAAAGACACACACAGGAAACATACAAGACCAGCCTCTTTCCTGTCTTCTTGTATGTTTCCTGTGTGAGTCTTTTTTTGGCTGGTTTTATCTTAAACACTCAGATGGCCACGCAAGAACCTTCGGCGCGCGCGCGCACGCACGCACACACACACGCACACAAACACAAACACACACACAAACACAAACACAAACACAAACACAAATAAATAAAACTAAGGAGGAAACTGCACAATACTAAGAATTAAGAGCAGGGCAAGTGAGAGATTAGTGGAACTTCAGTGGTGTGAAAAAGGAGGAAAAGATGTGAGCACCTACTTAGCTGCCCACAGGTAGCAAATACATTGTCCATACAACCCTTGGGCTCTTCAGAACCCAGCTTAGAATTGTATCAGCACCGTGCAAGTGGTATAAAGCAGAATATCGGTCAACGAGAATTGCTTAAACGAAATTGTTACTTAAGCAAAACAAAAGCCTTACAATGGTTGGTTTTGCATTAAGGGAATGCAAAGAAGAGCTTACTTAACAGAAGCACATTTTTTTTCTAATGCCAGGTAAATGAAGCTAAAATTATTACCGAAAATGAAACTGAGTGGCCAATCTCAGCAGCATCGCTATGGGCATTGCTGTCAGCGCCTTTCTTTTTCGGGTTTTCTTTCCAGTTCTACATTATTGCCAAGGCTGCTTCTGCTGGTTTTTGTTGGTGTGGTGGTTAGTGCGGCTCTAGTGTGGTCGTGGCTTGCTCTGGATTCTTGGTGGTGGCAATGTCGGTAAGCTGCGAGTTTGCTTAGCGTTGCCAATAGCAGCACAAAAACGCTTGCACAATGGGCTCACACTGGAGACGGAAGTCAGTTATCTATGACTTTAAGAGTGGTTCCTTCACTAAAATGGCAACCTTTTAGACTAGTTTACTTTCTTCACTTTTTATAATTTCTTTAAATTTTGAGCTGATAGCTCTAGTCCACGGCTGTGTAAAAGTAGAATATTTGTTGGAAGAAGCTTTCTAATCAGATTTGCCACACCTATTATCTGCTGTTGACATTAAACTATCTGCGCCTTTCAAAAAAGCGCCTTGTGTATCCTTGAGCTCAATCTCTCGGTAAATGAAACTCTCAATGAATGGAACTTATTTCCCTGCTTCCTTGAGGTTCTGTTTAATGAGAGCCCACTGTACTTTGCTAAAGCTGTATTAATGACAGGATGCTACAGCACAGCTGCTGGAAGAAACTGTCATTAATAGAGCTCCCATTGTGGTTAGTCAGAAAACAAAATACTGTAAACCAACTACCGTGTTTTAATGGATAATAAAAATAATTTAAAGGAAGTAATAGCGCAGACAAAAAATGGCAGACTTAGCAAGTGCTCCCTCCATCTCTGAACTCGTTTAGCGCAACAGCAGTTACTCACCCAACTACCTTAGTTGCCCCTAACTTTGTGCAGAACTCCTGAAGTCCTGCAGAAATTCTTCGAACTGTATTAAAAGATGGCAGTGGTGACACGATGATGATGATGATGATGGTGGTGGTGGTGTGGTGATGATGATGATGAAGGTGATGATGATGATGCTGGCGGCAGCAAGACAATGGCGGTAAGGCAATTTTTCTTACTGGCATCCAAGACAGTGAAAAGTCATCTTTTTAAAATGAACACTGAAAATGACTGCTGGATCATGCACCAGCCATGGTGCAGGAGTGCACTGCACTGCTGTTGCCTCCAACACACCTGTAATGATGGCCCCACACTCTGACCCAGCAATGCACACGAAACCCAACACAAGCCTCCAAGTGTGAAAGTTGTGTGATAGTTCAGTGGCTAATGCATCTGGCTCCCAACTGCAGAGGCACAAGTTCAATCTGCAGTGGCGGTATCAGGCATAGTTCTATTTTATTCACCTCATGCTGTTGGAGAAGTTGTGGTTGAGAAAATCATGAGGTGATGGAATGATCTGCTGAATTGAATTATGGGGTTTTACATGCCAAAACCACAATTTCATTATATGGCACGTCGTAGTGGGGGACTCCAGAGTAATTTTGACCTTTAATCTTTCATCTTTAATGTTCCCCCCAATGCAAAGGACATAGGCATTTTCGCATTTCGTCCCCATTGAAATCTGGCCGCCGTGGCCGGGGTGTGATCCTGTGACCTTGTGCTTAGCAGCGCAAACCCGCAGCCACGGTGCAGTGGGTAATGGTCTGCCGACAACATTAATGACAACAATAGAGTCGGCATGATGATGGCAGCGTGAAGAAAAGGACAGGCAGACGGACACAGCAAGCCCACTTTCAAGCTAATTACTGCTGTCAATGAAGAATGTGGTGCTCCTCATAAGCAACAATGTTTCAAAAGAAATCATTTATTTGCCACTCAGTAGCTACCCTCAAGACATAACCACACAAGTGAAAAAATATGCAGCGCGCTACCACCAGCAACACAAGTGCTGCATTCTAGCGCTGAACAAATGATGGAATCCAGAACCAGTTTCTGTGGCCTGCCGCCCCCACCGATTGAGTGGATCAATAACAAATGGCCAATGCATTCATGTGGAACTAGTGGTACGAGGAACTACCACCTTCTCTCGGCTCTGGCAGGAATCATTTCGGATACCAGATGAAGTGATTTTAGTAGAGAGCGACACTAGCACACGAGTATGATGACAGCAGAAATGCCAGCCAGTGTGGCCATGCCAGACTTGGTTCATTTTTCAGGAGTGGCTTTTCAGTGCACATTTTTCTGCTAGTGTGGCCATACCAGGGGGCAGACAAAGGCAACTTTGCACTTCTTTCTTAAAAATCCAGGCAAGTAACAGTGTCGAGTGTTACACTGAGCAATCTGGACTATAAAATGCAATCTTGATATGAAGCTTGAGCAATATTAGAGCAGCAGTAACCACAATATTTTTTTTTCCGATTATGTGAAGGCAAAAATACAGGTCATTGTACTGCATACTAATTTATGATCATGTGCGAGCAAGGGAGGGAGGCTTTAACAGTTGTGCCAGTTTCACAACAGTGTGGTTCATGAAATATTATGAGGCTCTCTTGTGACAATTCAAAATAGGAATTCCGCATTATAGCACTAATATCTTGTTCAATTCTATCGATATCAAGCATATATCTTTTCATTGCCATCATAATCTTATTAACACATTTTCATCAATTGTATAGTTAATAAGCTGAAGGAAAAAACCAGTCACAAGCGACAAGCGACAAAGGACAAGAAGAGATGTTCACACCACAACGACTGGGCTATCAACAGTTGATAGCTCAATCGTTATGATGCTAACAACGCTTCTTTCCCTTTGTCGCTTGCGACTGGTTTTTTTTCTTCAACTATGCACCAACTGGGGGGACCAGGATGTCAACCCTTCTGCAAAATTAATAAGCATTTGGAAATGTCTTGACACATAATACTTACAAGCTTTCCTGCCAGAATAGCACATGTCTCAATATTCTTCTCAGTGTTTTGTCGAGACAAGTGAAGAAACTTGGAAAAAAGGCCTCCTGGCACCACAACAGTTCGTAGCCCCTGAATGCCAAGATAGTAGGGCTCTGGGCTGAGCAATGGCAAAGGCTTTGTGCTCCGATCCACAGCTGGAATTGCCCTTCTTACGACACTAGACAAAACAACAAGAAGACAAAATTGTCATATGTACTCTCATTATGCAACCTATGCAAACTTATCTGCAACACCATGCAGCAATCAGTGAACTACTCCCCAACAAAGACAACAAGGATGTTATTACTGAACAGTATGCAGTTTGTTCACTGTAACATGCCACTGTATTCAATAGGTTCTTGCAAAGCAAGGCCAATTCAAACAGCTTCACCTGTGAAAACACCAAACAAGAAGAATGACTAATACCGGTGTCACACGACCACTTTTGACCGCGATCAAGCTCGATCTGGATCGGAATTCACAACTGAGATTGGCTCCCTCGCGCAGCATGCGCAAAGGCGCCAATCATGACTGTGAAATTCGATCTGGATAGGGCTTGATCGCGATCAAAAGCGTGCCATGTGACACCCGTATAACTCCATTTGAAGCCCCATGCAGGAATAAATGGTGGCAGTAAAGCTGTTTACCCGTGTCAACGCCACAGCGTTTCTGAAGACACCTTTTAGAGCCTCATAACACTCTGTACAGAGGCACGGGTGCACTCAGTGTACCAGACACTCGCGCATTACAGCCATCCCAACTACCATACTTATTCGAATATAAAGTGATGTTTTTTTTCCCAAATGCTTAGCCTCGAAGTTAGTCACTGCCTTACATGCGAGGCTGACAGATTCAGTTAATGTTTCAATATGCACTCCAGATTCTAGATGACAGCGCAAATTGTAGCTACTAATAAACATTGACAGTACCTTATTTTTATGTGTATAAGCCTCACTGAGAATTTTTTTTTTAATTTAGCAGTAAAGCTGGGGTGCGGGTTATATGCCAATTTCACCTTGGTGCGACTTCACAGCAGCATGAATTTCACCTTATAGTGTTGCTTCACGGCAGCATGGCTAACTACTGTAAAGCCACACTTTAACCCTTTCGAAGGTTTATGCCGTACATGTATGGCACCACTGATCCGTTCCCCACATGGTTTTTGACATACATGTAGGACACCAATCTTAAGTTTGACATTTTGTGTGTATTCGATGCCACTGGCTGTTGAGAGGTGCTGCAATCTCTGTGGAGTCATTTGATATTGCGTTTTTACTCACCGGAGTGCACGACTCAACTTTTTTACCTCTAAGCGCTCACTCACGTGGTCGCACACGCATCTTCTGCTACCTCCGAGGTGTGCGAAAAGGAGATGTGATAATTTTTTACGGCCATCGCTATTGTGTTTCCAGCAGCTTAGATACAGCCCTGCACAGTCGAAGTTCAGAGATAGCACTACTATGTTTCATTTTCTTTGCCTTCAGTTGCAGTTCGAAAATTCCAGTATACTGGGGTGTGCGCAGTTGTAATTTTGCGGTGGCCACATGTGGTGCCTCTTCTTGTGGCAACTGCCCAAGCATTTGTTCTTCTGACTTGCTTCTGGTGCGTTTCTTTTTCCGATTAAAACATGCTTCCGGGACAACAAACTGATAACCATTAAACTATGATAGACACTCTTGCAGCATAGCATACTTGCTTGTATACTGTTGGTGCAAGTAAAGCATTCTTGAGACAAAATATTGCTTGCAATAAATTTCTTCTTTTCAATTCATGAGTTTTCAATCATTTCCTACTACTGTAAACTAATAAATTGCAAAAAAAAAAATGACCATCAAAGGGTTAAAAAAATGTTTTCGCTAATCCAGTTTTTTTTACCTCCTAGGGATGGGAGGTGGACTTCTGATTATCCATTATTTCGGGCAATCCCTGCCAACTCTCAATAATCCGGTGGCTACTTTATATCACCTTATACTAGTGTGCACATTTAAGTTCTTTATCTTAGGTCTTCCAACTGTACCCTCACCTTATACCCGAATAAATGTGGTACTTTTGCTGATCAGCACGTGGCCTTTGAAATGATTCTCATGATTGAAAAAGTGCTCTGGTATGGTACAATATGGTATGGTATGGTATCAGGCGTGAGGCTAAGCAATGCATAAGGAAAGCTTTTCCATACATTTTTGTGGTAGCAGAAGGTGATACCAGCTGCAAAGTCCACTGCGCAGGCTGCAGACAGCTAATTGTCATCAAAGCTACTTGGGACAAATTTCACCAAAACCACTAAACAACCAAAAGATGTTTGATACACTCAAAGCTGCAAGTTGAACCACGCCATTGCTGCCATGGTGCATGCTGGTGTTAATTGTTCTCCAGCTGCATAGGCACACTAAGAGCACGCAGAACGCATCAAGCCTTATTGTTTCCAAGAATTCTTTTAGTGTTTGCAACATTTTCTTATTGGTGCACCATTACTGTATCGACAGGATCGAACTGTTCTGTGCCTGGCTGCTGCTAAGAGAAAAACCTGTAAACGTTGACACCTTTCCAAAAAACAACAGCTGGCCACAGGAACGCATGATTAAGGATTACTAACTGAGCCGGATAAAAATAAGGTAAGAAATTATTGTTTTGTAGGTTTATTAAATTTCTTGAAAAACTTCTGCTGTTCCTAATGCATCTTGTAAAAATTTTGCGAAAGGTAAGAAGGTCTGGAACACAACACTGAAGCATTTCTGCAACTGTGCATGCACTTATGCTGCAAAAAGAGACCAAATGATACGAAGAAGCAATAAGACAGGAAAGAGTGGTTTCAGTGATATGCCTACTGCTCTGGTTGAGTAGTGTGTAGTGGAGTCTTAGTGAAAGAGGCGGTGACAAAATGTAGCAATACAAACGTAGCAATACAGTCTTGGGCGGCACTTCAGTATCAGTTCCACCTCGCTAGGAATGACTTCCCAGATGCGTGAGACTGGCAGCCGAGACCGTGAGCTGTTTGGTGTACCCCCGTCAATACGCAACTAGTAAATTCCCAGTAAGCGCTGAAAGCTTTTGTTTTTCTCATTTTCTTTTTTTTTCTTTTTCCACACTACATTTAAGTATTGTTCAAGATCACCGAAAATGTATCGTATATCTAGCCGCGTTCACTGCCGCATGCATACAGGTGACACCGAAACAACAATGTTAGAATCATTGAGGAATACTATGTCGTATCACCTGCTGCGATCAGTAAAGCCCCTATTGCGCGGATAATTCAAGCATGTTTTCAAGCATTTGAGATATACGAAATTGACTTCAACTGACTCAAAGCGAGCGCATCGTGCACAGTATTATTATTCTTAATGCGAGTCGGAGTCAGCTGTATAGTTTTTGCCTAGCCGAATTCACGGCCGCCTGCGCATGTGTGATTGCGGAATTATGAGGCCAGTACCGTTTAGAAATCGTTTTATATCGAGTTACCCATTCGTCACCAGAGATTCTAAAGCGAATGAAGCGTCCAGCACATACGCAAAAACCACTTGATAGAATCAATAAATGGCGTGATATCTGTCCAGATATAACTATTCGTAGTACATTTATAGTTGGATTCCCAGGTGAGACAGGACCCCTGTAGTAATATCCTCTAATGTACCTGGACCAATAAGAGGCCACACTACATAAGGTGATACTTCATTATCATGGTATGCACCAAATTTTCTAGATAAAATCATATTAAATTTGTGTTAAAGTTGGAGGTTAAAATCACAACTCTATCTTTTAAAACTTATAATATAGTTATTATAACTTATATAAGATTGTTATTTCTATAAAATCATCTATATTTATTACAGCTTTTTTTAGGCTTTTAAACTTAAATAACTTAGTTTTAGCCTCAAAATAATTATCCATAGTTTTATGATAATCATCATCACGATCAGCAAAACACCCCATCTACAGCAGACAAATCAAAGAAGTTTTTAGGCATGGAGGGCCCTCTGGGTTGTACTTATCAACGAGAAGATAGCCTCGCCATCAACAGGATTATCTGACTGAGCTATGTCGAATGCTCAGTTGCTTTAGTCGAAAGTTCGAATCCTCTCTCTTTTTTTTTTTTATTTGACGGCGGTGAGCATGAATTTCACCTCCTCCAGTACACTACATCTACAGGCTTGGAGCGATGCCAGACACCGGCAAAAGATGCCGAGAGCGAGTGGGGATATAGTAATCCAGGTGCAACCAAATTAGGAAGGCCTAATAAGCTTCAAGAAAGACACTCCCTCACCAGAACAGGAATTGGCCTTACTGGTGCAGTATACGGCCACCCCCTCCCAAATGACTCCAACAACTAAACCATGGCCCTCAGTCCCCAGCAGCTGCGGAGCACCTGACCAAGGCGGCGGTCAGACCTGAAACGCAGCAGAAGGTGCTAAGAATCTCTGGGTCCGGACAGGCCGCCAATGGAAACTGGCCCTATCAACCTTTAACGCCCGAACTCTGTCAAGTGAGGCTAGCTTAGCAGGACTCTTTGAGGAACTATCAGACATTTTTTGGGGTATCATTGGCCTTAGCAAGATTAGAAGAACTGACGAGGCTTATACAGTGCTGACTAATGGCCATGTCTTTTGCTATAGCGGTCTCCCAGATAAGAAGCAATACGGGGCAGGACTACTAATCCATAAGGACACAGCAGGCAAGATTGACGAATTCCATAGCATTAATGAGAGGGTAGCAGTAGTCATAATCAAACTTATTAAGAGCTATAGATTAAAGATAGTTCCAGCCTAGGCTCCAACATCCAGTCCCGGTGATGATAAAGCAGATCAATTTTATGAAGATGTTGAATTAGCGATGAGAAAAGTGCAAACTCAGTATACTGTAGTAATGGGAGACTTCAATGCAAAAGTGGGGAAAAAGCAGGCTGGGGAACAAGCAATTGGCAACTATGGCGTCGATTCTAGGAAGGCTAGAGGAGAGATGTAGATAGAATTCACAGAAAGAAATAAGCTTCAAATAATGAATACCTTCTTCAGGAAGCGTAGCAAAAGAAAGTGGACCTGGAAAAGCCCCAATGGTGAAACCAGAAATGAAACAGATTTCATATTTTGTACCGATCCCAGCATAGTGTAGAATATATAAGTAATAGGTAGGGTAAAGTGCAGTGATGGTAAGTTAGTGAGGGCTAGGATTCACCTCAATTCAAACAGAGAAAGGGTAAAATTGGTCAAGAAGAAACAGGTCAACCTAGAGGCAATAAGGGTAAAAGCAGACAAATACAGGCTGGTAATTGCCAACAAATATGCAGCCTTAGAACAGAGAGATGAACATGACAGAGAGGTAATGAATTAAACCATAACTAGACTGGTTTCAGAGGCAGAAATTGAAGTGCGAGGCAAGGCACCAAGGCAACCAGTAGGCAAACTTTCCCAAGTAACAAAGGGCCTACTAAAGAAACGACAAAGAATGAAAGTATCCAACTCAAGAGATAAGATAGAATATGCGGAACTGTCAAAACTGATCAAAAAGGCGAAAATAGGCGAGATTCGAAAGTATAACGTGAGAAAGACTGAAGCCATAAAAAATGGACGCAGGTTGAAATCAGTGAGAAGGAAACTTGGCATAAAACAAACCAAGATGTATGCGCTGAAAGATAAGCAGCGTAATATCATCAGCAATCTCGAAAGTACTGACCTACTGACCTAGATTCTATGCTAACCTGTACAGGTCCCAGAGGAGCCACGATACCACCATTCGAAGCAGTAATGAACAGGTTGCAGAGACTCCTATAACTAGCGATGAGGTCAGAAGAGCCTTGCAAGACATGAAACAGGGAAAATCAGCAGGAGAAGATGAAATAACAGTAGATTTAATCAAAGATGGAGGAGACACAATGCTTGGAAAACTGCAGCTCTCCACACAAAGTGTCTATAGACTGCCAGGGTCCCAGAGAACTGGAAGAATGCAAACATTATACTAATCCACAAAAAGGGAGACGTTAAAGAATTGAAATACTATGGGGCTATTAGCTTACTCCCAGTATTATATAAAATATTCACCAAAATAATCTCGAATAGAATAAGGGCAACACTGGACTTTAATCAAACAAGCGAACAGGCTGGCTTCAGGAAGGGATAGTCTACAATGGATCACATTCATGCCACTAATCAGGTAATAGAGGAATCTGCAGAGCACAATCAGCCTCTCTATATGGCTTTCATAGATTACGAAAAAGCATTTGATTCAGTAGAGATACCAGTAGTCATAGAGGCCTTGCATAATCAAGGAGTACAGACCGCTTACGCAAATACCCTGGAAAATATCTACAAAGATTCCACAGCCACCTTAATTCTACACAAGTAGGAAGATACCTATAAAGAAAGGGGTCAGACACGGAGACACAACCTCTCAAATGCTATTCACTGCGTGCTTGGAAGAAGTATTCAAGCTATTAAACTGGGAAGGTTTAGGAGTAAGGATCGACGGCGAATATCTCAGCAACCTTCGGTTTGCCGATGACATTGTTCTATTCAGCAACAATGCAGATGAGTTGCAACAAATGATAGAGGACCTTAACAGAGAGAGCATAAGAGTGGGGTTGAAGATTAATATGCAGAAGACAAAGATAATGAGGAATAGCCGGGAAAGAGAACAAGAATTCAGGATCGCCAGTCAGCCTCTAGAGTTGGTGAAGGAGTACACTTACCTAGGTCAATTAGTCCCAGGAAACCCTGATCACGAGAAGGAAATTCATAGAAGAATAAAAATGGGTTGGATCACATATGGCAGACATTGTTAGCTCCCGACTGGAAGCTTGCCATTATGATTGAAAATGAAAGTGTACAATCAGTGCATTTTACCGGTGCTGACATATGGGGCGGAGACTTGGAGACTGACAAAGAAGCTTGAGAAAAAGTTAAGGGCCGCACAAAGAGCGATGGAACGAAGAATGCTAGGCATAGCGTTAAGAGATAGAAAGAGAGTGGTTTGGATCAGAGAGCAAACAGCTATAGCCAATATTCTATTTGACATTAAGAGAAAAAAATGGAGCTGGGCAGGTCATGTAATGTGCAGGTTGGACAACCATTGGACCATTAGGGTTACAGAATGGATACCAAGAGAAGGGAAACGAAGTCGAAGACGGCAGAAGACTAGGTGGAGCGATGAAATTGGGAAATTCACGGGTGCTTGTTGGAATCGGTTGGCACAAAACAGGGCTAATTGGAGATCGCAGAGAGAGGCCTTCGTCCTGCAGTGGACATAAAATAGACTAATGATGATGATGGTTATTCAGAGAAACCATGGGGAAGGCGGGAGATCGAAATTCAAGATCATACATGCTTTCCTCGGGACAATATATATAGGTACGCTTCTAGAAGGGAGAGGGGGATAAGGCAGGTGGGTGAGGCAATGACCGAGGGTGTGTTAGCGGCAAGTGTGTAGAAACGAAATAAAAGTGTGCTATTCAACATTGGTGGAGGAATGTGAGGTAGCATCGTGTGTCAGCCGGTTGATGTGTCAATGTAGGTTCCTTTTTTCGTGGAAGGTGCCTGGATGACGAGAGGGGGGGGAGAAGAATTATCTGCTCCGTTGGAGGTCAGCGAATTACCATCTCTCTGAAAGAGAGAACAAAATTCAGCAGCAGAAAATGGTGGTTGAGGGGAAAAAAAGGATAAATATATAAATAAAAAAAGAAAGGAAGAGAAAAAAACTAAGCAACCCAATTAGAAATAAAAATAGCTAGGTGCTGTTGTCTTAGTTTGAAATTTAGCATAGCAAATAGATTCTAAAGCTCACTTTGAAACATTTATGCCTATTGGTTGCAATGTCTTGAAATTATGGATGAGGTAGGATTGTCTGTATTTTCTGCCTCGCACAGAATGGAAATTTGACTGCAAGATTTAGAGTTTAAGTTCATCAAAGTTATGACCTTGTTGGTTGAAACACTTGGCGACAGTTTTGGGAAGCTTTTTAGCTGTGTCCACACAATGTCAGCTTAACCTGATGTTCATTGATTAACCAGTTTCACAGATATATTGTTTCTTACAGAAGGAACATTCAAGCATATAAATTAGATCGGAACTCATGCAAGTAAAGCTAGTTTTCATTTCGTGTATACTATAGCTATTTGCGGTGCTTTTAATTTTAAGGTCCCTTTGAAGGTGCCTCCAGGTTTTGTGCCTGCAGGTTTTGCACCTGGGGCAAGAATATGGTTTTATTACAGGGGAATGATGCTGGCTGATTTTAGTGTGCACTACCATGTCTAAAGTTTCTGTCGCGGCAATAGGTCACCCTTGGTACCACCGGGAACACTTTTCTCAGATGCTTGTTACTCGATAATATTAGGTGGTATTTTCGTAGAATGTTGTTTATGTTTGGGAGGGCATTAGAATATTTTGTTATAAAGGCTGGTGATCTCTCCGATTCTGGCGTAGGCTGTTTCTTAGCTAATTCGAACTGCCTCTCCAGTACTGACACAAAGTCAGAAGCCTTGTTGAGAGGAACTTATGGATAGTCACTGACCTCCAATAGAGCAAATAATCCCCCTCTCACCTTCGTTGTCCAGGCCCCTTCCATGAAAAAAGGAACCTACATTGACACTTCACCTGGCTGAAACACCAATGCTACCTCACATTTCTCCACCGACATTGAATAGCACATCTTTGTTTTCAATTCTACACCCTCGCCGCTAACACACCCTAGGTTGTTGCCTTGCCCACCCGCCCTTATCCCCTCTCCCCTTTAGAAGAAACATACCTATATATAACATGCCGAGGAAGGTATATATTGCCTTGAAAAAGACAAGTCCACTTGTCGAAATGTTGGCTCTGGCTTTCACTCGTTCTTGTTTTGCTCAAGATAATATTCAGATATTTAAGATATGTGAGCACTCAATCTGAAGTGCTGCTCCCACGGCCAGTCTCGGTTGTTGTAAATACGGATTGCTCAGACGGGCAGCCTGTGCTAGGTACATCTCCGGCTGTAGAAAGCATACCAAAATAGTCTTAATGGCTAGACAAGATGGTTTTCTTGAAATTCTAGCGTTGTTTGACAGAACTTTGCCTGCAGGACGGCAGGTGTGTCTCGCAGAACAAACAAATCGGAAATGCTCTGATGCAAGAAATAACGAACTTTGCGCTCGTACATTAACGAATGAAACAATGCAGCATTTTCACGCTTTCTGCAGCGAAAGAAAAGCACGGATGAGAGCATAACTAGTGCTTCACATGGTCAGCACAAGCGCATAAATCAAACATCACTATAAATCACACACTTGAGTCGTCGTTTCTGAGCATTCCTGCAAAGCTTCAGGGACGTTTAACAAATCTACTAAGCTTTCTCACAACAATAAGCATGCTGTAACAGAAACCATGTAACACAACTTCATTGCTTCACGTGATTATCAGCACTCGGAAATCAGTCAAATATATTACCATAAAGCTTACTGCTTCCAAATGCTGTGTAGCGTGTGCAATATTCATTATTCTAAAAACATCTTCCTTCAAGCAAATAAACATAGGCAAGAAAATTTCAATCGCCACCGGTATACCGTATTGGCATACACCCACAGACTACTTCCTCGATTGAACCACTGCTGAATTTGAGAATGTCAAGCTCGAATATTAATGCAAAACACCTTTGGGAAGAAACAATATAGGGTCTTGCATGTTGTCCACCATGTACAGATAACATATGCATTACAGCGATTAACATTGCTTGAGCATATTAAAAAATACAAGCTTTGAAAAACATGCCGTTCAAGAATAAACTTTTTCACAACTCCAGCCCCTCGAATGGGTGAAAGTTTAGTCGCAGAATGTGCCCATTTACATGGTGTCCACCCCTGCTCCCACAAAATTGACTTACAAACAGGCGAAATGGATAACCACCTGACAGGGCAGCTCTGTGTTTGAATATCACCCAAGAACTACAGGTAATATGGGTAATATGGCAGTAAGAAAACTTACGGAAAGCACGCACATGCGTGGCATGCATGGCAAGATCAGTCTATTCCATGGCCATAATCTCTCATCTGTGTCTCATTAACCCTTTGAAGGTAAATTTTTTTCGCCAGGTGCGGCCACCCAGGGTCGATTTTTTTATTGCAGATTCCAATTCTTCTTAGCGATCATCATACCTTGCTGGTGAAGCAGCGCACTGACACGGACACAGTGAAGACAAACAGGAAAAGACGACACTCGCTGCTTCACCAGCAAGGTATGATGATCACTCACCAACTAGCCCAACTTTCCACTTTACTGAATCTTCTTAGGGAGTTATTTCGAAAAAAATGAACTGCAACTTTTCTAGGGTGACCGTAAAGTGAGAAACAAATATTTTGCGTTGGTATATATGTACTCTTCAATTAAGAATGACAACAATAAAAATGAAATATATTTATAAGAATTGAAAATTTTATGCATTGTTATAGTTCAAGGCATTGAAAATGTGCACACGAGAGAATTTCACAAAACTCAAATGTTCCTGCTCTTTCCAGAAGAGGGTTGTAGCGCCGAAAAAGACAACACATAGCAAGCGAGACGGGACAGGCGCATAGATGGGTAGCAAGAACCACACATGCGCACGAGGGTGCCGTCTCGCTTGCTGTTGTCTTTTTCGGTGCTACAACCCTCTTCTGGAAACATGCACCAACTAGCCCCCCAACAAGTATTACTCAGTTCTTGCTCTTACAATAATATGTACATCCATAGCGTAATCGAACTGTGTAGGTGCGCGCACTCAACAAAACTGTGTGGTTGTGTGCCCGTCAAAAAAGCAAAACGTGTGACAAACTTCTGCTAATCTTCATCTTATTGCCAACCAGAGGCAACTAGTTTTCACGAGTCTAAAAAAAAAAGTAATAATAATAAGCAACGGAAACGCATGCACGGCAGCATCCTTCCTATGCGCACCCCTGTGAGCACTAAACGAGTGAGAAACAAGCTGTCGCCCTTTGAGCGATTAGTAACGAGATAGCCATCAGTTTTGCAAGCGCAAGAAGCCAAAACCGCCCATGGAACAAAACCCAAGCCGCCGCCCGCCCGCGTGCGCGTCAATGCACAAGCGGTACTATATAGACGTGCGGGAGCCAACTAGCGCTAAAACAAACCATGTAACGAAAAGTGAGAGAGGGAGGCACGCAAAAAAAAATACCCTATATTCCCACATAGTGGCAGCACATGACAGAAAACAAAAATTTAGGAAATTAGCGCGCTTTTAAATATACAGATGGCGCCGTAAATATATGGCAGCGACCATTTTGGAGTTCGTTCGCGGCACCGTATATTTACGTCATTGACCCTCAAAGGGTTAATGTCCACAGCAATGAAAAAGACGAACATTAAGAAAAGGACACAGCTAGCCCGATTCAAGTAGAGCATCTAGATCACGTTACAGCTGCTTATGCAATGCATAAATACACAGAAGCAGCTGTAAAAGCAGAAACCAAGTATCGCAGCAATTTTGGTATAACTGGTGCTGCTCGCACTGAAATAAGGCACCAGCTAAGTTCCACATAAGATAAAACAATGGAAAACCGGGAAAAGTACAATAACTGTGAAGAGGCAAATTCTTTTGAGTGGTAGTGATCACATAACTGTACCAACAGCAACAACTGGTATGTCATGTATAATCTGTATAATCACGAACAGCACAGTGTTCATGCCCGAGTGGCATCTTCCTTTCACCCTGTCTTTCAACACTGCAATGTTATGGTGATGAAAGCCCAACAAGCCACTTTAGTTAGCATCATGAACCAAATTACCCAAATGGAGCACTAGGGTAAACATTCAACTCACTCCACAGGTGCCAAAGGAGGAGCAGAGGGCTTCGAAGCCCTAGGAGGAATGTCTGGCACTTCAAAGTCGCTCAGTGTTGGGAAAGGTGGCGTCTTAGCCCGAGGAGTGCTGCGGACACCATTCTCCAGCTCCAGCAGCATTGGGTAAACATCGGAAGGCGATATACCACCAGAAGGAGGCGTTGGTGTTCCTGGCCTCTCAGGCTGCACCACTTTTGCCTGCTGCTGTCGCTGCTGCAGTGCAAACAGCTTCTGCTGCTCATACATAAGCCGCTCCAACTGGTCTTTCTTTCTACGCTCTTCCTGGAGCGCTTCTTCTGCAGCTTGCCTTTCCTAGAAATTGAGAACTCTGGTAATTAAACAAGCAAAGTTAGCTGCCATGTGCACACAAATTCTTTACATGCAATTCAGTATGTTTTGTGGCAAGTACTCCTTAAAGAGACAAAAACATGAATGCATATACGTAGTGCCCATAAACAAGGACAAACAAGAGAGACAGGGACACATGTGGTGCTAACTTTCAACTGATCGTTTACTGACATAAAGATTGCTAGTACAAATAATAAAACCTCATTAATTCGACCCTCATTAATTCTAAAAATCAAATAATTCGAACTTGCCCTATGGTCCCGGCAGGCGTATACATTATTTAATGCAATGAAACTTGTTAATTCGGACATATTTGGCCACTCACCGGTTAATTCAGAGAATTCTCGGAGCTCGGCGAGCCCCACAAATGTGCAACGCAAAAGAGCAAAAACGGTGTCCACCGAATTGAAGTGACGGAGTTTGCATTGCCATAGTCATCAGTGGAAATAGTAAGTGATTGACAGCAATGCTAGAACCAATGTCGCCAATTTAGCTGTTTTGTAGCTAGACCTATCTACTTTAGGCCTCAACTAGCTGTAAAATTTTAATTTAGCTACTACTGTCTTAGCTTCTTTTTCGAAATCTAGCTCCTAATCTAGCTATTTTGGCTAAGTCTAGCTTTAGTCTAGTGACATTTCGGAATAAGTATTCTGGTGTGAAAAAATGCTTGCTACACATATGCTACACATGATAGAACTGACGTTAGGCACATAGCACCATCTAGCAGCTTTTCAAAAATATAAAAAACAGACCAAGATATATTGCATCTCGAGAGAAAGAAGAAAACCATTGAAAAGAGAGAGAAAGAGGCAATATAAAGAAGACAGCGAAGGGGTCTGCCTCGCTGCGTCACTGGGGAAAAGAAAACAGCATGTGAACAAAAGAGACGCGACGCAGCGGCACAGCTTCTGATGGGTGTCGCTTATCACACGGGGGCCCCGATGAGCATCGAATTGGCACTCATGGTACAATATTGTACAAAATGCATGCATCAGCATTCCTATTACTCAAACCCTACGTGAACGCAACATGAGCCTCAGACACTTAATGTTTCTGCATGGCGACCAGACCGCAAGGCATTCTGCACTCCCGCATCCGACTCTCTCCATAGATCACTCACGCCGAGTGCCAAGCAGATGGAAGAGGGGCCGCCGGTCTTTAGGATATGTGTGATGCTTGCAGCCACAAGCAGTGCCATCCGCCTTAATTCAGTTTCCATCCAACCAGTATGGGTTTCCTTTGTAGCAATTGTTACGATCGGGTAGATGTCAGATTTTTTCTTTATTAATTACTTCTCTCCACCTTACGGGTTTCCGCAGAACTATTACATATAACTCTTGCCTTTGCTTCGAGTTGTTGACAAATTTGACTTCGCCCTGCCATCTGCTGGCTGCCTGGTTAGCTCAGATGGTAGAGTGGCCGCCCCGGAAAGGCGGTGGTCTCGGGTTCGAGTCCTGGACCAGGATGAATTTTTCTTCAACTATGAGGATTTTCTTCCGAGGAACCTGTATGGGTTTCCTTTGTAGCAGTTGCTACGAATAAGTGGATGTCCGATTTTCCCTTTATTAATTACTTCTCTCCACCTTGCGGGTTCCCGCAGAACAATTACGTCAAACTCTTGCTTTGCTTTGAATTGTCGACAAATTAGACTTCGCCCTGCGATCTGCTGGCCGTCTGGTTAGCTCGGATGGTAGAGCGGCTGCCCCGAAAAGGCAGTGGTACTGGGTTTGAGTCCCGGACCAGGACGAATTTTTCTTCAACTGTGAGGCTTGTCTTTCGAGGAACCCGTATGGATTTCCTTTGTAACAATTGCTACGAACAGGTGGATGTCCGATTTTCCCTTTATTAAGTATTAAACTTGAATTGGATTGTGGGGCTGTACGTTCTAAAACCACACTCGGATTATGAGGCAAGCTGTAGTGGCGGACTCCAGATTAATTTTGACACCGTGATGTTCTTTAATGTGTCCGAAAATCTAAGTGCATATGCGTTTTCTATTTTGTCCCTGTCGAAATGCGGCTGCCGCGATTAGGATCAAATCCACGACCTCTAGCAATGCCATAGCCACAAAGCTAATGCGGCAGCTACAGAAGTGTTGATTTCACGGTCGACCGCTTCCGTAGACCTCCTGGACCCTGCAGTGCGCTTTAATTAATGCGGCTCTGCTTCTGCACACCCTGCGTAAGTTGCCCGCTTGACATATTTGCATGGCGTTTATTTTTCAGAAATAGCAGCAATGTACTGTACCGTATCTTGAACTTAAGCTTATCCTGTTTCCCCGCAACAGCTGTCAAATAGTAGTGGGGTTTCCTTGCCTTCTCACATCACCTCCCCCTCTCTTATCTTGGAACTGCCTCTTCTCCCTTTCCTTCTCCTCTCTGAAGTTCTATCTACGTCCCCTCTGACCTCGCACGTTAGTAGAAAGGAAGTGCTGAAGTTTCTGCAATGCTTCTGATGGGAGTCACAGATAATTATAGCTGTCAAGCGGCTAATGTGGCGATGGCCAGGGAGCTCCAGAGGGCATTGTGCCCATTCGACGTGGTGGGGTGAAAACGAGTTTCTCCTGTGGCCTTTTCTCTCTTACTGGCGCTGTCATCTATATACATGCTCTGAACCACGCCCCTACGGACGCAGTGTGCACGACAGCAGCCCATAGCAGCAGCAGCAGCAGCAGTGGGAAAGTCGAAGGAAGAGGCAAAGAAAGGTTCGCTTTAATAGGTTGGACATTGACACAGTAAATTCACTAACAAGTGTGGAAGCACAAAAAAAACGCCATGAATACAGTTTACCAGTGGTGGCAAAAATCAGCACGATGGCACATACTCAATGGCAGAGGATGATGCCCGGCAAGCTGCAGATGTTATCCAAGAATTGTGTGTACTGCAGGACTGATTGCCTTTATGTAATGCCATATCTTCCAGGATACTTGTACTGCCTGTGAGGCTGTATAATTAGGAATATTGAGGCCAAGCCCTTCCTATGTTTGTTTAAAATTATAATAGTGCATATTGTAAGTTTCCTGTTTATTGTGCTGTGCATACTGTACTCATCTGGTACAATTGCTTTGCTCTTCTCAAGTTCGCAAACAGATTTTTATCACTCAGCCTTGCCATGTGTTATGGGCTACTGTTACGTAATATATTGTTTTCTTTTACATAGAAGTTCTGCGGAAACCCGCAAGGTGGAGAGAAGTAATGAATAAAGGGAAAATCAGACATCCACCCGTTCGTAGCAATTGCTACAAAGGAAACCCATACGGATTCCTCGAAAGAAAAGCCTCATAGTTGAAGAAAAATTCGTCCTGGTCCGGGACTCGAACCCGGGACCACCGCCTTTCCGGGGCAGCCGCTCTACCATCTGAGCTAACCAGACGGCTAGCAGATGGCAGGGCGAAGTCGAATTTGTCGACAACATGAAGCAATTAAAGGCAAGTTTTTTACATAGAAGTTCTGCGGAAACCCGCAAGGTGGAGAGAAGTAATGAATAAAGGGAAAATCAGACATCCACCCGTTCGTAGCAATTGCTACAAAGGAAACCCCTACGGATTCCTCGAAAGAAAAGCCTCATAGTTGATGAGGTTTCCTCATGGGTTTCCTTTGTAGCAATTGCTACGAACAGGTGGATGTCTGATTTTCCCTTTATTTATTGTTTTCTTTGTTCACCAATGTGGTTGATTGTATGCTTAGAAGTACGCTAAAATCTCTATTATAGGACATGTGTAACAAATGCTATTCTACATTGTTTCATTCATTGCAAACATGCAATTTCGTTGAGATATGTTCAAACATTTAATGGCACATTGCAATTTATGTGCACGGAAAAGTTTTGCACTCCGTACAAACCGCACGGCTTTAGTCTATGTCACTGTTTTGTTTGCGTGATGTGGAAGAGTGCACTCTGCTTCATTTTTCTATTGTACTGTATTTTGCTTATCAACACATGACACAGTGAAATATGTATTGCTCATGTTTTTTTTCTGCTAGTCTGTTGTTGGGTTTTGTTTAATCAATGTTCTTAATGATCGTGTACTCTTATGAACTTTCTTACCAGGCATTCATGGCTTTCACATGTCTGCATGTGTATAGCTTCATCAAAATTATTTTTTTAAATAGAATTAACATCCAAAAATCTTTCAAGTGTTTCTGTGATAACTGTGTGTTCATAAGCCTGAAGTTGATGTTAGTTTACTAATGTCAGCCTTTTGGTTAAGGTATCTTTTAGAAATGTAATTTTTGCATCTAATGAATCAATCAGACCACTGGCCATCCTCCATGCCACTGCATGGTAATTAAATGTGGTTTGCAAACATGACAATAAAATACAATATAGAAAATCTTGGCATAGGGCTACAGAATAGGCACCAAAATTCCTATATTTTCTTCTCAGTGTCGATGAGGCAATTTTTTTTTTTTTTACAGTTGCACATTTTGCTAACAATTCCAGTTTCATTTCATAAGCCTTTGGATACGCCCATAAAGTATATGTAGTTCATTTTTTACATGTTTACAGAGAAATGATGCATTTGCAGCTCCTCTTTTGTAGGCACGTAAGCCTTGATGCTTTGCGAAAACTAAGCCTGCCCTAAATTGTTGGAATCAAAACGGGAGCACATTTATTATTTGTTCATACACATTTCGCGTAGTTGCCTGCAAGAAAACATGACTTGATAGCCGTGTTTAATCCTTCAAGATAATACACAATAAATGCGTTACATACCCAGAATACATGAAAAAAGTGCTTGAAAAAACATTTAGCTACTTTTAGCTCCTTGCTGGTGCTTTTTGCTACTTTGAGCTACTTTCACATTGCTATCTAGCTACTTTTGCTCGCCGACATTTAGCACCACTGGCCAGAACACTTTGTGCCTTTGAATCCTTTATTCTTGCATTTACCGCTGTACATAGCACCGCGTTGGCCGCGTGCCTCCATGACTGTGTATTCACCATCCACAATCACGTCGATAGTGGCTGTGGTTTCGTCTGTAGCGGTTGCGGCAATAGTTTTGCTTTGACTCTGTGTGCGCTTTGGCTAGAGTGTACTAGACAATGGTCGAGTGGGCCAAACGGCACTCTCCCGCTGAGGCGCCACATGTGGAAAAATTTTGCGAGGGCGCTGCAGCCGAACTCGATTGGGGCGGAGATGCATTTCGCAGAATATTCAACGCAATTTTGCTGCGGGCGCTGAGACCAATTGCGCACATACTCTTATAACAGTGCTTTATTTGAACTGCAAATTTATATTGATGCCTTTTTGCTACGTACATATCTGAGACATGAGTGATACAACATGACATCTTCAATTTTGATGTTATCAAGTGCACCGTCTGCAAGCAAGACGTTCGTTGCACAGACGCTGCCAGATGCCCAGTTTTTGTAGCAGAAAGTTTGTGCAGTAAAATTTTTTATGGTTTTACTTGCTTTGGTATGCTCATGACTCTTGTCGGCCATTACCAATTGTAGTTTTAGCCAGGTGAACTACTATATTTAAAACTTTTTTCTAAAAGTAACACGTAATTTTTGCCAAGGAAGCCATCTATCTGCAACATGAAGCTACATAAGAAAATTTTGTTGATATTGTGTCATTTTACGCACGCTTCTTGTCGGTGGAATATTGATCAGAGACAATTATCAAAGAAAGCACTATTATAGTGAAATAAACCAGGTTTATTAAGTGTGAGGCACGAAGAGATGCAGATTATCAAGATGACCAATGCACTTCTAGGTAAATCTAAGGGTACATAGACATATCCACAACATATATGTAAAAAAAATATTAGCAAATATTCTAAGTACACTGATTGAAAAAGTTAAAGCTCCCGACCGGAATAAGCATGTTTCTTTTAAAAGCTGCACCAGCCCCAGGTGAACCAATCGAGTTTCCGAGAAAAGGAATCAAGGCAATTAATGGAGGTTAATATGAACAACAGTGCTGGGGAAAAGATATTGCCTATGTACACAGAGTGAATCGGGGAGACCAGGAAGCCTTCACCAACGTAAGCTCCGTGGTTTGTCTGGCGATCTCCTTCAACGTGCCAGCAGGCGAAATGAAGTAGAAACATAATCTAATTGAATGGTATTTCCATTTCAGATCATATTCGACTTCAGAATTCACTATTAAAAATTATCGAATAGCCGTTTTCGTTGGAATATAATGCATAACAGCACGTTCGAAGTCTCGAAGATAAGGGGCCGACCCAAGTGAGGATTCTTATTCCGAATGATTGTGCTGCTGGAGATTTCCTGAGACCAGTTCCTAAGAGAATTAAAACACGGATGCTAATAGGTTCTACTGAACACGTTCCTAGCTGTCATTCAACATAACCGGCCCGTCTTGGGGCACCCTGTAAATCTGCTAGCTTGATTCAGGCAAGGAAAACATATTTTTGACAGTCTCACCACGTCTGCAACCCATTAAACTGGGTGCCCAATGTGGTACCACACTTCTTTAACGAACGCATCAGGTCTACACATCTCTACATGTTAGACCTGTTGTTCCTTTAATTGCTTCATTATTATCCTTATGATAGTGCATTGGTTAACTGAAAGCAGCCGTTTATAATAAAGAAGCTGCTTAGTTGAGCGGACGTCCAATTGGGAACGGCATTACATTTAGGTATGAAATATAAGACAAGCGTAACATGTTTTTCTCGGAAATGATACTCGAGAATAATTTTTTACAACCCTGAAAAAAAGTAAAAAAATGCAGCTACCTTTTCTTTCCTTTAATTAAACAAGTTCCGGCATTTCATGTCAGGCGATATGATCATGAGGCGCCCTGTGCAGTTCTCACCACCTGGGGTTATTTAATGTGCACCTAAACAGAAGTACACGAGTGTTTTTCCATTTTGTTCCCATCGAATTCCATGACCTGGTTTGAACCCGTGAGCTTGAGTTTAGCAGCGCAACACCATATCCACTATGTTGCCATCTGGGCTACATACGTAGTAGTCATATGCACCTATGTCATACACCATCATCATCATCAGCTTGGCTACGCCCACTGCAGGGCAAAGGCCTCTCCCATACTTCTCCAACTACCCCGGTCATGTGTTAATTGTAGCCATGTTGTCCCTGCAAACTTCTTAATCTCATCCATCCACCTAACTTTCTGCCACCCTTTGCTGCATTTCCCTTCCCTTGGAATCCAGTCCATAACCATTAATGACCACCGGTTATCTTCCCTCCTCATGACATGCCCTCCCGATGCCCATTTCTTCTTCTTGATTTCAACTAAGATGTCGTTAACTCGCGTTTGTTCCCTCACCCAATCTGCTCTATTCTTATCCCCTTCACGTTACAGCCATCATTCTTCTTTCCATAGCTCGCTGCGTCGTCCTCAATTTAAGTAGAACCCTTTTCGTAAGCCTCCAGGCTTCTGCCCCGTAGGTGAGTACTGGTAAGACAGCTGTTACACACTTTTCTCTTGAGGGATAATGGCAGCCTGCCGTTCATGATCGGAGAATGCCTGCCAAATGCACCCCAGCCCATTCTTATGGTTATTTCAGTGTTATGATCCAGATCCGCGGTTGCTAACTGCCCTAAGTAGATGTATTCCCTTACCACTTCCAGTGCCTCGCTACCTATCGTAAACTGCTGTTCTCTTCCGAGACTGTTAAACATTACTTTAGTTTTCTGCAAATTAATTTTTAGACCCACCCTTCTGCTTTGCCCATCCAGGTCAGTGAGCATGCATTGCAATTGGTACCTTGAGTTACTAAGCAAGGCAATATTATCAGCGAATTGCAAGTTACTAAGGTATTCTCCATTAACTTTTATCCCCAATTCTTTCCAATCCAGGGCTCTGAATACCTCCTGTAAACACGCTGTGAATAGCATTGGAGAGATCCTATCTCCCTGCCTGACGCCCTTCTTTATTGGGATTTTGTTGCTTTCTTTATGGAGGACTACGGTGGCTGTGGAGCCGCTATAGATATCTTTCAGTATTTTTACATACGGCTCGTCTACACCCTGATTCCGTAATGCCTCCATGACTGCTGAGGTTTCGACAGAATCAAATGCTTTCTCGTAATCAATGAAAGCTATATATAAGGGTTGGTTATATTCCGCACATTTCTCTATCACCTGATTGATTGTGTGAATATGGTCTATTGTTGAGTAGCCTTTACGGAATCCTGCCTGGTCCTTTGGTTGACAGAAGTCTGAGGTGTTCCTGATTCTATTTGCGATTACCTTAGTAAATACTTTGTAGACAATGGACAGTAAGCTGATCGGTCTATAATTTTTCAAGTCTTTGGCGTCCCTTTTCTTATCATACATATGCAGTCACTAGTCGTGAAGTCGTGAAGGCGCGCAGCTTTCGGCTGCGTGCCTTCATGACTGCATAGTCACCATCCACGATTACGTTGATAGTGGCCGCGGTTTCGTCCGCAGCCCTTTGTGGCAAATAGTAGTATCGTTTTGACTCCCCGTGTGCCTCGGCTGCGTGCCTTCATGGCTGCATAGTCACCATCCATGATCGCGTCGATAGCAGCTGCAGTTTCATACACAGCGGTTGCAGCAGTAGCTCCATTTTGACTCAGTGCGCACTTCGGCTGTGCGCCTTTATATGACTGCGCAATCGCCATCCACGATTGTGTCGATAGCAGCCACAGTTTCGTCTGCAGCCCTTAGCGGCAAACAGCAGTATCGTTCTGATTCCGCACGCGCCTCGGCTGCGTGGCTTCATGACTTCACAGTCACCATCCATGATCGTGACGATAGCAGCCGAGGTTTCGTATGCAGTGGTTGCGGCAGTAGTTCCGCTTTGACTTGGTGTGCGCTTCGGCTATGCACCTTTATATGACTGCGTAGTCGCCATTCACATTGCATCGATAGTGGCCGTGCTTTCATCTGCAGCCTTTGCAGCAAACAGTAGTTTCGTTTGGACTCAGTGCGCGCCTTGGCCGCATGCCTTCATAACTGCATAGTCGCCATCCATGATCGCATCGACAGCGGCCACAGTTTCGTCTGCAGCGATTGCGGCAAACAGTAGTTTTTTTACTCAGTGCAAAGCTGTCGAGGATGAAGAGCACCGTCAACATCACGATGGGCAGCGACCCGGCGGCACTGGCAAAAAAGTACAGGTGAAAAAATAATCGGGATGTGCGCACGGTAGTGAAAAGCATGTCTCAGATGAAGGTGCACACCACGGCCGCTCTGTGAAGGAAGTCACGAGGCCTTTGCCGCTAAAAGCGCTAATCAGTTACAAAGTGATAAGAACTACAGCTTCCACACTGCTTTTGTGCAAAATAGAAACGGAATTTTTTAATTCATTCAGTAAATAAAAGTGTGATGACGTGGTAAGCATTCGTTTATTGTTTTCTTGATACCCTCGTTAATTTGACATTCAGTTAATTCGGACATTTTTTTCGGTCCTGTGAAATCCGAATTAACGAGGTTTTGCTGAATACATATAGATTCACGATGCACGCTCCCCATACTCTCATTTCGTGTGCTCAAAAATTAAAATTATTTTTCCTATAGCATGACTGATGGTTTTGGGAAAGTTCACCAATCCTAGCTATGAGTTCCACTTTAATAATCTCTCTAACTTGCTGCTTACTTATCTTCCCGACAATCAAGGCTTTATCAAAAAATGGTTGACGACCACACACTCCACAATGAAGGTAAAGAAAGCGTCTATTTTTCTTGTCAACGTTGTTGGATAGTCTATCATTTACATGCCCATCTGTTTCACTTATATAGGCCTAACCACGTGACCAGTGTATGCAATAAATGGCATGCTCTGTGCAGCCAACAAACTAGTTCCTGTGTGCTTTTTCACAACTTTGATTAGTGGGAAAAGAGAGCCTGATGAGGTGGCATAGTCCTTGCAGTTTATAGGTGTAGGGCATATCACCTTCCCGTTGAGGTGCATGATTTTTCAAATTCTGAGAAACGCAGTGAATACACAAACTCACAGCATATTTTTTTGTTATTCTACAGCTGCAATAAATACATCACAATGTTTGCCACACTGTCTCCTCAGAAAGACCTCTGCTACAGCAACTGGAACATGGTGAAGATAGCGTGCACCCACTAAGCATCACATTTGCCTTAGAAATAAACATCAACGAGACATTACTTCTGCAGGACATGCAGAGCCACAACTTAACAGCTCTTTACTGCTTTTGAGTGGGCTGATTTATAAGGTAGTGGAGGCCTATTGGCACATGGCTCATACATCCAGCATGTACGGTCATCACGTAAATACAGTCCGATATCAAGGAAGTTAATGCTCCCATCAACAGACACCTTACGTGTTACTTCGAATGGGGCTAAGCCCTTCTTGGACAACGTTTAATATGGTAGTAGTCTCACATTTAAAGGAATGAGAACTCCAGCCACGTAAAAGCTAATAGTCATCAATGTGCCTAACAACCTTGATTGCATTTGTCTGGCCCAAGCATGAAGAAATCTTCGAGGGGGCAAATGAGATGCTTAGCAGATTCAGACTGTCCTCACCATGTTATAGTTGCCGTAGCAGAACTCCTTTTGAGGACAAGATGCGGGAAATGTCGTGGCACTTTGCCTGCAGCCATGGAAAAACAAGAATAGGCTGAAATTTCACTGCGTTGCTCACAACCGGAAAAAAAATTACCATGAACTCTCCCATGAAGGTGGCATGTTCTGCACCCAATAAGCAACAGGGGTTATGCCACCTCAACAGGCCCTCTCTTTCTGCTCATTGAAATTGTGATAAAGCTTGTGTGAATAAGTTTGTTGGCAGCGCAGAGCATGTAATTTACTGAATACCCTTGTCACGTGGTCAGGTATAAATTCACCAAACAGGTAAATGAGTAAACGATATATTCGGAGTGCACTGCAACAGTGTTGACAAGAATGAAGGCTTTCTCAACCTTTCTTGTTGGCTGTCGACCATATTTAAAAAAAAAAGCACTTTTCTTTGCAAACCTCGCAGAGAGAGAGATAAAACTTTGTTATGTCCTTGATGGGGTTCAGGGGTGGCGGGGGTCGGGAGACTAACCCCCAATCCCCCCTTCCTCAGACGGCGGCCAGTCCTTGCTTTCTGGCGGCGTCTTCGGCCATCCGGACGGCCCAGAGCTGCTCCTCTGGGTCCAAGCTGAGCAGCAATGTCTCCCACTGCTCGGCCGTAGTTATGCGTGTGTTAGTGTGGGAGGTGTTGGTGGGTGAGGCTTTGGCAGAGTTTTCATGACCATGGGTGCTACGTGGCTCTTGCCAAATAAGCCAACCATTCACAGCGAAGGACGCGCATGATGTCACCGCCACTGGGTTCCTTGCACCACCACCACATGACACTCCCATCCGTGGCAGTGGCATTGCGCGGTGGCGGCCGTACTGGGAAAAGAATGTACACAGAGTCGTGTTTCGACTCTTTATGCACTCGTAGAAAGCTTCCCTGTATGTAGATTCGAACTCATTGGATCTGCTGTTTATTTTTTTTTTTTTTTATAAAACCACGATTGTCAGGAAAAACAGTAACCAGCTAATCGGAGATTACTGAAGTGGAACTGATAGCTAGGCTATCATCAATAACGTTGTCAGAAAAAGAACTCGGAATTTTTGAGAACCCGATATACAAAACATTTTTTAAAATTAAATTCTGGGGTTTCATGTGCGAAAGCCACAATCTTATTACGAGGCATGCCATATTGGAGGGCTCAGTATCAATTCTGACCACCAGGCATTCTTTAACGTGCACCCAATGCATGGTACACAAGCGTTCTTGCATTCCTCCCCCATCGGCATGCAGCCGCCACAGCCAGGGTTAAACCCGAGACCTTGAGCTCAGCAGCGCAATGCCATAAACCCTAGGCTACTGCGGCAGGTAATACAAAATATTAATGGGTGAATCTATATGTATAGCAAGATTTATCTCGGTAAACAATGAGTTAAAAGCCAGTGCTCAATGAGTCGTCTCTTTTATGTCTTGTTTATCGCGCAATACATATATGAAGTGATGATACACCAACTCGCCTAAACCGCTACACATTTGAACACGAACTGTACCATAACCAACAAACATTGCAATAGCAATGCTGAATGCTCCACAAGCACAATTCAAAAGTGAAGAGAGGTTTCTCTTGCACATAAATCCTACATAAGACAGATCAATGTACAGGGAATAAAAAAATCCTTATAGCTCATACTCAATTTACTCAGTAAAAGGAACTTGCCTTGTTTTTTTGTAGAATTTTGTACTCTTGGGTGTACTTTTCTAGGAGTTCAGCTTTCAATTTTTCCGCAATAGGAAAAACTTCTTTTAATTTCTGCAAGAAAAGATCGAGAGCAAGGAGCAGTAAACATGTCTGGCCTGTAACATGCACACATAAAATCAGAATGAGTAATATAACAGGCCTGCAATGTGCACTCAACACCAGAATAAGCAAATTAAAAATTATTGTCTTAATAAATTCAAGCAATTTAGACAGATACAGCAGAACCATGTTATAGTAAACTGATTAGGCCCAAACAAGCAGTTTACTATATTGTAAGTGTTATAATCAGGGAAGTCCCTCCAAATACATATTCCAGTCAGCAAGGTAGCTTTAGACAAAATAAATATAGCCTTAGATGTATCAAATGTTTACAGGCCATGAACAAATGGCATAAAGTTAAAACATCAAAGTTCTAACATTATGAATTCATGATGAAATCCATGAACTTTGGACAAAATAGTTACAGTGTCGTGTTGGTTGAAGACCCCTTTACCCTCAATCTTTAGCAAGCACAGTCTTTTTCACCAAGGCCTGGCTGGGCCTGCACATTGCACCAATTCATTTCCTTCAATTCTTTTATTACCTGTCACATGCAAGCCCCTGATGAAGGATGAAAAGAATAAAAACACAAAAGAATTGCCACAAGGTAAAGCACTCGGTCATTCCAGCAGGAGAACCACACAAAGTGCACAATACTTATGCAGAGAAAAATGCTTAGCTCTGGGGGAGGTGCGAGAACCACACTACAAAATTTTTCAAACCATCTGAATTGATGCCACCACCATATCCACAGAATACAAAGCTGCAATCATAAGCTTAACTAGCAACGCCACCCAAACAGAAGGTTGCCAGAAAGCAGCTCCATAAGTTATAACATGCCAACTGCTGGTGCTCAAACTCTGACCTCAGCTTAGCACTCGAGTCACGTATCTGGATTATAAATGGCACCACAAAGGGCGTTGGTGCTTACCATAGTAAGTTTGTTGAAATTGGCTGTTTACTAGACTTCTTTTTTTCCTTTTTTTTCTTTTCTTTTTCTGTTTACTGGTCTCTTTCTCCTTTTTCTTTTTTTTTTGCTTTTTTTTTTGCAAAATGACGCATAGAAGAATTCCATCGAGGATCTGGGCTTTGGTTTACAATAAGCAGAGTAACAGAGATAATCGCAATAATGTTAGATCAATACTATGTGAAGGCATAACTCTGCTGATGGCACCTTATTCACAGCAGTGCTGAAGTAGTTTGAAAAGACATATAATAACCTGAATTTGAGCAGTGACAGCCTGCAGATCAAATCGCACTCGAAAGACGCTGACCAAACACAGTTAACATTGTTGCATGTCGACTTTTCATGCTTCAACCAACTTAGCATATTGCCTATTAATGGTTATTTCTACAAACTTATCTAAACTGAAGTTCGCCTGTTATGACCCTTTTAACTTTTTGCTATTAATGATGTGTTGCTGAACAAAAGCTTCTGAGAAGAGGCACGGTTGTGCAGGATGTTTCATGGGCACATTATGTTGTAGAAAATGTAATGTTACAGCCTGAATCATCAGTCAGCTTTACACTAGCCCCTGCACTAGAACAGTCCACAACAACTTTGGTATCTAAATTTCTATAGCAATCAAAACACCTAGATCAGAACTTCATGAAAATTTGCACGTTATCTGCAATTACAAAGCTGCTTTTCTGTATTTACCTATTCTAGACGCTAATAGAAAAATAACGCTGGGCTATATTAGTAAAAATTAAATTCTAGGTTTTAACCTGTCAAAACCACAATACAACTATGAGTAAGTGTGGGACTCCAGATTAATTCTGATTACCTGAGGTTCTTTAATGTGCCCCCAATGAACGGTACATGGGCGTTTTTAGATTTCGCACGTATCAAGATGCGGACAAGATTTGATCCAGCACCCTGAGGTGGAAATTACAATTCAATCACACCAAAGGGACACACTTACCATAAGTTAATAAGGCTTGATAGGCCAAAAAAGACAAAAATAAGAAGATTGGCGACATTGCTTGGAAGTTTTTACACCTGCTCATTCTCACGCCACAGATTTTGACAGCACCACTCAGGCCTAGTTATTTTTTTATACAAAACAATGCATTGCACTGTATTTGACAGGAGCCGAAGACTGAACTAGGCAAGCTCAGAGAACTTTTCATGTGCCACAATGACCCAAATAATAGAAAATATTTTGAAACTCGTGACGTCACACTGATGTACAGGCTCTCGGTTCTGGTGCAAAATTTTCAAAAATGGAAGTTGGACCTTCATATACTTTTCGAATAATCAATCTCTTGCGGCTAAATTAACGAAAATAGAGTTTAGAAAGATCACTTTACCTGTCAAAACTGATTTAGTGTTTCTATTTAATGTCCCTTAAACTCTTTTGTTACCGCTAGAAATGTGATCATTTTTGGCACTTTCAAGTTTTCACATATTCCAAGGTGTAGTAGTTCCAATGTATCACTGGTGCTTTGAATGTATGTATAGCAGCAATAATTGCCAAGACAATTTTTGAGAATTTTTATTTGGAACTTCAATGAAGCACCTCAAGGAACATGAATAAAATTAATAATTTGGTATTTTCAGTATAAGTACTGAGAGTTAGAAGTTCTGAAGTATACAAAATATGCACCTGGTTCCTAGATCCCAACTTTTGCAAGTCAGATCATGCAATGAAACTATCAATATTTGTAGGCATCGATACTAGCCATAGTAATGCCCATGCTATGCGGGATGGCAAAGAAGTAGCTTCGCAAATGTTAAAACAGGTAAGTTCTTATTGTACAGGGAGCATTTGTTTTTTACTCATTGCAGCAGGCATGTGGTTTGTTTTTTACTGCGTTCTTTAGACTCGTGAAGAAATGGTTTACAGGTTAGGGAGCATGCAGATGCCTCCTCATAACTTATTACTACGTCTGATTACCTCTTCTGTGCAAGCAAGGTGGTCTAGTGTGCGTTCAACTGACTGGCGCTGGAGCCTCCACATGCTTTGTTTAGTTCTGGTACGGTGCTGTGAAATGATGTGGCGTGTTGCACAATATTGTACCGTAATAAGGGCGCCTGCACAGGCGGCGTTCAAAATGCAAGAGATTAGACAGCTGGTAAAGCTTCAGTCGGATGTGTGTTCTGCCGCGTGTTGCCCTCCCTGAAACGCTGCTTTCTGCAGCTGACGGCAGGCAGCGACACAAATTTATGCTTGCGCCATCACGGCAGCAGCTTGCATGCTCATAAGTGCAGGCAAATTTGCATTTTTTTTCTTAAAAAACCAGGCAATTAACTGTGCCAAGTGTTACACTAAATGAAGTCAACGCCAAAATGTGATCGTTCTGTAAAATTTGACAAAGAACAGCACAGCAATGAGCGCAAACTCTTTTTTTCGAACATGCACAGCGAAATATTCAGGACCTTGTATTATCTACCAACTAGCTAAACTTCAAGATCCCGCTTGGGGTTCCTTTAACTATGGCAATACAAAAATATTGCAAGTCATGTATTACACTGCCACATTTGTAGTTGCTTCAAGTAAATATTTTGCAACTTTCAACCCTAAATGAGATCATTTGTGGAGGCCAAAGTTCACAGCGATTTTAATGGATGCTGCAGAAGATAGGTTCAGGGTTAATTTTGACTGAACAAAGTCACATGCATTTAGATTTTGGTATTCTTGCATTGCATCATTAATTAAATGTAGCTGCCGCATCTTGGAACTGCAGCAGTGACCTTGTGCTCAGCAGCAGAACAGCTCTGCCACTGATCCAGCATAGGGGGTATTTGGAGAAAACCAGGTTAGAAAAAAGCCAGGCAGGTTAGTGAGGGCTAGGATTCATCTCAATTTGAAGAGAGAAAGAGCTAAATTGGCCAAGAAGAAACAGGTCAACTTAGAGGCAGTAAAGGTAAAAGCAGACAAATTCAGGCGGGTACTTGCTAACAAATATGCAGCCTTAGCACAGAGAGATGAAGATGACAGAGAGGTAATGAATGAAACCATAACTAGACTGGTTTCAGAGGCAGCAACTGAAGTGGGAGGCAAGGCACTGAGGCAACCAGTAGGCAAACTCTCCCAAGTAACAAAGGACCTAATAAAGAAATGACAAAAAAATGATAGTGCCCAACTCAAAAGATAGGATGGTATTCACAGAACTGTCAAAACTGATCAACAAGGCGAAAATAAGGGATATTCGAAACTATAGCATGAGAAAGCTGATGTCGGTGAGAACAAAACGTGGCATAGGACAAACCAAGATGTATGCACTGGAAGATAACCAGGATAATATCATCACCAATCTCGAAGATACAGTAAAGCAGCAGAAGAATTCTATACTGACCTATATAGTACCCAGAGGAGTCAGGATACCTCAGTTAGAAACAGTAATGAACAGGATACAGGAACTCCTCCTATAACTAGTGATGAGGTCAGAAGGGCCTTGCAAGACATGAAACGAGGAAGGGCGGCAGGAGAAGATGGAATAACAGTCGATTTAATCTAAGATGAAAGAGACATAATGCTTGAACTGGCGGCTCTTTATACGAAATGTTTACAGACTGCAAGGGTCCCAGAAAACTGGAAGAATGCCAACATTATACTAATCCACCAATAGGGAGACCTTAAAGAGTGGAAAAATTATAGACCCATTAGCTTACTCCCAGTAATAAAACATTTACCAAAATAACCTCCAACAGAATAAGGGCAACTCTGGACTTTAGTCAACCAACGGAACAGGCTGGCTTCAGGAAGGGATACTCTACAATGGATCATATCCGCGTCATCAATCAGGTTATCGAGAAATCCGCAGAGTACAATAAGCCTCTGTATATGGCTTTCATAGATTACGAAAAGGCATTTGATTCAGTAGAGATACCAGCAGTCATAGAGGCATTACATAATAAAGGAGGGTAAAAGCAGACAAATTCAGGCTGGTACTGCTTACGTAAATACCTTGGAAAATATCTACAGAGGTTCTACAGCTACCTTAATTCTACACAAGAGAAGCAGGAAGATACCTATGAAGAAAGACAGGGTCAGACAGGGAGACAAAATCTCTCCAATGTTATTCGCTGCGTGCTTGGAAGAAGTATTCAAGCTATTAAACTGGGAAAGCTTAGGAGTAAAGATCGACGGCAAATACCTCAACAACCTTTGGTTTGCCGATGACATTGTTCTATTCAGCAACAATGCAGACGAGCTACAACAAATGATTGAGGACCTTAACAGGGAAAGTGTAAGAGTGGGACTGAAGATTAATATACAGAAGACAAAGATAATGATAAATAACCTGGCTAGGGAACAAGATTTCAAGATCGCAGGCCAGCCTCTAGAGTCTGTGAAGGAGTATGTTTACCTAGGTCAACTAATCACAGGGAACCCGGACCATGACAAGGAAATTCACAGAATAAAAATGGGTTGGATCGCATACGGCAGACATCGTGAGCTCCTAAATGGGAGCTTACCGTTATCATTGAAAAGGAAAGTATACAATCAGTGCATTTTACCGGTGCTGACATACGGCGCAGAGACTTGGAGACGGACAAAGAAGCTTGAGAACAAGTTAAGGACCGCGCAAAGAGCGATGGAATGAAGAATGCTAGGCATAACTTTAAGAGACAGAAAGAGAGCAGTTTGGATCAGAGAGCAAACGGGCATAGACGATATTCTAATAGACATTAAGAGAAAAAAAATGGCGCTGGGCAGGTCATGTAATGCGCAGACTAGATAACCGTTGGACCATTAGGGTAACAGAATGGGTACCAAGAGAAGGGAAGCGCAGTAGAGGATGGCAGAAGACTAGATGGAGTGACGGAAATTCGCGGGCGCTAGTTGTAATCGGTTGGCGCAGGACAGGGGTAATTGGAGATCGCAGGGAGAGGCCTTCGTCCTGCAGTGGACATAAAACAGGCTGATGATGACCCACCGTGGTTGCTGAGCACGAGGTCGCGGGATCGAATCCTGGCCACGGCGGCCGCATTTCGATGGGGGCGAAGTGCGAAAACACCAGTGTGCTTAGATTTAGGTGCACGTTAAAGAACCTCAGGTGGTCGAAATTTCCGGAGTCCTCCACTACGGCGTGCCTCATAATCAGATAGTGGTTTTGGCATGTAAAACCCCATAATTTATTTTTTTTTAGGCTGATGATGATGATGAATGCTAACTTAAGATAGCCCAGAATGATGCTGAACTACGTTTATGGTGAACATACCTCAGTCGATACATTAGTATAAACAAGTCAGTTATTCAGGCTCTCTATGATATGCTACTGGCCTAATTCTTATGGTCATAGACTTATTTATGTTACAACTAACAAAACAAGCTAAGTATATCAGTATCAATTCATAACGGAAGCATGTAACAGTACGCTAACGTATACAATTCAAAGGGTTTTACACAGACTAGCAGCACAGCGAGCTATGATGTATGCTACACTGAAGAACTCTAGAATAATTTTGACCAACTGAAGTTCTCTGACCAACACTTATGATGATTAACAGGTTTTCATGGCACAAGGGCCCCTCCTGGCCCGAGAGCACCACACACATGCTAATAATAAGCTGACAATGGTATATGAACTCTGGACATAACATGGCTGTAAAGAGGCCTAAAATGAGTCACCGTATAAATGCACAAAACATATAGTATGTATTAAAAATCTTACATTGACAAGTGAGGTGTGCTATGAAGATAAAAAAATGTTGCAAAGTGATCATAAACTAAAAACGTAACAGTTCGCGAGTAGCACTAATGCCTCACCCAAGCCCTGTAACGCAAGGGCCAGAAAGCATGTGCTTTTAAATGCTACTGTTGCATGCCGCGGCAGCCGCAGGTGAGAGGCTGTGTGTGCTACATATTGCTTGGGCGTATAACATGCAGGACGCGAACATCATTTTAATTAAGAAGCTAAGACTAATTTGCTGTCAAAACACGGTTCATTGCCAAGGAACATTGCTGGATGGAGTGGAATTTGCTGACAGTTTAGTAAAGTATTTCTTTTTTTTTTTCTCTGAGCTTCTAATTCATGACATTCCAGCAAGTCGTGGAAGATGGTCAGCATCTCACCACAACTTGTTGATCAGGTGGTTTACACCTGATCAACAGGTAAGCGTGTGTTCAATATGAGTAGTGTAAGTTGACAGAAAGTGACCTCAGTTCACCACATTTTTCGTATGAACTTATTTTACGCACTTAAATCTAGGTGCTGCACAAGCATTACTGCATTCGCTCCCTACAAGAATGAGGCCACTGTGGCCGAGAATAGAATCCACAACCTTGTGCTTACAAGAATGCTGTAGCAGCTGCTAGGCAACAAAGTGAATTGTGGAAGCATGTGTTGTCCGTGTTGATATCTCTTGACGCTTTTACCATGCCAACCAAACCTGCGATCACTCGGCTACATTATGCCGATCATTTAATTACCAGCCAGGTATACAAGGGTATGCGAAAACATAGACTCAGTTGGGATGAAGTGATGTCCTCAGCCCAATGGATGGGGATCACATCTGCTGCATGCATTACAGCTTATTACCTTCTTTGTTTGGTCCCATTCAGGTCCAGGGGATGCCTTCATAGCAGGATGCTTAAATATCTTTTCTACAAACAGTCTAGATAAAAAGCGGGAAAGCACAACAGTAAATTGCATGATATAAGCAAAACGCAGGTCATATCGCAGCACAATAATCCAGCTCAAATATCAAAGTTCACGGCTTTTGCACTAATGCATAAACAGACTTGCACAGCACTGCATACATAAAGCTTGTCACAAGGCAATCGCATCTTTCAAAAGCACACAAATAATTTTTGTGTCAAGAAACATTTGGCATGCTGACAGATGGAAGACAGTCATTTGTAGTTTGTAATTATGATCTCACCACAACTTTAAAGGCTTAGCCTTCCTTATAGTTTACAGGAACCTTGCATAATCCAGTTCTAGCACAGCATACACAATGGGCTTGAAAATGCTTTAGGTCATAGGGTCCACAGTGCATGTGTGCAGAACACCCTGCACATGAATGCTCTCATCTGGCTACTACACTGTTTAATGCATGCTGCATAATAGCAGATGTCACTAACCAATGACTATTAATTCTACGCTACCAACAACTCAAGCCAATAGAAGGCGAAAATGCTGCAAATGAAGTATAATCAAGGACAGTCAATATGTGGGCAAAAATAAATTACCACCTTATGCAAATGAGAATACACCATCACACTCCACACATACAGTAACCAGCAGTTACTCTAAACATACTAGTAAGATCTTGATGAGGGCTAGTTGGTTCATATTCAGAACTGAGGTTGATTGAACAGTGCGAATAAAACAAGGACACAAGGAAACAACCAAGCTTCCAGTTGGCAGTCAGCGCATGTCTGTGGTATTTGTTTCCTCATGTACTTGTTTTATTCGCGCTGTTCAACCTCAGTTCTAAATCTACATTAGTGAGCAAAAACACCAGAATTAGTCCAGCAAGACTAAAAAGATATTTATCAGACCGACTAAAACTCACGTGATATATTTGGTGTAAAGTATATAGGTGCTCTCGAGGTCCCCTTCTTTATGGTAAACTTCAGCCATTCGCACCATCTCTTTGCCAGACCTGAAGTACCGCTTCAAAGGTATGCCTTCGTCAATATCAACCGCACTACCTACATCACTCAGGAGTCTCACTTTGGTCTGAGGGTCATATGTATCGAGGCCCCTACTAGCAGATGGCATCCTGCAAGGTAAAACGAAAACAGTCAACTTGGGGCACAGCATTTCGCTCTCTTCTATAGTACAACAGTGATGTAAGCAACAATGTTTTGAGCTTGTTATTTAATATTGGAACTTTACAGCAAAGCTGTTTTAAAGGAATACTGTACCACTGTAATGTTTTCTTTCTTTTTTTTTTTTTTTTGCTTTAAGTGAAGGCCTTGGATCTCTACCCCAGAGGAATATTGGCAAGCCTCACAGCACATTAAATATATTAGTATAATAGCTTTTCTACAGACAGTTTCTGTTTTGCTTCCCAGGATATACTGTGTCGTTATGCAGGATGTGGTCAATCTTGGTCAATGTGGTCAAGATTTAGGGCAGTGGCAAAACAGAACCCTGGGACTTTCAAAAGGAGTGAGAACTCGCTTATACAGCTCCACTGTCCTTGATATATAAATTGCTCAGATTGGCATACACCGGCAAAGGTGTTTTTTGGTCCCGAATACAATTTTCGCTTTGTTTATTCCAAGAAGTTGCAGAATGAACCTGACAAGACCTAACACCACACAATGACAAGCACGTAGCAATAAAAAAAATGTCTCCATTGCCACAATATGCTAGTACTATTATTAGAATGAAACTCGCGACAAAGTCTAAGATGTCAGCCTTGTGGCACATGAACTTTTTGTAAGTGCACATGAACCTAATAGGAAAGAGAACACCTAATCACTTGCCAAACAATTATTACCACAAAAACACAAATTTGAATCTTCATGGTGGCTTAGGCAGGCACCAAGCAGAAGACAATACAAAGACAACAGCCAATTTCAAGGAGCACCATTGTCCAGCCTCTTCGTACTGCGTTGCTCTTGCAACAAGACACCGCAACGAATCCATACCAACTAGCCCGAATTTCAGCTCTTCTTCAGTATGTTGTATTCTCAGTTTTTGACACTTGCTAAGTTGTTCTGATGTTGAAAAATGTGTTGTGCACTAGTTTTTTTTTTTTTTGCTGTGTTTTGCAGCACACCATAAAGACAACAGGACTATAAGTAAGTCAGGTGTTTCCTTTTATCTTGATCTGTCCTGTAATTATTGGCAGAAACAAAAACTGGTGCTGAATTACATTGCCATTGCGAAGTCAAGTACACAACTACAGGAGGGATTAGAATGCACAGTGCAAATCAAGCACATAGAGAAAGTAATATGGCTCATTCACACCGGCGACTTGAGGAGGTCGTGCGACCATTTGCGACTCGCGATCAAAAAGTGACGGAAGGCGACTGATGTTCACACGGCAAGCCCGGCTGAGCGCGACCCGCAAGTCACAATCTCAGAGATTATCGTTCTCAGCGAGAACTCTCGGAATCTACGCGGAATCTGCCGCGACATAGGAGGAGGCCGAATGTAGACACATGAAAGATCACTTCTGGTGGGCCGCTGATTGGTTTATCAGTTTTGCGACCACGGTCACGCGATTGAAAAATCGCGCAGAGAGCGATTGACTCAAAACGGTCACTTTTCGAGAAAAGTGACCGTTTGTGACCATTTGCAACTGGTCGCTTTGTGACTAACTTGGTCATGCGACCACTGTCAGTCGCCGGTGTGAATGAGCCCATAACGTTTAGCCAAAAGACACCAAAGAGGGAAAAAAAACACACATAATGTGACAGTACTGCACGTTCCAAGCTCATCTAAGTGCTGCAACATGACAACTTCGACAGCATTAGCTGCCTAAAACATCGACTGCAATGTACAATTAAGGAATCCGAGAGGCTTCATTTTTGTTAAATCACTAGTACACGAAGAAACGGACAATGAAGCCAGAGTAAGCAAAAGGGAACTTACTTGTTATGTTTAATAAAAATGTGCCATGTAAGTAAAGAAGAGATATGAAGTGGATGAAAAGATAACTTGCCACGGGTAGGAGCCGAACCCACATCTTCCGCATTACGCGTGGTGTTCTTTATCAATTAAGCTACTGCGGCAGCCATTTTCACATCCACTTTCCTGGGTGCTCGTGTATGTGCATCACAATTGATAAGCTTATATTCTCATCATGTAAGGTAAAAAGATATACAAGCTAACAGTAAACATAGCATTATTTGGCAGGAATGTTTTTCCTTTTTCTGTAATCGGCAAATTCCAATGCTATGGCATAGCTGGCACATAAAACACAGACAAGGAAAATAACAAAAACAGACATTAAGCATTTGTTCATGTTTGTTTTTGTCCATGTCAGGGCACCTAAGCACAACGCGCCCAACAACAAGCTTTGGTAAACTTTAACGCCCCATAATATTTACACTATTTCCCATTCCAAAACATAAGCAGTTAACATTCGAGCTCTAACATGCAAGATGAATGCTCCCCAACACAGGACTAAATCAACATAAAATATAGATTACTATAGGCAACAGTATTGTCATCATGCCAACATTCACTTTGGATAGAATACGAAAGGCTGTAAATGCAATTAACTGTTAAAAATTAAAAGTGAAAGTCTGGAATTTTGCGTGCCAAAATCATGATTTGATTATGAGGCACACCATAGTGATGGTCTCCAAATTCATTCTGACCACCTGGGGCCCTTTAAAATGCACCTAATGCATGGTACACGGGCGTTTTTGCATTTCACCCCCATCGAAATGCGGCAACTGTAGCCGGGATTCGATCCCACACCCTCGGGCTTAGTAGCACAATGCCTTAGCCACTATGCCACCATGGCGGGTAGAAGTAAATGTTCCCTTCACTGCATGCCAAACCTACACCATTTGCATATCATATTACACTTTTAAGTTAGGAATTCTCAAAACTATGTAGCATCAAAGACGCAACTAATCTATTGGCACCAGTGGCCATGCAATTTTGCACAGAATAATTCATAATAAGAGGGTCACAAGAAAATGACCTACAATGCTAGCTGCACTTGCGTTTCACTCCACCGAAAGAAAACTCACGGCATAAGGGCAATGAAAAGATAAGTGGGTTGATTCGTATATAAGGAATGAGGAGGAGTGAGAACAAAAAGAAGGAAGCAGCCAACCGAAAGAAGCCTCCATCACACTCAGCATCTGGCAGTCAGATGAGAAAACTATCAATACATCTAAGTGTGTCTAAAGCAATTTGATTTTAGCATCTGAAAGCAACACACAGGCTACAAAATGATGCTGTAGTTGAGGGCTGAATTAACTCAGTCCACATGGGGCTCTTTAACTTGCACCTAATGCTCAGTACAGTGGATTTATACATTCCGCCCAAGGTAAACTGCATTCCTAGACTTGAAAAAATGTAAAAATTGAAGGGTAAGTATAATATATAGGTCACTGTTTCTCAGCACAGAAGGGAGAAAGTCAAACACACGAAGCCAAAAATTAAATATTAGTGTTGCATGTGCTTTGTTCAACTCATAGAATCGTTTTTCTTTTTTTTTTTTATGGCTCTATATGTATATGTCTGTCTACTTGAAGTAGAATTTGCACATGCTTGCTGCACAGTGCAATTGCAGTTGCTTTCTCGGTGTCAGTCTTTGTAAGTTAAGCTACAGGTTTATTTCTTTCTCCTTAACACCACAGGTTTATTCCACAGTCACAATACCTTGATTTCATGAACAGTTCACGAGAGCGAAGTAGCAAAATACTAAAAGCAATACAATATTTATGTAGAAAGGGGTGGTGCATTCACTGTCACTACATTGAGTTAGGTCCAAGCATTTGACATGTTTGAAAGCAACAGCTAGGAAATGACCACGAAGTGACTCCTCTGTGAGGTGGCTTTGAATTGTAATGTGCGCAAAGAAATAAAAAGACAGCTACGACTTTTACAGAATTGGTCTGCTCTGCTTCCATATAATTTCAGCGAAATTGTGTTATGTGGTTAGCTTCAAGTGATGCAGGCATTGCCGTTCAATTTGTAGGAGAAATATTTGGATCAGCTTTGGAGAACTAACTAAGAAGTCAATACGCACTGTAAACACGGGTCTCGTGACACTGGCGGTAAGAAACCGCGGTCACTGACAGCTAGGAAATCTCCATAAGGGCTTCCAAAGGGAATGCAAGCCAGCGACAGCCCACTTCACTGAATCAAAGGTCGCGGCGTTTAACCACAGTGCGCAGTGTTGACGCTCAGTCGCGTTATCGTTATGTAATATCTGTTGACAGGCACAAATCGAGCCCGGTTCTTGAGCACAGACACAGCGAGCACCGCGGGAGAACAAGTGAGCTAAGGCTTCCGCAAAAATAACAAGAAACGGGTCACGCGCACAGTGACAGTATTCTATTGCAATACCGTGTTGGGCATAGCGGTTGTCGATCCGACCTAACGTGAATTCCGCGAGCTTTCAGATATGTCACTCTGCTTTGCAAGCAAAGAGGTCAGCGAAAATAACCTCGCTGCTGACCCTGAACTTTCAAAGCTGATGCTAGCCATGCAAGCAATTCAACCACAGTAACCTAAACATGATGAACGAAAACGAAACATATCACGAAAGCGGAGCTAGAAAAAGTTTTAACACCTAGGGTGGGAGGTAGGGAATATAATGGAAAGTTGCAGCCGCTTACCTGCCCAGCGTTGCGAAACCTTGTCTTTGAAACCTTTAAGCTACTTTGAATTTTCTAAGTAGATGAGCGCTGCTCACCCATACTATGACACGTAGCTTACACCAATAGCGAGCATGAAAACATGCACGACATCCGAAATGCAAAGAAGACAACGAAGACGACTTTCACAACCAACATATCACCGCATCAACGCATCGTAGCTTGCTTTCGCATTTCTCAATCCTAGCGGTGAGTCATCTAGCGTCAAAATTTCCGCAGGTGCTATTTCAAACGGAATTTTAGTTTCGAAAAGTGAAACTGCTTTAGGAAGTTAAACAACTCTATATTTCATTTTTTAAGCTACACTGTTTGTTTGTTTCATAAGTTTTATTACGTGCGCAGTTTCGTGTGCTGACACTTTTATATGCAGCGGCGTGTACTTGATAGAACGGAAAATGCTTAGCACTACTGTAGCCCAACGATGCTCTCATGTGGTACGTCTTGCTTATAATTATATAATTACGGTCACTCTACTTTTTGCATCAGGCGAATGATTTACAAAACTACGTATCAAAACGCAAAACCTTCGATATGACTCAAGTTCTGTACCAAATACGTGTACCCAACTGACTTGCCTGCCATCTATGGCTCCGTTAAATAGTTATTTTTGCAAAATTTAATTCGAAATATACTTTTATTATGTATTTTTTGGGGCGATATGCCATTGCATTTGTTAAGTTCTTAATTTTAAATGCGTTATTGTTGCTTTTTAAAGCATGTGTATTGTTAATCATGGTGTAACTGGCACGGCGTAAAATGTGTAAGAGGCGCAGCCTGCACGCGCCATTTTCTACTTTAGATCACTATCATCATGACTATCATCATCAAATGCTAGCAAGTTGGTGCATGCCATGGTGCATGCGATTGATGTGAAATAGGAAATGGCGCGTATTGTGTTCTCTGTGTAGCGACACACTTCATTCGGTCATTGTCACTGTAAAAATTTGAAACACTTGTCTTCCCATCAAGCTTTTGGTGCCTTCTTAACGCCAAGTTTTGTGATTGTTTGACGTTCAAGCACTCGTCGTTGTGCGTGTCCCCACGTGAGCGAAAATGAGCACTGCCGTGCGAAAATTCTGCACGTTGTCTGCAGAGCTGTTTCTGCGTAGTCGGCCTAGCGCGCCTCTGTTGCGGCGGTTGTACTGTGAAGAAAGGCCAACTACTTTCGAAAAGAGCATCAATCAGGTACATTTTGCCCAAGTTCGTTCCTTTGAAGGTCTTTTGTTGCCCTGTCCTAACTTGCTATCACACACGAAGGATTGGCACATAAAGGCCGGCAAGGTGGCCAAAGGTTCAAAAATTTGCGGAGCTCAGATTACTGTTGTTCACGAAGTAACACGAGTTCTTGCATGCATTTTGCCGTTCAATGCGCGTGTTGTGGCGAAAGGTACCGTTCGCAATGACCGTGCAAAGTAAATTTAGTTGATATACCTGCGATGTAAAGTGCACAATGTTGCAATGTTGCACGGCAGCGTGTTCCTTGCCATCGCTTATAGTAATTGTCACCATTTGGATCTGAACACATGCCACGTGATTCCTCTAAGGAAATGTTTTTTTTTTTTTTTTCATCGCTGCAGGTAACACTCTTGGGTCGCGTTGGAATAGAACCCCAGCTACGTGGCACTGATGCGAATCCGGTTGTTGTGTTCACATTGGCCACAAACAGCAACTACCGCTATGAAACTGGTGAAGTACAGCAGAAGACCCAGTGGCACCGTATCAGCGTGTTCAAACCGTTTCTTCGCAACTCTGTGCACCAGTACACACGCAAAGGTTCTCGAGTGCTGGTCCAGGGACGTTTGGTTTATGGCGAGATAACAGACGCCAAAGGTGCAACCCATGTGACCAGCACGGTGGTGGCAGATGATGTCATTTTCTTGGGCCAAAGTGCGAGAGCAGCCAGCACTGAGGAGGAGAGCCTTGCAGACGCTAAATTTCAATGAACAAAATGTACGCCATGCGCCATGGCTGCAAAGTAGAGAATTGTAAGTTGTTTATTGCTTTTTATCTTTCCCCCCCCCCTTTTTTTTTTTTTTTTGACCGGAGAAGAAATTCCCAAAGTTTCATGAAACCAATTTCTGGTAGCCAGCTTTTATGCATGTATGGGAAGCTACACTTTTCCATCTGTACCCGTTGCCTTTCTTGCTGTTCTGTGCCTTTGGGCTTGTGTTGTTGATATTAAGTTCACCTAGAATGGTTAGTTTTCCTGATTTTGGAAGATGTCAGGCTGTTTCCTATGCTATTCCTTCCCCTCCCCCCTTATGTTTGACGTTTTAGTTAAACCCATTCATATGGGCATGTCAAATGAATGCTTACATTTTTCAGCTTCTTGCAAACATGAGAAACACTGTTTCTCAGTCTCTTCATCGATTAAAGAGAAGTACAAAGAATTATAAATGTGTGAGGCCTGTCTGAATTGCAGCCTGAGCCATTGCTTCGTTTGTCTCTTATATGTTTGAAAGGGTATAGTTTTTGTGGTAACATTCATCTGTAGTTTTCCCATATACATATTTTGGATGGGTTTGTCAGCCTTAGTCATGCTAGGTGCAGCTCAGAAGAGAACCCCAAGTATAAACATCAAAGGTGTTCATTATAGAGGTTCGGCAAGAGGTGATTAATAGTTTTTGACATATTGTTTGCTTTGCTGTTTCTTTTTCTGTTCTGATGAAAGCACTTGCAGAACATTCACTACTTGAATAAACCAAATAAGAGCAAGACAAGGCATGTCCTGATGCTGACTAAGCACTTGCACTCTTGCAGCCTTATATGCCATAGGCGAAAGCATGCGTAGCGTACAGCGATTGATGTCCAAAGTGTTGTTTAACAGTAGTCAGTCTTGCAATGCTAACCAAGAGTGTTGCACCTCTTATGAAGTGTCGCATCATACAATACAGTGAGATGCGATGTCATAGCCCACCCAAAGAACAGCCTCTTGGCAGCTTATTTTACTGCCTGCAAAATTTGATCAGCCTAAGTATTTTAATGACTGGTGGTATGTTTCACATGAAGATTATATAAAATGCAGGTATGTTGTGTTCTCAATTTCATGTAAATGTTGAGATAACACTTTCTTGTGTTATTGCCTCGGCTTCTGCCACTGTATGTTGTCAGTGCAGTTGTCTGTGCCATCAGAAGCCATGACAACTGATGCAAATACAATATACTCAGATTGGGCATTCTTGCACTGCTTTCTGTCTTGTGAGTGTGCTTACTTAAGGCTGTAAAAGAATAGGTGACACTGGTAATATATTGTGACAAACTGTCACACTGCTGTCTTTCTAAAGGAATAGCAGACTGCAGCCACCAAACTGAAAAACAGTGTTGATCATGTAGGTTCATTCATATGCAGTGCTAATGTATTTGTTACATCAACATGCCAGAAATCAGAAATGGTGTATCCCCTGCTTATTGTGTAATGCTAAAATGTGTTTTCAGCACAGGTCTGTTCTCACTTGTGGTGAGGTGTGTAGTGTGACAGTACTGACTGCCAGCACAGCCTGCATCTTGTGTACAGAGGGAAGTGCTGGTGGTGCAGTGATGTCACCATCAGCATAAATCGTTCAATGACATGCAACACTTACTGTTGATTTAACCATGTTATTTATGCGTAGTTGGGAAATTAATAAATGCACTCTGGTACTGTATACTTACTCGTAACTGTGTCATTATTAGTGTTCCCTGCTTTTCATTTTCTAGTTATTGTATTACTTTATACAGTGGTGCCTTAATGACTATGGTGTTTTGCTGCCGAGTGCACAGTTGCGAGTTGAATTCCCAGCCAGAGCAGCCTCATTCTCATTAGGGTAGAATGGAAAAACACTTGTGTATAGGGTGCCCAGAGCTTTAATCCAGAGCCCTCCATAATGGGTTTCCCTCATAGCCTGTTAGCAGCTTTGGGACATAAAATGCAATCGATTATTATTAGTTAGAATGTCCCAGTGGGAATGATGAGACAATGCTCTTTTCCAGGGGTTTCATTGATGCCATACATCCACATTAAGAGCCGCACATTTTTTTGCTCATTCTTTTCTCAAGTCTGGGCCCAAAGTTCCTAAGTCTGACGCTCGTGTTTGCCCTTCTTTTGCTAACCCCTTATTTTCTTTCCACACTTCACTCATTCGCACTGCAATTCACACCATACACCTTGACCAACTCACTCATATCGCTTTCTTATCCAACTCATAGACAAGTAAAATTTATGTAGATATGCAGTGCGTGTCTGGAAAGTAATAAGACTGTTTCTTCAACTGAGCAGGACAGCTGCATGGCGGCGCTGGCAGGCAAAGTGGGTAAAGTGGAGTTTAAGCTATGTATGCACGTAACAGCAGGTGTCGGTGAGGCATCAGGTTCCAAAGACAGGAGCTTGCTGCCATATGTGATGACCTGAGAAGTGTCTATTGGCATAGGTTGCTACCTTACATGTGACCTTGGAGCTGAAGAAGCTCGAGTCAGGTTGACCAGAAGCGTGAGCTTAATTATCTTTGAACAAAGGCCAGTATTTGGTGTGTGGTGTGAAAAGCCTGTTCCCCCATTTGCAAGAGAAAGAGAACTACTTACACAATGAAAAAACAATTTTCATGATAAGGGTGTATATCGCGTCTTAGCTGGTAGCTGTCGCAGCAAAGGCATATGCACAGAGTGCAGGGAGTAAGAAGTGATGGCGAGTGAGAGGGCACATGGCTTGGAACAGCATAATGCACTGATGCATACATAGGTTACTTGGTGTCGCAACACATGGTGCCCAGGGCCATCTATAGAAAGTGGCGCGTACGCACCAATGTGATACTGCATCATTCTGCTGCAGAGAACAAGGTAAGGTTCAATGCCCATCCACCGCAGCTGCATTTCAATGGGGTCTGCATACAAAAACACTTGTGCATCATGCTTTGGGTGCACATTAAAGAACTTCAGGTTCTCATAATTTATCTGGAGCCCTTCATTATGGCCTCCCTATTAAATCACTGTACTGTTTCAGGATGTTAAACCCCATAATTTGATATCATTTTTGAAAGTGGCATATGCTCTCAGAAGTTCGCAACTTGGGCAGCTAGTTAATTGACAAACCGCAGGGTGCCTGCAATACAAGTACCACTCAAGAAAGGGTTATGTGGCTCATATGCTGATAACTTCAGATTTATTTTTTTTAATGATTGCCCCAAATGTGTGGCCCCTTCACAACAATAAGATTGTCTTTCTTGCAGCATTGTTTTTTAATGTGATCAGGCTCATCGTGCAGTCAAATTCATTTCCCATTTGTGGCGTACTTTTTCTTTGCGAGTTAAAAATCTCAACTTTTTAGTATTCTTTTGCATTTAGTGCAACCTGCACTAACTGCAAATTTTTTTCTTGTTTTCCTGCCATACTCCATTCTTTGTTTTTGTTATACCTAAATCTTTGCGATCTGTCGTCCTTAGCTTTCGTCCCTTCTCCCTGTCACCTTCTTTGTTTTTGTCTTTATGAATCGTACGTGTTTTCAAACTGAATAACAATTTTCGAAGAACCTCTACATATTGTATAGGCTTCACAGCGCTCTAATGGAGGGCCTTGAAAATTCATCATGGGGTGCTTGAAATTCCTTGAATTTCCTTCTTTTCAACCTGTACCATCCCTGCCCAGTATTCTTCAAAGAGTGGTACAGTCACAGACAAGCTAAAGCTCTTTATTGAAACATTCTAAAACATATGGTACTGGCCACCAGCAATTTAATTTACATATCTGCTGCAGGACCTTAGTGGCTATGGTGTTATGCTGCTGAGTTCTAGGTCACGGATTCAATCCCGGCCATGGTGGCCGTAATTCGATTGGGACAGTATGCTGAAACACTCGTGTACTTAAATTTAGGTGCACATTGAAGAACCCCTAGAATTCAAAATTAATCTGGAGTTGGTGTGCCTCATAATCAGATCTTGGTTTTGACATCTGAAATCCTCCGGGGTTTTTTTTAACCTACTTAACCTCCTGTTTTCATATGTTCAGCTATATTTCTATTGCTATATAGAATCACTTGTAGAGGAGGGAAGCAAAATAAGGGCCCTGACATTACTGTTTATGAAGCCTCCCTGACTGGTGCTGCTGTCTTATGAGGCAGCTCCTCCTCTAAGCTGGCCCTTTCTCAAGCCGAGCATACCTCCTCCAGTCTTTGTACCAAGGTCATGTCAGTTTCCCTTAGCAGTTGCCCCATTATGAAGTTTTAATTAGTCGACGAGTTCCACCACACATTTTGCAGTACATATGGGATTGCTGGCGCCTCTCCTCAGTGTTTCTCCTTCCTGCATGGCATTGCTGTTTTGATTAGTTTCTACAACTTTGCCTTTATTAGTCACCCACTCTACCCTCAGTCTCTATGTTAAAATCATATTCTCTGTTGCCACCTGTTATACCCGTCAGACGGGCAAATTTAGACACTTTGAGCCAGCGCACTTACTGCAGTGACCATCACTTTGGCAGCACACTGCTACACAGAAGCAGAAAGTGACATATAGAAGAGGATGGTTAGGTGGGCTAGTTGGTAATGCATTATAATAAAAACTTTGACCACTAAAAACACAAAGGGCATAGAAAAAATTACCGACGATTACGTTACTTCCTAATGCGAAATTTGAGCGCAGCAAATAAGCTGTTTCACCTTTTCGATAGATTGAGGCAAAGAAATCGAGCAACACATGTATGCGCTATCACAGATTTTTTTTTTATTTTTCACACCTATTCCTTTAACAAAGACTCCACTAACAGTTCTTGACAGTCATGAAGGAAGCTTTGTGGTCGGAGAAATAGACTGATATATGTTCGACTTGGTACACCAATGCTTGATTCTCAAAGACGAGATCTATACAAGTGCCTCGCGAGGTTGTCACAGCCGTGGGACGTGTTACGAGCGAGAGGAACGGGATGTTCTCCCGCATAAGTGTTAGGAAATTGCTGTTTGTCTTTATGTCAAGCCGCCACCGATCTGGCTCTCTGATTGCCACCGCACAGGGCGAACGGCAGCGGCAATTTCGGCTCGGGCGGTGCACATATACAGATCCGCCGCCACCGATCTGGCTCTCTGATTGCCACCGCACAGGGGTTGCATTGGAGGAGGAGCGAAGAAAGGAATGAAGTTCGAGCCGGCGCTTTGACAACCGGAGACTCGCAGGAAGAGGGGGGAGGGGGGCGGCGTGTACACCCAGCGGCAAACGATGGGGGCAGAAGCGCGCGCAGCAAGCGGACAACACGATAAAGGGAGGAGGGAAGAGATAGCAGCGACTGACTGATGCCGCTGACGCCGATAGTGAGTCAACCCCAGCTGCGGAGTTGGTTTCAGGGACAACGAATAACCGGCGCGTCGGCAACTGAAGAGCACCCTATCCGCCACACAAGAACAGGGGGGGGGACCCTTTCCTCCTCTTTCTGCATGGCGGCGACGGTGTTCTATGCAGTCACGTTATCTTGACTCTCTAGCGGCGTCAGCGGCATCCAGCGGTATCAGTCGGTCGCTGCTAGCGCTGGGGGGATGAAAGGGGGGCGGAGCTGGTTACGAGGCCGACGACGACGACGACGCGAAACCCAGGAACGGACGCCAAAGAGCTGCGCTCTAAAAGAAACACACCACCCGTGCGCGTGGTGTGTATAGTGGAATGTATGGTAGAGTGGGGACCCAATTGCAACCCCTTAAATGTGGGCGTTATGTCAAAGGCACTGCTGCTACTCATGTGTGCCTCTCTGCTTCTAGAAGTCTGCTTGGCATGGTCAAACACTCTCCAGTTGGGGTTTTCAAAATCGAGTTGGGTGGTAAATTGTATATTTTTTTCAGTATGCTGAGCCAGGTTGTGTTTCACAGGCTTGCTGTACTGACCTACAAAGCGGTGTATCTTGGCTCAGAAATTTTGGTTTGACAAAATGCTGCACCATTCAGTTTCAACACTATCATTGTGTCAGTGTATTTCAGTGTATAGAGCTCGAAGGAGATCCGGAAGTAGTTCGACATATAGATAGGCATAATTTATATTTGTAGTTATCTTAAAGGGAAGCTGAAACACTTTTGGAAAAAAAGTGAGTTCTCTGCGGCATTCTACAATTCGTAGTCCATTGAACACGAATATGTAGTTTAAAAAGGGCGGAAACAAGCGCAAGCGGCTGTTTTTTGCAAGAAAACGCGCACCAGCGCCTCAGGGCATCGCGCGAACGCCGCTGTGGCCCGTAGGACCGCTGTGACGTCATTCACGGGGATCACCGGTCGGCGCCGCCGTTTCAGAGCGTAGCACGCTGTTCTGGTGTGGCGTGACATATGAGTTATAAGCATTATGGAACGTTCTCGCTGTCTCGGACAGCTTGTATTTTCGCCTTACATGTTCGAACCGACAGCCGATACAGAAAACGATGGCGGTAACGACGATGTTGAGCGTGCCAACAGCGAGAACGATGTGTGCAGCTTCTCGCGCATGGGAAATATTAGCTGGTACGTATGTTTTTTCATGTAGCTGCACGTTGCAATAACAGGAGAAAAAACGCGCTAAAGTGTCACTGGGAACTTGCGGCTGGAAGAATGTCGGAGCACTAACTTCTCATTAGGTTGTAAACACGGGTGCAATTCCGCGAAGTCAAGCACCTTACCGCTGCTTGTCTAAATTTCGGTGGTTTTTTGCGTGTTGATACACGATCACGAACATAAGTACCGCGTTTCAAAACGCGCATACAGTTCTGCGAGGTACAGTCATGGAAGTTGCTTATCATACACATTCAGATCGAGATGGCCAGGGGGATTATATGTGCAATATTCAGACTATGGTTCGACGAGTTTGCGATTGTGGCTCGATCAAGAATCGGTATGCGTGCCGCATGCTAGTGTTGACATACAGATATTAGGCAGTTTTTGCACCGCCGCGGGGTAAACACGGTTACTTTATGGTAACTGCAACCGTACATCGAATGTCGCTAGGCAAGCCTAGCAACGCTAGCAAGAACGCGTTTCCGCATTGGTCGTAAGCCTATCTGGCTACGCTAAAACTTTTACCAGACGTTCATGGCTGCAAATGTTCGCATTTCTCGAGGGCATCAATGTGGGCACCGGAATTGGAATACCGATTGCCCGCATCGTTGTCAAGCTCCGATGATAATCACTGTCGCGGAAATGGTCCGAGCACAGCACTGTTGATTTCGTCGGCACGAAATTCTCTCTCCTCACCGCACGGACCCACTGCGCTGCAAGCTTCTTGTCTTTCGGGAACATGTGAAACACCACATCGTCTCGCCTGCCTGTGTTCGCACAGCTGAATGCTGCACAGAATGAGGGCATGTTGGGCGCCTTTGGCTGTGGCACTCACGCAGCACAGAAAGGAAGCACAGTTCACGAAAATCGCAAAAGAAAGCAAACGTCAGCGGCGGCAGATCTCTGGTAACGTCGTTTAGTAAAGCGCAGGACGGAAAGAAACACGCCAGCACATGCCGGCACGCTCCCCGGGTATGACGTCACTCTCGCCGGTTCTCTCGTCCGGCTGCCTCCTCCCTCACCTGGCACTCCGGGAAGCGACGGGGCCCTGTCCGCGGGGGGAGGGGGGTGATTAGAAAGCAATTTCCGCTCCTTATATTAACAAAACGAAGAAAAAAAATTGAGAACCGTAAATTACCAGGTCGGTTCTTCCCAACCCCAGCAATTCATGGAATTTGAAAACCGTTTCAGCTTCCCTTTAAGCTTGTCTCAAACATCTGCACGTCTCGAGACAGTTTCCCCGCAATCGTGAAAATCGGAGATTTATTGCACATTTGCTACTCCAAGGCCCTGTAGACGCACTAAAGCTTGCGCGTTTCTTTTTCTCCACGCGAATGTCGCAAATCACATGCGCTGCGAACGCTAGCCCTAATCCTTGGACGCGATCGGAGATCCATACTCGAGGAAGAATGACACAAACGAATAGGGACGACATAGAAAACACGAACAAATGCAGTCGATGTTTTCTATCTCGTCCCTATTCGTTTCTGTCATTCTTAGAGTATGGATTACCTACACTTCCAACAGGCTTTCCTCGATCGGAGATCGTTGTTCGAAACGCGCGTTAAGTTTGCGTTCAGTTTCCTCCCACGCGGTTGGCCTATGCCGCGCCGATGGGCGCGACTAACGACGTAGGCGCGGCTTAGGGCAGTCGCGTGAGGTGAAACCATATATGGGTGTTCTGTGGTGTAACTGGACGCAAACTGATCGCGTGTTTCGAACAACGATCTCCGATCGCGCCCAGACCCCACGTCGCCAGGCAGCAAGAGCGCAGTGCTCCTCGCGCGCGTCAAATCGCTTGTTGCGCCTTAAAAAAATATGACATTTAAAATGGCTGTGCAGAATCGAACCGACATCACGCGATTCCCCAAGTTTATTATTATCAGTGTTAGCACCATGCACTAGTGCACTCTCGGAGGCCACGTAAAAGAAGGGGGACTTCGCGTATGCGCCGCTAGATGGCGCAGCGTGTCCGGCATAAAAAGGAGAGGGAGACAGACGCACAGTGAATTGGATGCAAAGGTTGGAAAGGAAAAATGATCACGAATACTTACAAAAAGGGCCCCTTTGCTATTTGAGCCTCGAGCTGGTTTCCTAAGGAGAAAAACATGCCGGAGCAAATATTCGCAACAGCATGAGGCATGTGTCCGCTGCAGCTAAAATCCAGAGACAAATCGGCACATCCTAATGGAATGCGAAGGTATTTACCCAGCTAGACCCGTAACGACCATCTTCCATAAGCACTGGGATTTAAAGCAGACGAAACCAATTACCGGTTAGCAGTAAAACTAAGCAAGATACGCCTAATGTATTGGTGAAAAAACCTGGGAAAATATTGCTAGGACATGATATGTTATAGGCATAGGTAAATGTACAAGATATATAGAAGCCCTAAGGAACCTGTCGCGGTGGCGTACTCCGTGGCTGATGTTGCACTGATAAGCCCGAGGGGACGGGATCAAATCCTGGCCGCGACGGTCGCATTTCGATGAGGATGAAAAATTTGGAGGACGCTTACGCTTCGCCTTTAAGCGTGGAACGCGATAGCATTCAAAGATCCCTGACTGCTTCTCACGCTTTCCGGCAACTGGAGCGTATGTAACCGTAATGCTTACCGGGAACCACTGGCCGCGAACTCTATTGAACGAAGGCGGGCTTTCTCGTAGAAACGCGGCCTCTTGCGTGGGCCGCCATGCGACGGAGGCGAGCGCCAGCTGGAGGTATTGCGAGGAACCGGGCGCGCCGCTCCGTGGCCCCCGAGACGCCGGCGCGCGGAAATAGCGGGATCCGCGGCTGGTTGAGTGCTTTAGTTGAGCGTCATTACGGTACGCTCCGCTGCGAGTTGCCCGGGTGCGACTGTTTTCACAACAAATCCGTGCAGGGGCGGAGCCTCGCCTCGATGACGTATCACCATTTTCTTTCTTTTTTCCCCTCTGTTTGGCGGCGCGGTCGGTGTGCGGCGCTTCAGTGGAGTGAAATGTCGGCGCGCGTTGCCCGCTATAAAACCCCTTAACTTAGTAAAGTAGCGACACTCCTCCTCCGCCTTCACTCCTCGTTTCTCCCTTTCACGCTCCCTCGACCGTGGCGCCGCCTACACTGCTCGAGCGTAGCAATGGCGCCAACATGCACTCTTCGCCACTCCGTAGACGCTTCTCGAGCAAAAATGGCGCTGATGTTCGGCGCTAGGGCCCACGTGATGCTATTAGGCCAATAGCGACGCGGCGTCAGCCTCGGCCAGAGCGCGCGAGGAGGAGGCGGCGTTCTTCAAAGCGTGGCCCTACTTTACGAAGGTTAAGGGGTTTTAATTGTACTGCCTAATGTACTACCTAGGGTAAAAGAGAAAGAAAAAAAGCGATATGGGAACTCCCACAACCAAATTTTATTTTGTAGTTGCAGCTCCCTCTGGCGAAATTCAGGGTAATGAAAGAAAAAAATACCCACTGATCACTTTTATGAAGTAAAACGTGTATATATATATATATATATATATATTATTTGTCCATTAAGCATCTACACGTGCGCTTGTAATGCGTTACCGGCCCATTTTATCCAGTGGAAAATAAAGCGCCGTCTTGGGGGACGCCACGTGATAGCCAGCGAGCTTGCTTTCTGCATCCAATCCAATACTTTCTGACGCCAACGCTAGCCAACGTGCTGCGCAGCCCGCTCCGCTCAGGAATGGCTCAGGCAGCTTGTAAGCGGATTGTGTTTGTCGCTCCGCTAGCCCGCTTGCGGCTGAGGGCGCATCGCGCTTACGCTCCGCTTAGCTGCTGAGCGAAGCGTATACGAACGCCAAACGAAAACATTCTAATGGTAGAAACGCTGGAAAGAGGGTTTCTTTAAGTTTTCGCGTAACAGAATTGTTTTCTCGTATAGGTCAAATTACAGTCCGAGAGCTATCATTTCTGTAGGTTGAAGTCATAGTTTACGAGTTTTCCACGTATTTTAGCTTGAGAAATTCAATTGGTTCAGTAAATTTCTTGCGTCAAACGGAGGGTCTGGGCATGGGTGGTTCTAAATCTTTTCGCCAAATCGACGTCCGACACCGGATTTTCTGCGACACGGGCTCCTTAACGCCACCGTGTCAATACAAAATTTTCCTTTACCGTGCAATGAGGGCACGCTAAAGAACCCCAGCTGGTTCAAATTAATCCGGAGTCCCGCACTACAGCGTGCTTCATAAACATACTGTAGTTTTAGTACGTAAAACCCCAGAACTAAAAAAAGAAGCAGGGAAGAAGTTTGGGCGTGTTGGTGGGATACATTCAGACTAGGATACATAGCGCAAAAATTTTGACACATGGACAAGCAGAACACAGGACGAGCGCTCGTCCTGTGTTCTGCTTTTCCCTGTGTCAAAATTTTTGCGCTATGTATCCTAGTCTGAAAATAAAAAAAGAAAACTTCAAGGAAAGGAAAGGATTAGGAAGATGTTAGCAAAATGCTAGAATGATAAGCATGTATAACATACCTGATTAGCTCAAGCAGGCTGGGTTACTATTTGTCACCGCCCCGCAAGATCGAACTACACGCGGCAGGACCGTCGGCGGCACTGAACTATGCACTTTTTTTTTTAATGCAAACTGTCCATTCAGCGAGGGACTGGCACTCAGCCAAACCATGTGCGCGTGAGGCTTTTCGTGAAAAATTTTCTGTAACTGTATTGCCACATTCTCTGCGATTCTTGAGCCGGTTATGTTGAACTGGTTATAAGTAAGTCGGCGTCCTTGTACAACGAAGCTACAGCAGCAAAGTAATACGGAATTTACATCGCCAATTTCAGGCGTATATCTCCGTTTTTTTTATTGGCTGCGAGACGCATACAATTCATCATCATTAGCCTATTTTATGTTCACTGCAGGACGAATTATCCCTGTCCTGGGCCAACAGATTCCAACTAGCACCCGCAAATTTCCTAATTTCGTCGCCTCACCTAGTCTTCTGCCGTCCTCTACTGCGCTTCCCTTGGTACCCATTCTGTCACCCTAATGGTCCAACGGTTATCTAATCATTTTGACTAAATATTGTTTTTGGGCTCTAGATGGGACATACGAAAGGAAGGACACCAACACACAAAAGCGGTCCATCCAGTGGCCAAAAACAATGTTAAGTAAGCCCTACCGAAATGGCCCAAGCAGTTCTATTAAGTTCATGAGTAAATCAAACAAACTAGACCACTGTGAGTGACAGAACTTTAGCAGGACTGTGAGGTTGCTTCAGCCAAAGATATTCCTTTTTATTGCTGTAACACTAAAAACAGGCACAAAGATGTCCTTGCAAGGTCACGCGCAAAATTATAATTATTTGAGAAGCTAACATGATTAGGTTGATTTATTTCATCTTATAATGGCCACTGTTTTCCACCCAGCTAACTCCACATTGAAGAGTGAAAGGAAATTATAGTAACTGCCGTTCTACTCAGTGTCATGACGTCCTACGTCTAGACACTGCTGTCACACATGATCCTCACTAATACCTTATTTTAGTTTTCCTTTTATATCAGCGAGTCAGAACACAGAAGCGCACAATTTACTTGCGAGGCTAAATAAACTCGCCCTCGTATCAGAACCACAATAAAAAACACCTCAGAACGCCGTGGGACGTACCACTAAGCTGGAGTTACGCAATTATCGCAATTATCATGGTGCAGTTATCATAATATAAGTTGTATGACGCGATAATGAGTGCTTGCTAATAATTTTGTGCTGCTGAGTGGTATTCACGCCACCTCGTTCATATTGTTTGGTATATCACAAAGATTGCGATGTGATCAACACATCGCGACGAGAGAAAAGGATGCATTGAAAGGCAGGGAGGTTAACCAGAGGCAGTTCCGGTTGGCTACCCTGCACGGGGGAAAGGGGGAGGGGGGATAAAAAGAGATAGAGCGGAAGGGGGAGATAAAAAGAAATAGGGACGAGCACGACGAAACCGCGTACACTACAGAGCGGTAGGGGGCGGCGAACATGCATGCGGATGAAGATACAGTGCTCGCCTATATAGAATACATGTTCCCATATTTTAATGAAATAAAAGACGTCAATAAGTTGCGGTCATGTTTTAAAGAAATGATATGTCATTGTCAACGCAGTTATGTGCCTCTAAAGAGAAACGTATCAACAGGTACTACCCATGGCTGAATCGTGATTTGATTGATCTAAAACGCAAGAATAAACGCTTTCGTAAACGTGGTGACAAAAAAGAGCTTCAACGTCTGGTACAAACTTTTCAGGAAAAAATGCAGGCTGCAAGAAACCACTTTTTTCCGGCACTCTGTCATGTTAGAATAACCCAAAGAATTCTGGCGAACACACCATAGTGGAGGTGTTGCCGACTCGCAAGAATCAACAGAGCCTATACCTGGCCAATCTCTACAGCCCGCCGCGGGAGCAGCTACTCCACTACGACCACTTCGTCCGGGACCTTCGCAAGAGCGCTAACGGCAACCGGCTTGTTGTGGTAGGGGACTTTAACGCCCCACACGCGGCCTGGGGCTACCCCAATACCACCAAGAAAAGGGCACGGGTTCACGACGCCGCACAGCAGCACGGTTTTACTTTATGGAATGACCTGCTCCAACCCACCCGAGTGGGCAACAGCGTGTCGAGGGACACCAATCCTGATCTCACGTTCTCTCGAGACGTGCGAAAGGCCACGTGGACCCGACTCCCGGACACGCTAGGGTGCGATCACCACATAATTCAAATAAAGGTTGAACAATCTCACCGCGCGCCCAAGACAGGAAAGGCACGACTCGCTCACTGGAACGCGTATGGGAATGAGCTTGACAACGATTCGGACAACAAAGACATTGAAGCTTGGCTGAACGGTATCGTAGGGGCCGCTGACGGCCACACCAGGACGATTCAACTAGACGAGGACAATCCGGCGGTTGATAATCACCTACTGCACTTATGGGAGGCTCGGCGATCGCTCCTCAAACGATGGCGACGCCAAAAGCTCAACCGCAAGCTACAGCGCCGAATTGCCCTATTAAGCATGCAGACACAGGAGTACGCTGAACAGCTAGCGAGTCAGAACTGGCGATCCTTCTGCGACCAACTTCAAGGGACCCTCAGCACAAAGAAGACTTGGCATATACTTCGAGCCCTGGTCGACGACACCCACACTAAAACCCAACAAAGACATAAAATTCACCGACTAATCCACAACTATGACGGCACAGAGGATCAGCTATTCTAAGAACTTCAGACGAAGCTACACGGCTCAGCTAACCCACAAACCACTGCCACCAACCTTTCCACCCCCAGGGAGTTCCAATGAGCGCTGAACGAAGAACTAGATCGGCCTTTCACACAAGCGGCCCTCTCTAGGCTAACACGCAATACGAGCCCGGGGAAAGACAGTCACCAACAAGCACCTTCGACAGCTACCTCCTCGGGCGCTGACGGCTCTCCTTCAGTACTATAACGACTGCTGGATTAAGGGCGAGCTACCAACAGGCTGAAAACACTCGAAGGTAACCATGGTACCCAAGCCAAACAAACCCATTTCCATCGCAAATCTCCGCCCCATGTCACTTACATCCTGCGCCGGGAAACTGCTTGAACACATGGCCAACGAGCGGCTCACCACACATCTCGAGGAAAACGATCGCTATCCGCACATCATGTTCGACTTCCGCCAGATGCTCTCCACGCAGGACGTCTTCCAGCTAAAGGAAGATATTCTTGACCATTTGAGCAAACACAGCAAGTCTTCCATGCTCTAGCTCTAGACGTAAAGGGCGCCTTTGATAACGTGAGCCATGAAGCCATTCTCTGTAACCTAGAAGATATCGGCTGCGGTGCCAAAACATTCGCCTACATGAGCGCTTTCCTCACCAACCGTACGGCCACGGTGGGGATTGCCAACCTCCGGAGCAAGACATTTCACCTACCTAACAGGGGTACGCCACAAGGTTCGGTAGTCTCGCCACTCCTCTTCAACGTGGCCCTCCTCAAACTTATCCCGCCTCCTAGACACCGTCCCAGGGATATTCCATGCTGTATATGCAGATGATATCACGCTGTGGACAAGAGGCGCGAGCACGGGCGAACAGGAGATCCGTCTTCAGGAGGCGGTCAACATCATCGAACGGTACCTCAACACCTGCGGTCTCCACTGTCCCCCGGATAAATCCGGGCTGTTAGTACTCGGGGCACGCACCCGGGGCACGCACCCGGGGCACGCACCCGGGGCTGGCCCCCAAGCCACGACGCACCGGACCCACAAGTCCTTTTTCAGGGAGTCCCGATACCGAAGGTCGACTCACTTCGAATTCTCGGAGTCCATATACACAAGGACGGGTCCGGCTCCGCCACACTCCCCAGGCTACACAACACCGTGGCACAGCTTACTCATCTGATACGACGGGTGGCCAATCGCCGCAATGGCCTCAAAGAGCACGACACCCTGCAAATGGTACAAGCCTTCCTTTACAGCCGCATTATATACGGAACTCCTTACCTCAACCTGAAGACAGCCGAGAAACAAAAGCTAAACCTCCTAATACGAAAGGCCACGAAGCTCGCCTTAGGACTGCCGACAACCGCCTCCACTGACCGATTGCTTCGCATGAGAGTTCACAACTCCTGGGAAGAACTAGCGGAAGCGCACCTCATCAATCAGATCAAGAGACTTAAGCTCACAACCACAGGCCGAGCAGTCCTCCGACGCACAGGATACGTAACCAACCTAGAACACGATGGCGAACGTAAGGAAAAGATCACGTTGAAGCTCCGAGAATGTCTACAAGTTCTTCAGATACCTCGAAACATGCATCCAGAACACCATCGAGGCAGACGGTTCGCCAGGGTAAACGCCATCAGGCACAAGCACTGTAACGACCCGCAGGCGCGCTACGTGGATGGACGCAGCCAAGTATCCGGGCCGAAATGCCTTCGCCATCAGCGTCACAGACTACAAGGGTACGACACTGACGTTGGCGACAATTCTCGCCAAACGCACCGACACAGCTGAGGAGGCCGCTGTAGCGCTCGCCACCCATACAAGCGAGGATGCCATAGTGGTCTTCACCGACTCTCAAACAGCGCCACGTCACTACATGAAGGGCAGGATCTCCATAAAAGCGATCAACATACTGAAACGTGGCGACACTCCTCCCCCCTACACCTGCATCCTGTGGGTTCCGGGACACGAGGGACTCGAGGGGAATGAAGCGGCACACACCGCGGCCCGCGCAAGCGTCAACCGGGCCTCCCCGCACGAGATTCTAGGCATGTCCCACCCACCCAAATCAGCGGAGGAAACGGAAACAATACCACTAACTTATCAAGCACTACTGCAGCACTATCGGCTTGGACGCAGGGTATACCCTCCACCACATCCAAAACTAACGAGAAACGAAGGCACCGACTACAGGCGACGACAGAGCAATACCTTTACCCATGGAAGCTTACTGCATCATTTCCACCCGACGCTATACATCTACACCTGTCCACACTGCAACGTGCCAGACAGCCTGGTGCACCTCCTACTGCAATGCAAGAAAACCCGAGAAACCATCACAGCGGCACAACTAGTAGCAGCAGACGCAGACCCAAACCTCCTCGCAAAAACGTGGGAGGCTGCGATCTCCAAGCCGGACCTGGTCGACCAGCGCGAACTCGTCACCCGGGCTCGGAGGGCGATCCAAGCCAGAGGGTTCCTGGAATAAGGGACCTTCCCACCTCGACTGACAAGCCACTGCTTCAAATAAAGTTTTCAATCTCTCTCTCCAATCTGTCGCTGGTGAACTATTTTAGCTTGTACTAGCTGGGCGACATTTCTGGTGGAGGTGCGGGTACGGTAGATGTTAAGATCTCCGGAGCATACCCTAGGCCTAAACCCGGCGAGTAGTTTGGCCGAGCTTACTCCCGTGCACGTACGTGCTAGCCGTCGTCTCCAGGGGCTCCAGGGGCTCGCCAGGGCGGACAGGAAGGAGAGGGCGGAGTTAGCAATGTAGCCGAGAAATCAAGGCCCGAATGAGCGAGTGACGGCGTATGCGTAGAAGACATGAGTCGGCTCTTCAGACGTGGGGACCCTTCTGTGACTGAAACAAAGAAGGTGCGCCACGTAATGCGCGGCGTCAAAGAGGAAATCTTTGCTGGCCTCATTCCGTACTAGCTGGGTGACATTATTTCGGACTGCACAAGAAAAAAAGTTCACTGCCACTTTAGCATACGCTAAGAGGATATAGGCGAAAGCCTGCGCGCTCACGAGACATTAATTAAATTACTTGACATTGGCATTCTCTTTCGAATGCGTTGTTTCTTCCTATTACTTGTTTTCTCCCACCATATGTCGTGGGTTCCAGTGCCTTAATTTGCTGTATTAATTAACTGTGCATAAATTAACTTCGCCTTAATTAACACCAAAGGTCGAGGGTGTGACTCCCACAAAAGGTCAGGGGTTAGAGTACCTTAATTAACTATATCTTAATCAACTGTGCCTTAATAACTTTGCCGTAATTAACACAAAAAAGTGGGTTTTACTCTCACCGAAGGTCGAGGGTGCGACCCCCAATTTCGGTGCCATTGAATTTTGGCGTCATAACGCCGGACGGTCAAATTTTCGTGCCATGAGCCATCTATGGTTCCGGCTTAATTTCGTTCCCGTTAAGGGAAGCGTCCTTGCAAGGGTGTGGCTCAGCGGCGGTGAATGGGAGTTCGATAAATGTACAGCTCTACCCTTTTGCATGGTATTTCCAAGAGGATTTTAGAGGATATAGACAGCAATTCGATATACCCTAGTTTGATATATCCGGTTTCGACTTAGTTGAATGGATATAAAGCACAGTAAACTCCCATTCTTAAGCGTTTATTTTGTAGAGTATTGAATGGTTTTAGGGATATGTAGGTGCTGTAGCAATGTAGAAAATTCGAAAGCGGAGCTGCATCTACTGATGTTACGTTTCGCCTACGACGCGCGGTAAAGCCGGCGAGGATACAACAGACGCCAGGGCTTCGTTCAAAGCGGCAGACATTTTGGCCCGTTCGGCACCGCCGCTACGCCTCCCTGCCAAGCGCGCCCAGGCATGTTCCGATGCCACGTGTCTTCATGTGCGTGTGTGAGTGTATGTGCATATTGGTGCCCACGCTTGTCGAAGCGCGGCAGCCGGGGAGAGGAGCTCCCAACAACTGTGAAGCAAGGGGGTCCGAGCGGCGCCGACACGACGGCTGCTCCTCCTTCTCTTCCCATTGTGCCCACGCTTGTCGAAGCGCGGCAGCCGGGGAGAGGAGCTCCCAACAACTGTGAAGCAAGGGGGTCCGAGCGGCGCCGACACGACGGCTGCTCCTCCTTCTCTTCCCATTGTGCCCACGCTTGTCGAAGCGCGGCAGCCGGGGAGAGGAGCTCCCAACAACTGTGAAGCAAGGGGGGTCCGAGTGGCGCCGACACGACGCTGCGCCACCTTATCCCATTGTTCCCGAGCGGCACCGTCACGTGCTCGTCTATAGAGGGGTTCCTTCTTGCCCTCAACTGCGAGAGTATAAAAGCAGCTGCCCCCGGACGCAAAAAGAGGGCTCCGATTTCTTCTGTTGAGTAAAGTGCACTCCCGTCTCTCTACTTCGGTCAACCTGACCGCCAACTCTTTGCGATGTTAGAATAAACAAGTTGTTTTGTTGTTACCAGTCGACTCATGCTTTGCCGGGACCTTCGGATGCTTCCAGTTGTACCCCAGGCCGCCAGGCCAACGCTACCCTTGGGGCTTGCGACCCAGGTGCAACAACGGGCGTCAGCGCCGAGTTTCCAACAACTCGTACCAGCGGTGCGATTACAACACTGATAATAAATCTATCGCTATGATCTGTTCATTCCTGAAAAGCAAATTGCGCATTCCATGCTCCCATGCTGATGGTTCACATTTTATGAAAGATGCGGCTTCGATCATGGCCACTGAGAAGTTATAAAGTGTACTCGTGCAGTAGTAATGGATGCAGGGTGTCTACCAACCGGGAAAACCCGGAATTCTCAAGGATTCTGAATATAGTGTGGAAATACTCAGGGAAAATTCAGGGAATTTGTGCATTGATCAGGGAAAATTTGCTGTAATTTTATTGAAAGGGAAAGAAAGTCGCGGTAATGCTGGCTCGAATAAAAGAGAGGAATCGTAACGAATTGTCTTTGACGCCGTGTCGTCGGCTGGAGGAAGTGCCAGTGTAAAGTCAGCGACCGATTTTCCGGACGCCCGATTTTTGGGACATGCCCGATAATGCCGACGGCTCCGCGGCACCACCACGTGTCCCACAGAGTGAATGTATGAGAACGTCTGAAATTTCGGACACAAAAGCTCTTCGCCGTCCGATTTTCCGGACGTTTTGCCGCGACCGCAGGTCCGAAACGGCAATCAAAGCCAACACCGCCGTTTTGATTATCTTGCCGCCTCGAACCGGCGTTCTTGCACGCAGGTCCACTGGCAGCTATAGCGACCACCGTGGCAACTCGAGCCCTAGCTGCTTCGACGTTCGCTATTAAGCTTCCTGCCGTTCAGTGCCGTGTTTTTCATTGAAAGAATTCGCCGCTGTCAGCAATGGCACCGACTCCGCCTCTGTAATCCTCGCGATTGGCTTCGAAGCTTACGAAGCACCGCGCGTTGCATAATGCCAATTTTCGAAAGGGAGCTTCGCCTCAAATAAGAAATGTTACGCGGTGAAGCATACGTTAAGTATTGCAGTGAAGCTTAACAATCGTGATAAGGGGCAATTGTCACGCGACACATTACGTATTCCCTAAATATACACGCGTGCACCCGCCGTCTTGTCACAGTACGAGCACCAATATGCCTGATAAGTGTACTGGCAGGCCTTCAGAGCTTTTTCGGACGTGCCTGTGGCGATTTGAGCCTTTATGGGCTGTAAAAGACATGCATTCATTTTTTTGGGACATTTTCGCGGCCCCTAGGAAGTCCGAGAAATCGGACATTGTCTGTACAACTGACCAAGAAGATGCTTCAAATGGTCTGTGGAGCAATCGTGTGGGGAACGAGGACGAGAACAGAAAAGACCGTCGCACTGAGGAATGGTCGGAAAAGGCACTGTGCCACCTCTTCTTCGAAGGAGCTTAAGCTCAAAATACAGTGTTGGCTGACGCCGAGATGCAGGTGTCCGTCATCCAAACCAACATAAACTCTTTAAAGCAGTGAAACGCAATACTGGGGCGTTGTGCGTGGGTTGAGAGTATGTCAGGACAGTTGAAGTTGACTTTCCAGTTGTTGATAGAATCTCATTTGTGACAAAGTTCGGGTCTAATAGCGATGAGCTTGCTATCAGTTGATAGAAATAGCTCATTTTCGAAAATATTTTCTTGTGTATGCATCTTTTCATTCATATTTCAAAATGTTTGACTCGATTTGCAATGGGATTTACCATTCTTTTTTTCGAAGATAATTTGTTCGCTGTGCATTTTTACTAACCCCTCCCTTCAGTTTTCTGTTTTGAATAAAATAAACATTACTCCTTACCATTCCAACTGGATAAAGTAGTTTTTTTAACATGCTTACTAGGGAGTGGCAGCATCGGACGACATTCTGTCAGCCCGCCTTGACATGAAACAAAGTTCATTGTCACTCATGGAAAAGCTGGAAAACTCAGTGAATTTGAATATGTCAACTTGGTAGACACCCTGTGGATATCTTTATCGGAAGCAATGGGTGTTGGTCATTGAACACACTTCTGGCACACTTTTTTTGTTGAGACCTGGCAGTGGTAGCAGATGGTCTCTGTGTCAAGTTGGTGTAGTAAACTTGTTTATCAATGCAAACAAAGGCTCTCACATAAAAAAGAAGGGGGGGGGGATTAGCGACTGAGGGGTGTGTACTCTCCGCTAATAGGAAAGGTAACACCTATTTAGTAAACAAAGCCAATAATATTCCTTGTGGGTACCTGTAATGAGGGAAAGTTCCATGAGCGGGATTCTTCAACTGGTGAACAACGTATAGGGCAATTTTTTTTTTCTGCTGCACCAAATTTTTAAAAAGTGGGTATGGCAAATACCACAATTCTAACCCTTGATCTAAATTATTCAATGAGATGGCCATTACTTCTACGAGAAATCAAAATGTTTAATTGAATAATTAACATAAGTACAAGAATTAACTTTACCCGCCGTGGTTGCTCAGTGGCTATGGTGTTGGGCTGCTGAACACGAGGTCGCGGGATCGAATCCTGGCCGCGGCGGCCGCATTTCAAGGGCGGCGAAATGCGAAAACACCTGTGTGCTTACATTTAGGTGCACGTTAAAGAACCCCAGGTGGTCGAAGTTTCCGGAATCCTCCACTACGGCGTGCCTCATAATCAGTAAGTGGTTTTGGCACGTTAAACCCCATGTCTTTTTAAACTTTTAATTAGTTACTTTACCGCACATGTTTCAATCCACGAATTGTAGCTAGTGAGTTTGCAAGGCATATTGACTTGGAACGAGTTCTGGGGATGGCACTGGTTTCGAGATATGCGCCGCAAAAGTTGCAGGGAAAATGCACTGTTGTTCTACTTACTTTTTACAGTAGACGATGTTTTATGCATTGAAGCATGAAAGTAAATGGAACGTCAGTGAATTTTGTCAAACACTTTGAAAGTTCCTTCCAAGTTGATATTGTCACGTGGTGGTGACGTTGAATAACACAGCAGCAATACTGGGAACGACAAAAATAACTTTTATTGGGCGAACCTGTGCCCACAAAACAGGCTACACTTATAGCACAACGATAGCGGGGAACGCGGTCGGCGATCGTCGAAAATCTGATCAGCGGGTCGAGCGCGTCGGCTTTTATACAGCAGTCGTCGAACGTTTCAGACTAATCGCTTGGACACGCGTGTCTTCCACAAAGTTCTACACCATTCGCGTCACGCGATGAAATCAGATAACACAAGGTTCGCCGACAACAGGCAGTGGATAGAAGCATCGATAACTTTCCAGAAACTTCGGATACATGCAGGCGTGTTCGGCGCTGTGCGTTAACATTTGTTAGGCGGCGAAACGTGTCCCCCGATAAAGACAAGTACACGTGTCAATATGCCTTGCGAACTCGCCAGCTACAATTCGTAGATCGAATTATGCGCCGTAAAGTAAGCTTTAAAATAATTTGCGTAATCGTGTTACTTATTCGATTAAGCAGCTAGATCTCTCGTAGAAGTGATGGCTGCGTCATCGAGTAATTAAGATCAAGGTTGGAATTGAGCTAGCTGCCACAGGCAACTAAAAAAGTGGCGCCGCCATAGAGTTTTGATTTTTCCAAGCGGGGGGGGGGGGGGGGTGAGGAGAGCTGGGGCCCGACTAGCTTTGTTTGAAGCACTTGAAGCACTTGTGTTGAAGTGTTGAAGCACTTGTGTTGAAGTGTTGAAGCACTTGTTTGCGGCGTTGCTCCACTGGTACAGGTACGATACTCGGCTGGTTTCGACCTTCATAGGTAACTCCGCACTGCGACTCGTGTTATAGTATATCACATATAGCACCTCGCTATATATGGGCAGTAAAGTTTGTCTTGCTTTCAGACGCTAAATACGGTTATTCTGCAGTGAGGCTAAAAACTGTTACTTTACTTGGTCATTGTGTCTTCGGATAAAAACAAATGAGAGTTCCGTTTGTGAGTCGGGTCCCCGCCTTTCTTTTTATCGTTAGCTGATACGTGTGATGAGGTCGTCGGCGTCCGATGACTGGTGCTTGTTCTATGGTAAAGAAGTCCGTGTCGGACTTCTTCCTTACAGTTCATGTTTACAGTACGCAGTGTTCGATGTAGGGCTCGGGCTTGCGAACACAGCAGACACCTACCGCCCGCAGAAATTCTCAAACCCTATGTGAAACGCGAGAAGTGAATAACAACCAATCACACCGAGATGAGTTTCTTCCAACAGGTCCCCTGGCAACGTAATCGGGTAAAAATTACTTCAGCTTTTCTGGTGTGAAAGGCTTTTTTGTGCCGAGGGATTAGGAGGTGTTTCTGGCTCGTCTTCATTTTCCTCTCGTTTCAAATTTTCTTCCGTGGTGCTTCTTGCAACTTCACTTTAAAATGTGGATAATATATTCGTGTATATACATGCGCGTATATACTTGCATATATACGTATGCAATGTGCAACGCACAGAGCTTCGCATACACTGTGCATACACGTATAGCTACGGGCATTTCTGCATGCTCAAAGTTTGCATTTACTGTGGTTAGGTGCAGGTTTATTTTCATAATTTTGGTGTTAATATTCATCTCATGAAAACTATTTACTCTGTTTATTGTTATAGCGGTGACGTTAGAAATAACGAAAAAATGGCACCCTCTCTTTTTTTTTTTTTTTTTTTGCTGGGCATTGCAAAATAAATACGTAAATATGCGCTTTCTGGGTGATTTGCTCAATTGGGAGTTGCGTGCTGCGCTTGTTAATGTGGTATTTCAAAACGAAATAAAAATAATTAACCGTTAGCTACAGAACAAATTGCATGCTGAAGCAAGCTATGAGATAAAATTGTGCTTCGTTGCTTGAAACTAGAGGGCGGAAATTTATTTATTTATTTATTTATTTATTTATTTATTTATTTATTTATTTATCATTATAGAGGGGAGCTGTACAAAAGAAAATGTGGTACACAGGAAGTAAACAAAACGCAGCGATTAATACGAGCAAAACACAATGCTAGAATACAAGAGGTTTCTTTCTATATAATGTTAGCTGTTGTGTCACAAAAAAGAAATTCCTGGTTATACAATGTTAGCTAAGGTTTCGGGCAAAAAGCTGTTATCAATAGTATTTACGATATCAACGGGGAGGTGGTTCCAATCTTTACATGCTCGAGGGAAAAATACTGGGAAAAATGCTTTGTGTGGCATATATCGGTCCCAACTTTATGGCAGTGACCAACATGTTGTGATGCATATTGGGGTTTTGTAAAGAACTGCGTGTGCAGTGTAGGATGAGGATAAATCCTATGAAAGAGTGCTAGGCGTGCAATTCTACATCGAGCAGACAGCAAAGGAAGACTAAGATTATGTTTCACGGAAGAAATGCTCGCGGTTCTATTATAATTAGAAAAAGTAAATCGAACTGAGTTATCTTGGAGAAATTATAAGGCCGTTTTCAGGTTATCGTGGCCAGGATCCCATAAAGAAGTAGAGTGTTATAATTTAAGACGTATTAGGGTTTTATAGAGTAGGTGTTTTAGGTTGGAAGGTGAGCTAGCGAAGTTACGGCGCAAGTAGCCTAACATACGGTTAGCGTTGTTAATAACGTATTCGGTGTGAATTGATCATGCCAGGCTTGTAGTTACATGGACACTTAAGTACTTGTCAGATTTAACTGTTTCTAAAGGAACGCTATTTAAGTGGTAAGTGGCCTGTTGGCGAAAAACACGGCATACATGTAGTACTTCACATTTGTTAATATTTAGTTCCATTAACCACGAGTTATACCAGTTAGATATTGCGTCAAGGTCGAGCTGCAACCTGTTAGCGTCAGTTTCATTGGTTATTCCGCGAAAAATAACACAGTCACCAGCGAATAAGTGTACGGTAGAAGACAGTGCAGCAGGAAGGTCGTTAATATAAAGGAGACAAAGGAGAGGTCCCAGAACTGAACCTTCGGGTACCCCAGAATGTACATCGTTGAAAAAAGGATTAAAACCATTAACTCTAACAAACCTAGTGCGGTTTGTTATAAGGAGCTTAATCCATGCTAGAAAGTTAGAATCTAGATTTAGTTTATTTAATTTGTACAAGGGAAGTCTGTGGCAAAGCTTGTCAAACGCTCTAGAGAAATCTAATACATTCGGCAAAAAAAAGAACAATACAGAATTTGAGGTAGCTCGTGAGTAAATGAAGCCAGTTGTGTTTCACATGAGAAAGTCTTTTGAAAGCCGTGCTGAGCTGGGGGGAAAAATGGACTATACTCGAAGAATTTAACAAGGGGAGAAAAAAATATATGTTCAAGTAGATTGCAACACGTGCTAGTCAACGAAATGGGACGGTAGTTATTTGGTCAATTTTTGTTACCTGACTTATATAGGGGAACCACCATCC